>NW_025533554.1:0-300000 GCF_020615455.1 Coregonus clupeaformis
GGCGGTGTGTTCAATAGAGCGTATGGGCGACGGACTGCCAAACGGGGAAAAGGAAGGGATTTTTTTTCTAATCAATTATATCACGGCAACAGTAGTTATCAGTGTTGCTAATGTCCAATCAGGCTAAAGTCGTGCTTCAAATGGCTCCCCCCTTTTGGGCGATTTCAGTCAGGTTGAAAATCGCCCAGAAGTCTGTCATAGACTCCCATGTAAAATCTATTTTTTCAAATTTCAGAGCTTTCAATACAATCTCTATGGGTGTCTGAGGGCTTGCACTTACGCGCTTTCATCATACGTAACGTAACCATGAACGTAACTAAGAAAAAGAGAGGATTGTGTCTTTGAAAGAAGTTCCTTTTTGTCGCCGAACAAATGAAGATAAATTGGCAACCGAAACAATTAGGACCTCCCAGACCAAATTTAATAATTCAACAGGTTTCTACTAAAAGGCGGAAAGTCCTACACCCGAGGATTTTCCAAAAATTGGTACGAACGAAAAAAATGACATTGCCACTCAACTGGATAGGGATACAGGCTAGCTGTCCGCCGCCACAACGATGAGGTTAGTGTTGATAATCACAAGTTTACTGGAGAACTGAGACCAAGTAGAGACTTTGGACAGGGTGGATATGGTATAATAAAGGCAGTTTATTCAGAGGTAAAGATATCTGGAATCGCGTGCACGGACCCGTTCGTCAAACTCTTAGAGAGCTATACATTAAGCCCCATTACTTACCATATCAGATAAGAGAAATTGCTGCAGCTACATATATTTTACATCCTGGCCCTACATAGTTCACTATTTGCATCACTTACCAAAATATTACATGTGGTCATATATGCTTGGAAAGTGGAGATGCCATAGAACGTCAAAAAAGTAAACATTGCTGGAGACACATTGCCGTTTTGGAGAAGACATCGCGTTTGCTAGCGAAGAGATTTGTTGTGGCAAATGAACTTGGGCTGGGAATTGCCAGGAACCTCACGATAAGATATATGCATTGCGAGTCTCATGCCGATTCTATACGTGATTGCGATTCGATACTGTGATTTTATTAGCGCACCATATGTCTGTTGCAGAGGGATCAGAAAGCCATGAGAACGAGTTTTGATCAGTCATGGAAATAAAAGTGCTGAAAACAAATTGGCTCCCAATGTGAAAAGATTGAGAACAAGCTATGAAGGAACAATAATGGTGTTTTGGTGCAGGTACAGCCAACTAGCGCTAAAATATTGCGATATTGTCAATACAGTATATCGTAAAGTATCACTATGTAACTCGATTTCTTTCACCCCAATCCCTCAAATTAACGGTAAATAACTGAATTGTTTGCCCCACATTTTAGCTAAGATGATTAGCTAGCCAGCTAAAATGTTTTATTTAGTTAGCAGTCGCATCTACAATAGTTTACTGTCAATAACATGTCTCCAAAAAATGACGTGGTGTCTCCAATTGTGTTGACATTTTACAATTGCGATGCGCATCCATGAGTATCCACTTTCTGTAGCTCAGCTGGTAGAGCACGGCGCTTGTAACGCCAAGGTAGTGGGTTCGATCCCCGGGACCACCCATACACAAAAATGTATGCACGCATGACTGTAAGTCGCTTTGGATAAAAGCGTCTGCTAAATGGCATATTATTATTATTATTATTATTATTATCTGAAGAGAGCCCCGAAACATTGTGTGCAGACATTTTATGCAATAAATGAAGTAGGTTGAATCTAGTAGTTCTGATCTTCTGATTGGTCCTGATGAGTTGGGCGAGGTCCCCTCCAGGCTACTGTCACTGTTGCATTGGCTCTGAGTCGGGTTCTCTGTCTTCAAATGTTCAGCCTAAGAGAGGGGATTTTTTGTGTGTGTGTGTGTGTGTGTGTTTAACAGTGATGAGTGTGTGTGTGTGTGTGTGTGTGTGTGTGTGTGTTTAACAGTGATGATGTGTGTGTGTGTGTGTTTGTGTGTGTGTGTGTGTGTGTCCTCAGAGCAAGAACTCGTGAGTTGGAAGAACTGAGAGGCCTATGGCGTGGGTGTTGTCCTTGGCCACCTGCTGACAAGGCTGACAAGATAGGACCCTTTTGTCCATTGTTATTGGATAGAAACAGAACTTATAACCAGCTCCTGACCTAAATAGATCTTAGCACAACATTTTACTCAACATATCATATTCCATATTCACTATAACAAATATATTTACTACGACATTAGCAAGAACCGCCACATCCTCAGCCGGCTAATCCAGTGTGTGAAGTTTTTGCGGAGTGTTTGAGTTAGCTTTGCGAGGCAAAGATGAAACTGAGGGCTCCACCAACCCTGGTAAGCCAACACTTTTGAGATCAGTCAATAAATGCTTCTGGTATTGACTTATATGCTGCCCCTGTCTTCATGTTGTTGCTGGACATATCTTTTTTAAAATGTGTGTAGGTCACCTAAATCATCAGAAAAATTGCCCCCCCTGAGAATTTTTTCAGGAGCCGCCACTGACAGTGTTCCAGCCATTGTCTGTTGTGACAGCATTCACAATGTTCCTGGCATTGTCTGTTGTGACAGCATTCACAATGCTCCTGGCATTGTCTGTTGTGACAGGATTCACAATGTTCCTGTTATTGTCTGTTATGACAGGATTGTGATGTTGGGCCTCTCCACGTTCCACTCTGACGCTGCGTTTGTAACCGTGTGGAATTTACCAGTTGTGAAGTCGTAAATAGCAGTTGGATCCATTCATGTGATTTGAACATGTTGAGAAACGGAGATTGGCTAATGGCCAATAAGCTTTAAAAGTACAACTATCATGCTTGTAAACTAATTATAGAGTTAATTTACCACAATAGATTGCTTTTTATAAATGTGTGAGAAGTGGGTGCTCAGGATGATAGACTAGTTTCCCACTAGTAATTACCATTTGGAGGGCTGTTCAAGTGGGTTTTTCCCATTTGGTAATTTCTTACTTCCCACTTGGTTACGAACGCACCATGACACTGCTTCCTTCAGTTCCAGATGCGCACTTGTGACGCTCATAAAGGGGCCATGTCTGTAGCAGGGTACATCTCCCGGGGTAATGTGATGGGCTGTCACAAAGCGCAACACAGGGTGCATTGGCCAATTCATTGAAAGCTTTGTCTTGCTTATATAAAGTGGCTTGCGTAAGTATTCACCCCCTTTGGCATTTTTCCTATTTTGTTGCCTTATAACCTTTTTGGGGGGGGTTTATATCATTTGATTTACACAACATGCCTACCACTTTGAAGATGCAAAATATTTTTATTGTGAAACAAACAAAAATAAGACAAAAAAAACTGAACTTGAGCGTGCATAACTATTCACCCTCAAAGTCAATACTTTGTAGAGCCACCTTTGCAGCAATTACAGCTGCTAGTCTCTTGGTATGTCTCTATAAGCTTGGTACATCTAGCCACTGGGATTTTTTCCCATTCTTCAAGGCAAAACTGCTCCAGCTCCTTCAAGTTGGATGGGTTCCGCTGGTGTACAGGTATCTTTAAGTCATACCACAACTTCTCAATTGGATTGAGGTCTGGGCTTTGACTAGGTCTTTCCAAGACATTTAAATGTTTCCCCTTAAACCACTTGATTGTTGCTTTAGCAGTATGCTTAGGGTCATTGTCCTGCTGGAAGGTGAACCTCCATCCCAGTCTCAAATCTCTGGAAGACTGAAACAGGTTTCCTTCAAGAATTTCCCTGTATTTAGTGCCATCCATAATACTTTCAATTCTGACCAGTTTCCCAGTCCCTGCCGATGAGAGGTGTTGGGTTTGCGCCAGATATAGCGTTTTCCTTGATGGCCAAAAAGCTCAATTTTAGTCTCATCTGACCAGAGTACCTTGTTCCATATGTTTGGGGAGTCTCCCACATGGCTTTTGGCGAACACCAAACAATTATTTTGTTCTTTAAGCAATGGCTTTTTTCTGGCCACTCTTCCGTAAAGCCCAGCTCTTTGGAGTGTACTGCTTAAAGTGGTCCTATGGACAGATACTCCAATCTCCGCTGTGGATTTTTGCAGCTCCTTCAGGGTTATCTTTGGTCTCTTTGTTGCCTCTCTGATTAATACCCTCCTTGCCTGGTCTGTGAGTTTTGGTGGGCGGCCCTCTCTTGGCAGTTTTGTTGTGGTGCCATATTCTTTCCATTTTTAATAATGGATTTAATGGTGCTCCGTGGGATGTTCAAAGTTTCGGATATTTATTTATAACCCAACCCTGATCTGTACTTCTCCACAACTTTGTCCCTGACCTGTTTGGAGAGCTCCTTGCTCTTTATGGTGCCACTTGCTTGGTGGTTCCCCTTGCTTAGTGGTGTTGCAGACTCTGGGGCCTTTCAGAACAGGTGTATATACACTGAGATCATGTAACACTTAGATTGCACACAGGTGGACTTTATTTAACTAATTATGTGACTTCTGTAGGTAATTGGTTGCACCAGATCTTATTTAGGGGCTTCATAGCAAAGGGGGTGAATACATATGCACGCACCACTTTTCCGTTATTTATTTTTTAGAATCTTTTGAAACAAGTTATTTCTTTCATTTCACTTCACCAATTTTGACTATTTTGTGTATGTCCATTACATGAAATCCAAATAAAAATCCATTAAAATTACAGGTTGTAATGCAACAAAATAGGAAAAACGTCAAGAGGATGAATACTTTTGCAAGGCACTGTAGAGCGGGTACTACCTGTTTGCTGAAATGTGTTTAAGAGGGAATCTCGAAACGTGGCTCGTAACCCCCTATTCTCAACCACCGAATGGGCGCATATCCGCGGCTATAAACCAAATACGGTAAAAAATATAAACATAGCCTACCTATCGCTCTTGTAATTTCTTTGGCCCTGTCAGAATCAGCTGCCAAGGGCTGCTTGAATGCAGAGGGGAGACGATGTTGTGTTGTTGTTTCTTTGCGTTTCCGTCTTTCTCTGGTATACTGGGGTGATGTTGGCGTAAATGTGTCAACATCAACTTGGCTTGTTGGACATTGCAACTGACAGTGCAGGAGACTGAGTGATCTACAAATCACTCATTGTTATTTGTAGATCAGTCAGTCACAATTTAATTTTTTTACATTTTTAGTCATTTAGCAGACGCTCTTATCCAGAGCGACTTACAGTTAGTGAATGCAAACATGTTTTGTTTTTTTGTTTAGTTTTTTGTTTTTATTCATACTGACCCCACATGGGAAACATTTACCCATGATACATCACGGTTTTGATGCTGTCGAACACGGCCACTGTTAACGTTTTATCCACAACTCTCTGTCCATTACCGTTGTACTGGGAAAGCAAAATGTTCCCAAACTGGAGATTTAAACGATGATGGAGGATCCTCCAATTCTGGTTTATCGACCCCACCACTCTCCATCGTACAGAACTAGTTCCCGCCTCACAAAGGACAGTTTGAAATGCGGCAATTAAGATTACAATTTTGATTGGTTGTTTTAATAGAAAGCTCAGATTTACTCAAGAGGCATAAGCCTACAACGCAGTTTTTATTTTGTAAATATTCACATTTTTATGTATTCTTTCGGGTTCAAAGTGCCGGACCGAACAGAGGACCGTATGTTGGTACGAATATGTGTACCGTTACACTCCTAACACACACACCAGCCAGGTCGCTCAAGATCCACTGTGAAATTCGACATCCATCCAGGTAAGCAGCACGTCAGGAGATGACTTCAGAACCGGCCACTAGGGGCAATGGTGAGCTCTATTACCATCTAGTATGCTTGGGGTTTGCTAGGGTGTTGTAGTTGGGTGTAAACCATGATCTCCGGCTCCGAGGATTGCATGTTCTATACCAGCGCTAGGCACTCATTTATTTTGTTTTTGTTTTAACCCTATTCCAAACCTTAACCCTTAACTTAACCATTTGAAATGAATGCCTAAACTTAACCTTTGAAATTTGAAGTTTATGGACAAACATCGGATTCTGCAGTGAGACTGTGAGAGCTTGTAACACACACACACCTACATACAGTATATAGCAGACATGTACCTAATTGATTGGTGTGGCTCAGACATACATTGACGCAAATACAGAGATTTAGGGGTCTGGACACACCCTATTATTCATGGTTCACCCTCCACTCTCTCTCCTCTTTCACACACAGCACACTCAAATTCACACACTGAACTCACATACACACACCTTTTTATTTCAAATTCAGTTGAATGGGAGTTTACCAAAGCATTCTGAATTGCTGAGAGAGAGAGAGAGGGAGATGGTGGTGAGACAACATCAACAGGAGAAAGAGCAGGAGCAGGAGAAGAACAGAGCACTAGAGGAGAAGGTGAGGGTGCTGGAGGAGAACAGAGCACTGGAGGAGAAGGTGAGAGTGCTGGAGGAGAACAGAGCACTAATCAAATCAAATCAAATCAAATTGTATTGGTCAAATGCGCCGAATACAACAGGTGCAGACATTACAGTGAAATGCTTACTTACAGCCCTTAACCAACAGTGCATTTATTTTAAACAAAAAAGTAAGAATAAAACAACAACAAAAAAGTGTTGAGAAAAAAAGAGCAGAAGTAAAATAAAGTGACAGTAGGGAGAATATATATACAGGGGGTACCGTTGCAGAGTCAATGTGCGGGGGCACCGGCTAGTTGAGGTAGTTGAGGTAATATGTACATGTGGGTAGAGTTAAAGTGACTATGCATAAATACTTAACAGAGTAGCAGCAGCGTAAAAGGATGGGGGGGCAGTGCAAATAGTCCGGGTAGCCATGATTAGCTGTTCAGGAGTCTTATGGCTTGGGGGTAGAAGCTGTTGAGAAGTCTTTTGGACCTAGACTTGGCACTCGGTACCGCTTGCCGTGCGGTAGCAAGAGAGAACAGTCTATGACTAGGGTGGCTGGAGTCTTTGACAATTTTGAGGGCCTTCCTCTGACACCGCCTGGTATAGAGGTCCTGGATGGCAGGGAAGCTTTGCCCCAGTGATGTACTGGGCCGTACGCACTACCCTCTGTAGTGCCTTGCGGTCAGAGGCCAAGCAGTTGCCATACCAGGCGGTGATGCAACCAGTCAGGATGCTCGATGGTGCAGCTGTAGAATTTTTGAGGATCTGAGGACCCATGCCAAATCTTTTTAGTCTCCTGAGGGGGAATAGGCTTTGTCATGCCCTCTTCACGACTGTCTTGGTGTGTTTGGACCATGATAGTTCGTTGGTGATGTGGACCACAAGGAACTTGAAGCTCTCAACCTGTTCCACTACAGCCCCGTCGATGAGAATGGGGGCGTGCTCAGTCCTCTTTTTTTTTTTCTGTAGTCCACAATCATCTCCTTTGTCTTGGTCACGTTGAGGGGAGAGGTTGTTGTCCTGGCACCACACGGCCAGATCTCTGACCTCCTCCCTATAGGCTGTCTCATCGTTGTCGGTGATCAGGCCTACCACTGTTGTGTCGTCGGCAAACTTAATGATGGTGTTGGAGTCGTGCCTGGCCATGCAGTCATGGGTGAACAGAGAGTACAGGAGGGGGACTGAGCACGCACCCTGAGGGGCCCCGTGTTGAGGATCAGTGTGGCAGATGTGTGTTACCTACCCTTACCACCTGGGGGCGGCCCGTCAGGGGAAGTCCAGGATCCAGTTGCAGAGGGAGTGTGTTTAGTCCCAGGATCCTTAGCTTAGTGATGAGCTTAGAGGGCACTATGGTGTTGAATGCTGAGCTGTAGTCAATGAATAGCATTCTCACGTAGGTGTTCCTCTTGTCCAGGTGGGAAAGGGCAGTGTGGAGTGCGATAGAGATTGCATCATCTGTGGATCTGTTGGGGCGGTATGCAAATTGGAGTGGGTCTAGGGTTTCTGGGATTATGCTGTTGATGTGAGCCATGACCAGTCTTTCAAAGCACTTCATGTCTACAGACGTCAGTGCTACGGGTCGGTAGTCATTTAGGCAGGTTATCTTAGAGTTCTTGGGCACGGGGACTATGGTGGTCTGCTTGAAACATGTTGGTATTACAGACTCAGTCAGAGACATGTTGAAAATTGTCAGTGAAGACACTTGCCAGTTGGTCAGCACATGCTCGGAGTACACGTCCTGGTAATCCGTCTGGCCCTGCGGCCTTGTGAATGTTGACCTGCTTAAAAGTCTTACTCACATCGGCTACGGAGAGCGTGATCACATAGTCATCCGGAACAGCTGGTGCTCTCATGCATGCTTCAGTGTTGCTTGCCTCGGCGAGCATAGAAGTGGTTTAGCTCGTCTGGTAGGCTTGTGTCACTGGGCAGCTCGCGGCTGTGCTTCCCTTTGTAGTCTGTAATAATTTTCAAGCCCTGCCACATCCGACGCAGCGTCAGAGCCAGTGTAGTATGATTCAATCTTTGACCTGTATTGACTCTTTGCCTGTTTGATGGTTCGTCGGAGGTCATAGCGGGATTTCTTATAAGCGTCCGGGTTAGAGTCCCGTTCCTTGAAAGCGGCAGCTCTACCCTTTAGCTCAATGCGGATGTTTCCTGTAATCCATGGCTTCTGGTTGGGGTATGTACGTACGGTCACTGTGGGGGCGACATCATCGATGCACTTATTGATGAAGCCAGTGACTGATGTGGTGTACTCCTCAATGCTGTCTGAAGAATCCCCGGAACATGTTCCAGTCTGTGCTAGCAAAACAGTCCTGTAGCTTAGCATCTGCGTCATCTGACCACTTTTTTATTAACCGAATCACTGGTGCTTCCTGCTTCAGTTTTTGCTTATAAGCAGGAATCAGGAGGATAGAGTTATGGTCAGATTTGCCAAATGGAGGGCGAGGGAGAGCTTTGTATGCGTCTCTGTGTGTGGAGTAAAGGTGGTCTAGAGTTTTTTTCCCTCTGGTTGCACATTTAACATGCTAGTAGAAATTAGGTAGAACGGATTTAAGTTTCCCTGCATTAAAGTCCCCGGCCACTAGGAGCGCTGCATCTGCATGAGCGTTTTCCTGTTGATTAATGGCCTTGTACAACTCATTCAGTGCAATCTTAATGCCAGCATTGGTTTGTGGTGGTAAATAGACAGCTATGAAAAATATAGATGAAAACTCTCTTGGTAAATAGTGTGGTCTACAGCTTATCATAAGATACTCTACCTCAAGCGAGCAAAACCTCGAGACTTCCTTAGTATTTGATTTTGTGCACCAGCTGTTGTTTACAAATATACACAGACCGCCACCCCTTGTCTTACCAGAGTCAGCCGTTCTGTCCTGCCGATGTAGCGTATAGCCTGCTAGCTGAATGTTATCATTGTTGTCGTTCAGCCACGACTCCGTGAAACATAAGATATTACAGTTTTTAATGTCCCGTTGGTAGGATAACCGTAATCTTAAATCGTCCATTTTATTCTCAAAAGCTTGAGCGTTGGCTAATAGGATTGATGGAAGAGGCAGTTTACTCGCTCGCCGTCGGATCCTTACAAGGCACCCGGATCTGCGTCCGCGATATCTCCGTCTCTTCCTCACGCGAATGACGGGGATTTGGGCCTTGTCGGGTGTCTGTATGATATCCTTCGCGGCCGCCTCGTTGAAGAAAAAATCTTCGTCCAATGCGAGGTGAGTAATCGCTGTCCTGATATCCACAAGCTCTTTTTGGTTATAAGAGACGATGGCAGAAACATTATGTACAAAATAAATTACAAATAACGCGGAAAAACACACATAATAGTACAATTGGTTAGAGGGTTGGTTAGAGGGCTGTAAAACGGCAGCCATCTTCTCCGGCGCTGTTCTAAACTAAACTGTTCTAAACTAGAGGAGAAGGTGAGGGTGCTGGAGGAGAACAGAGCACTGGAGGAGAAGGTGAGAGTGCTGGAGTAGAACAGAGCACTAGAGGAGAAGGTGAGGGTGCTGGAGGAGAACAGAGCACTGGAGGAGAAGGTGAGAGTGCTGGAGGAGAACAGAGCACTAGAGGAGAAGGTGAGGGTGCTGGAGGAGAACAGAGCACTGGAGGAGAGGTGAGAGTGCTGGAGGAGAAGGTAAGAAAGATGACATGTGACAGAGAACAACTCATTAGAGAGCTGGCCACCCCCGCAGAGAAGTCAGAAGAACAGCCCACCTCAGATCCTGACCAAAGTCTCGACACCACAGCAGAACAGTCTACCCCGGACCCTGACCATAGCCTCGACATCACAGCAGGACAGACAAATGAAGAACCCTAAGCCCAGGGGATCCGACCCCCCCTTGAGCACCCCCCTGTCAGCCCCTCTGATATTCCAGGCTCTGCTCACACTTACTGGTTAGAGGCCAAACCACACGACTAACAACATTGGACACTTTATGGATCACAAAGCCTTCACTATCTCATCCTGGAATATCCAAGGCCTGAGGTCATCTGCCTTTGGCATAAAGAGCAGGAACCTGGACTTCACCAAAGAAATCAGAAATACAGACATTGTCATCCCACAAGAAACATGGTATAGAGGAGATGGATCCACTGGTTGCCCTCTAGGTTACATTAAAAAAAAAAAAATTGAGAGCTGGTAGTCCCATCCACCAAACTACCAAGTGTGAAACAGGGAAGGGACTCAGGGGGTATGCTAATTTGGTATAGAGCAGACCTAGCTCACTCTATTAAATTAATCAAAACAGGAAAATTGCGATTCCCAAACCTTCCATAACAAAGCCATCACCTACAGAGAGATTAACCTGGAGAAGAATCCCCTAAGCAAGCTGGTCCTGGGGCTCTGTTCACAACCACAAACAGACCACATAGATCCCCAGGACAGCAACACAATTAGACCCAACCAGATCATGACAAAACAAAAAGAGAATTACTTGACACATTGGAAAGAATTTTTAAAAAAGGAGCAAACTAGAATGCTATTTGGCCCTAAACAGAGAGTACACAGTGGAAGAATACCTGACCACTGTGACTGACCCAAAATTAAGGAAAGCTATGTACAGACTAAGTGAGCATAGCCTTGCTATTCAGAAAGGCCTCCGTAGGCAGACCTGGCTCCCAAGAGAAGACAGGCTATGTGCACACTGCCCACAAAATGAGGTGGAAACTGCGCTGCACTTCCTAACCTCCTGCCAAATGTATGACCATATTAGAGAGACATATTGAGACGCGTTGTAGGCAGGGTTATGTTGGTTGAACAGCAGCTGAGAGAGCTGAACGAGGGTCCACCTGAATTCAACATCTCAGAAGCAAATAGCACAGCCACTACACACCACTTCAGATTACAGGAAAAACAATTCAAGTCCTTCACCCCTGCACACTTTAAATGGACTGTCTCTGTCCTGTCCCCTACTGAATGTGAGGTGTGTGTCTATTGGTGCACTGCACTGTGTACAGTATGTGCAGCTCTGTGTATGCACATGAGTTCAAGGTTATGTTTGTGTATGTAGTCATTGTGTGTGTGTAGTGTAGTGTAGTCGTTGTGTGTGTAGTGTAGTCGTTGTGTGTGTAGTGTAGTCGTTGTGTGTGTAGTCGTTTGTGTAGTGTAGTTGTTGTGTGTGTAGTGTAGTCGTTGTGTAGTGTAGTGTAGTCACTGTGTGTGTAGTGTAGTCACTGTGTGTGTAGTGTAGTCACTGTATGTGTTGTGTAGTCATTGTGTGTGTAGTGTAGTCATTGTGTGTGTAGTGTATTAATTGTGTGTGTAGTGTATTAATTATGTGTGTAGTGTATTCATTGTGTGTGTAGTGTATTCATTGTGTATGTAGTCATTGTGTGTGTAGTGTAGTCATTGTGTGTGTAGTGTAGTCATTGTGAGTGTAGTGTAGTCATTGTGAGTGTAGTGTAGTCATTGTGAGTGTAGTGTAGTCATTGTGAGTGTAATGTAGTCATTGTGTGTAGTGTAGTCATTGTGTAGTGTAGTCATTGTGTGTGTAGTGTAGTCACTGTGTGTGTTGTGTAGTCATTGCGTGTGTAGTGTATTCATTGCGTGTGTAGTGTAGTCATTGTGAGTGTAGTCATTGTGAGTGTAGTCATTGTGGGTGTAGTCATTGTGAGGGTAGTGTAGTCATTGTGTGTGTGTAGTGTAGACATTGTGTGTAGTGTAGTCACTGTGTGTGTAGTGTAGTCACTGTGTGTGTAGTGTAGTCACTGTGTGTGTTGTGTAGTCACTGTGTGTGTTGTGTAGTGTAGTCACTGTGTGTGTTGTATAGTCACTGTGTGTGTTGTATAGTCATTGCGTGTGTAGTGTAGTCATTATGTGTGTAGTGTAGTCATTGTGTGTGTAGTGTAGTCATTGTGTGTGTAGTGTAGTCATTGTGTGTGTAGTGTACTGTGTGTGTTGTCCTATGCTCTCCCGATACTCTAATGTTTGGAGGTGTTTTGTCCCCAGTGGTGTTGTGTTGTCCTGGCTGGTTGGACTCAGCCTTGCCCTCCTCCCCTACTCTCCTCCATTCACCTATACTTCACTGTCGGCAGAAAGAGATCTTCCTGCTGTAGTACATAGAGGCAGACAGAGTGCATGTGAGAGAGTAAAGTAAAGGAAGAGAGAGGACACCTGGGCTGATTCCTTCACACTTTGGGCTGCTAACACAAGCAAAGTGAGATGGTTCCTGACAGAAGGCAGGGCTTTTATCAGGCTGTCTGCTGATATGCCAGCGTCAAAGCGGCTGCCTGGGAGCGCCCGCAGGCATCGCCACTCAGCGTACATACACACACTGATAACCCATCAGGCCTGCCCATTCACCCACCTGAGAACCCGCTTAATCCAACGTGACTACACTCGACAGATAAAGCTAATTCACTTCCACTTGCATTCTGGGAAACGGGCCGCTCAAAAGATAAAGGGCAGCGCTGAGCACAGTGGAGTGGGTGTGTGTATGTATGTACAGTGGGGGAAAAAAGTATTTAGTCAGCCACCAATTGTGCAAGTTCTCCCACTTAAAAAGATGAGAGAGGCCTGTAATTTTCATCATAGGTACACGTCAACTATGACAGACAAATTGAGATTTTTTTTTCCAGAAAATCACATTGTAGGATTTTTTATGAATTTATTTGCAAATTATGGTGGAAAATAAGTATTTGGTCACCTACAAACAAGCAAGATTTCTGGCTCTCACAGACCTGTAACTTCTTCTTTAAGAGGCTCCTCTGTCCTCCACTCGTTACCTGTATTAATGGCACCTGTTTGAACTTGTTATCAGTATAAAAGACACCTGTCCACAACCTCAAACAGTCACACTCCAAACTCCACTATGGCCAAGACCAAAGAGCTGTCAAAGGACACCAGAAACAAAATTGTAGACCTGCACCAGGCTGGGAAGACTGAACCTGCAATAGGTAAGCAGCTTGGTTTGAAGAAATCAACTGTGGGAGCAATTATTAGGAAATGGAAGACATACAAGACCACTGATAATCTCCCTCGATCTGGGGCTCACGCAAGATCTCACCCCGTGGGGTCAAAATTATCACAAGAACGGTGAGCAAAAATCCCAGAACCACACGGGGGACCTAGTGAATGACCTGCAGAGAGCTGGGACCAAAGTAACAAAGCCTACCATCAGTAACACACTACGCCGCCAGGGACTCAAATCCTGCAGTGCCAGATGTGTCCCCCTGCTTAAGCCAGTACATGCCCAGGCCCGTCTGGAGTTTGCTAGAGTGCATTTGGATGATCCAGAAGAGGATTGGGAGAATGTCATATGGTCAGATGAAACCAAAATAGAACTTTTTGGTAAAAACTCAACTCGTTGTGTTTGGAGGACAAAGAATGCTGAGTTGCATCCAAAGAACACCATACCTACTGTGAAGCATGGGGGTGGAAACATCATGCTTTGGGGCTGTTTTTCTGCAAAGGGACCAGGACGACTGATCCGTGTAAAGGAAAGAATGAATTGGGCCATGTATCGTGAGATTTTGAGTGAAAACCTCCTTCCATCAGCAAGGGAATTGAAGATGAAACGTGGCTGGGTCTTTCAGCATGACAATGATCACAAACACACTGCCCGGGCAACGAAGGAGTTGCTTCGTAAGAAGCATTTCAAGGTCCTGGAGTGGCCTAGCCAGTCTCCAGATCTCAACCCCATAGAAAATCTTTGGAGGGAGTTGAAAGTCTGTGTTGCCCAGCGACAGCCCCAAAACATCACTGCTCTAGAGAATATCTGCATGGAGGAATGGGCCAAAATACCAGCAACAGTGTGTGAAAACCTTGTGAAGACTTACAGAAAACGTTTGACCTGTGTCATTGCCAACAAAGGGTATATAACAAAGTATTGAGAAACTTTTGTTATTGACCAAATACTTATTTTCCACCATAATTTGCAAATAAATAAATAAAAAATCCTACAATGTGATTTTCTGGAGAAAAAAAATCTCATTTTTCTGTCATAGTTGACGTGTACCTATGATGAGAATTACAGGCCTCTCTCATCTTTTTAAGTGGGAGAACTTGCACAATTGGTTGCTGACTAAATACTTTTTTCCCCCCACAAAATCAGCATGGGATCAAATAGTGAGGGAAAAAACGATTTGATCCCATGCTGATTTTGTACATTTGCCCACTGACAAAGACATGATCAGTCTATAATTTTAATGGTAGGTTTATTTGAACAGTGAGAGACAGAATAACAACAAAAAAATCCAGAAAAACTCATGTCAAAAATGTTATAAATTGATTTGCATTTTATTGAGGGAAATAAGTATTTGACCCCTCTGCAAAACATGACTTAGTACTTGGTGGCAAAACTCTTTTTGGCAATCACAGAGGTCAGACGTTTCTTGTAGTTGGCCACCAGGTTTGCACACATCTCAGGGAGGGATTTTGTCCCACCTCTTTGAAGATCTTCTCCAAGTCATTCAGGTTTCGAGGCTGACGTTTGGCAACTCGAACCTTCAGCTCCCTCCACAGATTTTCTATGGGATTAAGGTCTGGAGACTGGCTAGGCCACTCCAGGACCTTAATGTGCTTCTTCTTGAGCCACTCCTTTGTTGCCTTGGCCGTGTGTTTTGGGTCATTGTCATGCTGGAATACCCATCCACGACCCATTTTCAATTCCCTGGCCGAGGAAGGAGGGTTCTCACCCAAGATTTGACGGTACATTGCCCCGTCATTCGTCCCTTTGATGTGGTGAAGTTGTCCTGTCCCCTTAGGGAGAAAAAACACCCCCAAAGCATAACGTTTCCACCTCCATGTTTGACGGTGGGGATGGTGTTCTTGGCGTCATAGGCAGCATTCCTCCTCCTCCAAACACTGCGAGTTGAGTTGATGCCAAAGAGCTCCATTTTGGTCTCATCTGACCACAACACTTTCACCCAGTTCTCCTGTGAATCATTCAGATGTTCATTGGCAAACTTCAGACGGGCCTGTGTATGTGCTTTCTTGAGCAGGGGGACCTTGCGGGCGCTGTCCATTTCAGTCCTTCATGGCGTAGTGTGTTACCAATTGTTTTCTTGGTGACTATGGTCCCAGCTGCCTTGAGATCATTGACAAGATCCTCCCGTGTAATTCTGGGCTGATTCCTCACCGTTCTCATGATCATTGCAACTCCACAAGGTGCGATCTTGCATGGAGCCCCAGGCCGAGGGAGATTGACAGTTATTTTGTGTTTCTTCCATTTGGGAATAATCGCACCATCTGTTGTCACCTTCTCACCAAGCTGCTTGGCGATGGTCTTGTAGCCCATTCCAGCCTTGTGTAGGTCTACAATCTTGTCCCTGACATCCTTGGAAAACTCTTTGGTCTTGGCCATGGTGGAGAGTTTGGAATCTGATTGATTGATTGCTTCTGTGGACAAGTGTCTTTTATACAGGTAACAAGCTGAGATTAGGAGCACTCCCTTTAAGAGTGTGCTCCTAATCTCAGCTCTACCTGTATAAAAGACACCTGGGAGCTCAGAAATCTTTCTGATTGAGAGGGGGTCAAATACTTATTTCCCTCCTTAAAATGCAAATCAATTTATAACATTTTTGACATGCGTTTTTCTGGATTTTTTTGTTGTTATTCTGTCTCTCACTGTTCAAATAAACCTACCATTAAAATTATAGACTGATCATTTCTTTTCAGTGGGCAAACGTACAAAATCAGCAAGGGATCAAATACTTTTTCCCTCACTGTATATATATATATATATATATATATATATATATATATATGTATATGTGTGTGTGTATATAGTAGTACACAGCGTTGTACACGAGATTTTCTGTTTCTTGACAATTTCTCGCATTGGAATAGCCTTCATTTTTCAGAACAAGAATAGACTGACGAGTTTCAGAAGAAAGTTATTTGTTTCTGGCCATTTTGAGCCTGTAATCAAATCCACAATTGCTGATGCTCCAGATACTCAACTAGTCTCAAGAAGGCCAGTTTTATTGCTTGTTTAATCAGCACAACCGTTTTCAGCTGTGCTAACATATTTGCAAAAGGGTTTTCTAATGATCAATTAGCCTTTTAAAATGATAAACTTGGATTAGCAAACACAACGTACCATTGGAACACAGGACTGATGGTTGCTGATAATGGGCCTCTGTACGCCTATGTAGATATTCCATTAGAAATCAGCCGTTTCCAGCTACAATAGCCAGTTATAACATTAACAATGTCTACACTGTATTTCTGATTAATTTGATGTTGTTTTAATGGACAAAAAAATTGCTTTTCTATCGAAAACAAGGACATTTCTAAGTGACCCCAGACTTTTGAACGGTAGTGTATCTGTGTGTGTGGTATGTGTATGTATGTATGTATATATATATAAACTACCAGTCAAAAGTTTCGACATCTACTCATTCAAGGGTTTTTCTTTATCTTTACTATTTTCTACATTGAAGAATAATAGTGAAGACATTAAAGCTATGAAATAACATATGGAATCATGTAGTAACCAAAAACGTGTTAAACAAATCAAAATCTATTTCTCAAATAGCCACCCTTTGCCTTGATGACAGCCTTGAAAACTCTTGCCATTCTCTCAACCAGCTTCATGAGGTAGTCACCTGGAATGCATTTCAATTAACAGGTGTGCCTTCTTAAAAGTTAATTTGTGGAATTTCTTTATTCCTTAATGCATTTGAGCCAATCAGTTGTGTTGTGACAAGGTAGAGGGTATACAGAAGATAGCCCTATTTGGTAAAAGACCAAGTCCATATTATGGCAAGAACAGCTCAAATAAGCAAAGAAAAATGTACGTCGGGGTGCCTTGTAAGGATCTGACGGCGAGCCAGTAAACTGCCTCTTCCATCAATCCTATTAGCCAATGTTCAATCATTTGAAAATAAATTGGACAACCTAAGATCAAGGTTATCCTACAAACGGGACATTAAAAACTGTAATATCTTATGTTTCACCGAGTCATGCTGAACGACGACATGGATAACGTACAGCTGGTGGGATATACGCTACATAGGCAGGATAGAACGGCTGACTCCGTTAAGACAAGGGGTGGCGGTCTGTGTATATTTGTAAACAACAGCTGGTGCATAAAATCGAATACTAAGGAAGTCTCGAGGTTTTAATCGCCTGAGGTAGAGTATCTCATGATAAGCTGTAGACCACACTATTTACCAAGAGAGTTTTCATTTATATTTTTCTTAACTGTCTATTTACCACCACAAACCGATGCTGTCACTAAGATTGCACTCAATGAGCTGTATAAGGCCATAAGTTAACAGGAAAACGCTCATCCAGAGGCAGCGCTCCTAGTGGCCAGGGACTTTAATGCAGGTAAACTTATATCCGTTCAACCTAACTTCCACCAGCATGTTAAATGTGCAACCAGAGGAAAAAAAAACTAGTCCACCTTTACTCCACACAAAGAGACGTGTACAAAGCGGTAAGATAACGCAGATGCTAAGCTACAGGACTGTTTTGCTAGCACAGACTGGAATATGTTCCAGGATTCTTCTGATGGCATTGAGGAGTACACCACATCAGTCACTGGCTTCATCAATAACTGCATCGATGACGTCGTCCCCACAGTGACCGTACGTACATACCCCAACCAGAAGCCATGGATTACAGGCAACATCCGCACTGAGCTAAAGGGTAGAGCTGCCGCTTTCAAGGAGCGGGACACTAACCCGGATGCTTATAAGAAATTCTGCTATGCCCTCCGACAAACCATCAAACAGGCAAAGAGTCAATACAGCACTAAGATTGAATCGTACTTCACCGGCTTCGACGCTCGTCGGATGTGGCAGGGCTTGAAAACTATTACAGACTACAAAGGGAAGCACAGCCGCGAGCTGCCCAGTGACACAAGCCTACCAGACAAGTTAAATCACTTCTATACTCGCTTCGAGGCATGCAACACTGAATCATGAATGAGAGCATCAGCTGTTCCAGATGATTATGTGATCACGCTCTCCGTAGCCGATGTGAGTAAGATTTTTAAGCAGGTCAACATTCACAAGGCTGCAGGGCCAGACGGATTACCAGGATGTGTACTCTGAGCATGCGTTACCAACTAGAAAGCGTCTTCACTGACATTTTCAACATGTCCCTGACTGAGTCTGTAATACCAACATGTTTCAAGCAGACCACCATAGTCCCTGTGGCCAAGAACACTAAGATAACCTGCCTAAATGACTACAGACCCGTAGCACTAACTTCTGTAGCCATGAAGTGCTTTGAAAGGCTGGTCATGGCTCACATCAACACCATTATCCCAGAAACCCTAGACCCACTCCAATTTGCATACCGCCCCAAAATATCCATAGATAATGCAATCTCTCTTGCACGCCACACAACCCTTTCCCACCTGGACAAGAGGAACACCTATGTGACTACAGCTCAGCGTTCAACACCATAGTTCCCTCAAAGCTCATCACTAAGCTAAGGACCCTGGGACTAAACACCTCCCTCTGCAACTGGATCCTGGACTTCCTGACGGGCCGCCCCCAGGTGGTAAGGGTAGGTAACAACACATCTGCCACACTGATCCTCAACACGGGGGCTCCTCAGGGGTGCATGCTTAGTCCCCTACAACCTCTCCCTCAATGTGATCAAGACAAAGGAGATGATTGTGGACTACAGGAAAAAAAGAGGACTGAGCACGCCCCCATTCTCATCGACGGGGCTGTAGTGGAACAGGTTGAGAGCTTCAAGTTCCTTGGCGTCCACATCACCATCAAACTATCATGGTCCAAACACACCAAGACAGTCGTGAAGAGGGCACAACAAAGCCTATTCCCCATCAGGAGACTGAAAAGATTTGGCATGGGTCCTCAGATCCTCAAAAAGTTCTACAGCTGCACCATCGACAGCATCCTGACTGGTTGCATCACTGCCTGGTATGGCAACTGCTCGGCCTCCGACCGCAAAGCACTACAGAGGGTAGTGTGTACGGCCCAGTACATCACAGGGGCCAAGCTTCCTGCCATCCAGGACCTCTATACCAGGCGGTGTCAGAGGAAGGCCCTAAATATTGTCAAAGACTCCAGCCACCCTAGTCATAAACTGTTCTCTCTGCTACTGCACGGCAAGCGGTAAAGGAGCACCAAGTCTAGGTCCAAAAGGCTTCTTAACAGCTTCTACCCCCAAGATATAAGTCTCCTGAACAGCTAATCATGGCTACCCGGACTATTTGCATTGCTGCAGAGGATAAGTTCATTAGAGTGAATTACCAGCCTCAGAAATTGCAGCCCAAATAAATGCTTCACAGAGTTCAAGTAAAAGACACATTTTAACATCAACTGTTCAGAAGAGAATGTGTGAATCAGGCCTTCATGGACGAATTGCTACAAAGAAACCACTACTAAAAGACACCAATAATAAGAAGAGACTTGTTCGGGCCAAAAACACGAGCAATGGACATTAGACTGTCGGAAATGTGTCCTTTGGTCTGGAGTCCATATTGGAGATTTCTGGTTCCAACCGCCGTGTCTTTGTGAGATGCGGTGTGGTTGAACTGATGATCTCTGCATGTGTATTTCCCACCGTAAAGCATGGAGGAGGAGGTGTTATGGTGTGGGGGTGTTTTGCTTGTGACACTGTCTGCGATTTACACTTAACCAGCATGGCAACCACAGCATTCTGCAGCGATACGCCATCGCATCTGGTTTGGGCTTAGTGGGACTATCATTTGTTTTTCAACAGGACAATGAGCCAACACACCTCCAGGCTGTGTAAGGGCTATTTTACCAAGAAGGAGAGTGATGGAATGCTGCATCAGATGACTTGGCCTCCACAATCCCCCGACCTCAACCCAATTGAGATGGTTTGGGATGAGTCGGACGGCAGAGTGAAGGAAAAGCAGCCAACAAGTGCTCAGCATATATGGGAACTCCTTCAAGACTGTTGGAAAGGCATTCCAGGTGAAGCTGGTTGAGAGAATGCCAAGAGTGTGTAAAGCTGTCATCAAGGCAAAGGATAGCTATTTGTTTTACACCTTTTTGAGTTACTACATGATTCCATATGTGTTATTTCATAGTTTTGATGTCGTAACTATTATTCTACAATGTAGAAAATAGTAAAAATAAAGGAATACCCTTGAATGAGTATGTGTGTCCAAACGTTTGACTGGTACTGTATACAGCTCTGGAAAAAAAATAAGAGACCACTGCAAAATGATCTGTTTCTCTGGTTTTACTATTTGTAGGTATGTGTTTGGGTAAAAATATTTTTTTTGTTTTTTTGTATAAACTACTGACAGCATTTCTCTCAAATTCCAAATAAAAATATTGTCATTTAGAGCATTTATTTGCAGAAAATGACAACTAGTCAAAATAACAAAAAAGATGCAGTGTTGTCAGACCTCGAATAATGCAAAGAAAATAAGTTCATGTTCATTTTTAAACAACACAATACTAATGTTTTAACTTAGGAAGAGTTCAGAAATCAATATTTGGTGGAATAACCCTGATTTTCAATCACAGCTTTCATGCGTCTTGGCATGCTCTCCACCAGTCTTTCACATTGATGTTTGGTGACTTTATGCCACTCCTGGCGCAAATATTCAAGCAGCTCGGCTTTGTTTGATGGCTTGTGACCATCCATCTTCCTTTTGATCACATTCCAGAAGTGTTCAATGGGGTTCAGGTCTGGAGATTGGGCTGGCCATGACAGGGTCTTGATCTGGTGGTCCTCCATCCACACCTTGATTGACCTGGGTGTGTGGCATTGCGCATTGCTGGAAAAACAAATTCTCAGAGTTGGGGAACAATGTCAGAGCAAAAGGAAGCAAGTTTTCTTCCAGGACAACCTTGTACGTGGCTTGATTCATGCATCCACAAAGACAAATCTGCCCGATTCCAGCCTTGCTGAAGCACCCCCAGATCATCACCGATCCTCCACCAAATTTCACAGTGGGTGCAAGACACTGTGGCTTGTAGGCCTCTCCAGGTCTCCGTCTAACCATTAGACGACCAGGTGTTGGGCAAAGCTGAAAATTGGACTCATCAGAGAAGATGACCTTACTCCAGTCCTCTACGGTCCAATCCTTATGGTCTTTTGCAAACCTCAGCCTGGCTCTTCTTTGCTTCTCATTGATGAAGGGCTTTTTCTAGCTTTGCACGACTTCAGCCCTGCCCCTAGGAGCCTGTTTCGAACCGTCCTCGCCGTGCACTTCACCCCAGCTGCCGTTTGCCATTCTTTTTGTAGGTCACTTGATGTCATCCTACGGTTGTTGAGTGACATTCAAATGAGTTGGCGGTCATCCCGGTCAGTAGAGAGTCGTTTTTGCCCTCTGCCGGTCTGTAGCTTTGTTGTCCCCAATGTCTGCTGCTTGACCTTGTTCTTATGAACCGCCGTCTTTGAAATTTTAAGGATGGAAGCAACCTGACACTCACTGTATCCCTCTGCCAGTAAAGCCAGAATTGATCCCTTCTTTTCCTCACTCAAAACTTTCCTTTTCAACTCTTTTGGCATGGTCAATAGTTATTTTTTGATTAATATTACTTTTGAGGTACTATTAGCACTGTTTTTGCCATCCAGCTGATCCTATTGCAAGAGGATAGTGATGACCACAGCAGTGGTTTTTATACTTCCTCGTTAAATAAGATTTGGTTCAGGTGATCACCTAATCAGTATCTAATTCAGTAGAATGAGGTGTGCCTGTGTTGGAATTCAACAGACACTGGAATGAAATGGCTGTCATACATGTAGAGATGCTGATTTAAGAAACATTTGCAGTGGTCTCTTAATTTTTTTCAGAGCTGTATATTCAAATATATCATTATTATATGTATATAATTGATGTATGTGTTTGTGTTTGTATATATACAGTGCATTCGGAAAGTATTCAGACCCCTTGACTTTTTCCATTTTATTTTTATTTTACAGCCTTATTCTAAAATGGATTAAATTCATGTTTTTCCTCATCAATCTACACACAATACCCAATAATGACAAGGGTGAAAACAGGTTTTTAGACCATTTTTACACATAAAAAACACTTTATTTATATAAGTATTCAGACCCTTTGCTATGAAACTCGAAATTGATCACCGGCCAAACTGAGCATAGTGGTGGTGTCAGGTATCCTCCAGATGTGACGCTTGGCATTCAGGCCAAATAGTTCAATATTGTTTCATCAGACCAGAGAATCTTGTTTCTCATGGTCTGAGAGTCTTTAGGTGCCTTTTGGCAAACTCCAAGCAGGCTGTCATGTGCCTTTTACTGATGAGTAGCTTCCATCTGGCCACTCTACCATAAAGGCCTGATTTGGTAGAGTGCTGCAGAGATGATTGTCCTTCTGGAAGGTTCTCCCATCTCCACAGAGGAACTCTAGAGCTCTGTCAGAGTGACCATCGGGTTCTTGGTCACCTCCTTGACCAAGGCACTTCTCCCCCGATTGCTTTTGCCGGGCGGCCAAACTCCAGGAAGAGTCTTGGTGGTTCCAAACTTCTTCTATTTTAGAATGATGCAGGCCACTGTGTTCCTGGGGACCTTCAATGCTGCAGAAATTTTTTGGTACCCTTCCCCAGATCTGTGCCTCGACACAATCCTGTCTCGGCGCTCTACGGACAATTCCTTCGACCTCATGGCTTGGTATTTTGCTCTGACCATGCACTGTCAACTGTGGGACCTTATATAGACATGTGTATGCCTTTCCAAATCATGTCCAATCAATTTAATTTACCACAGATGGACTCCAATCAAGTTATAGAAATATCTCAAGGATAATCGATGGAAAAAGGATCCACCTGAGATCAATTTCGAGTTTCATAGCAAACGGTCTGAATACTTATCTAAATAAGGTATTTCAGTTTTTATTTATTTTTACATTTGGAAATTAAATCTAAAAACCTGTTTCTGCTTTGTCATTATGGGGTGTTGAGGATTTTTATTTATTTAATCCATTTTAGAATAAAGCTGTAATGTAACAATATGTGGAAAAAGTCAAGGGGTCTGAATACTTTCCGAAGGCACTGTATATATATGTACAGTATCTCACAAAAGTGAGTACACCCCTCACATTTTTTTAAATATTTGAGTATATATTTTCATGTGACAACACTGAAGAACTGATACTTTGCTACAATGTAAAGTAGTGAGTGTACAGCTTGTATAACAGTGTAAATTTGCTGTCCCCTCAAAATATCTCAACACACAGCCATTAATGTCTAAACCGCTTGGCAACAAAAGTGAGTACACCCTAAGTGAAAATGTCCAAATTGGGCCCAATTAGCCATTTTCCCTCCCGGTGTCATGTGACTCGTTAGTGTTACAAGGTCTCAGGTGTGAATGGGGAGCAGGTGTGTTACATTTGGTGTCATCGCTCTCACACTCCCTCATACTGGTCACTGGAAGTTCAACATGGCACCTCATGGCAAATAACTCTCTGAGGATCTGAAAAAAAGAATTGTTGCTCTACATAAAGATGGCCTGAGCTATAAGAAGATTGCCAAGACCCTGAAACTGAGCTGCAGCACGGTGGCCAAGACCATACAGCGGTTTAACAGGACAGGTTCCACTCAGAACAGGCTTCGCCATGGTCGACCAAAAAAGTTGAGTGCACGTGCTCAGCGTCATATCCAGAGGTTGTCTTTGGGAAATAGACGTATGAGTGCTGCCAGCATTGCTGCAGAGGTTGAAGGGGTGGGGGTCAGCCTGTCAGTGCTCAGACCATACGCTGCACACTGCATCAAATTGGTCTGCATGGCTGTCGTCCCAGAAGGAAGCCTCTTCTAAAGATGATGCACAAGATAGCCCGCAAGCAATTTGCTGAAGACAAGCAGACTAAGGACATGGATTACTGGAACCATGTCCTGTGGTCTGATGAGACCAAGATAAACTTATTTGGTTCAGATTGTGTCAGCGTGTGTGGCGGCAACCAGGTGAGGAGTACAAAGACAAGTGTGTCTTGCCTACAGTCAAGCATGGTGGTGGGAGTGTCATGGTCTGGGGCTGCATGAGTGCTGCCGGCACTGGGGGAGCTACAGTTCATTGAGGGGAACCATGAATGCCAACATGTACTGTGACATACTGAAGCAGAGCATGATCCCCTCCCTTCGGAGACTGGGCCGCAGGGAAGTATTCCAACATGATAACGACCCCAAACACACCTCCAAGACGACCTTTGCCTTGCTAAAGAACCTGAGGGTAAAGGTGATGGACTGGCCAAGCATGTCTCCAGACCTAAACCATATTGAGCATCTGTAGGGCATCTTCAAACGGAAGGTGGAGGAGTGCAAGGTCTCTAACATCCGTGATGTCATCATGGAGGAGTGGAAGAGGATTCCAGTGGCAACCTGTGAAGCTCTGGTGAACCCCATGCCCAAGAGGGTTAAGGCAATGCTGGAAAATGATGGTGGCCACACAAAATATTGACACTTTGGGCCCAATTTTGACATTTTCACTTAGGGGTGTACTCACTTTTGTTGCCAGCGGTTTAGACATTGTGTGGTCCTCTGTAGCTCAATTGGTAGTGGGTTCGATCCCCGGGACCACCCATACGTAAAAATGTATGCACACATGACTGTAAGTCGCTTTGGATAAAAGCGTCTGCTAAATGGCATATTATTATTATTATTATTATTATTTTGAGGGGACAACAAATTTACACTGTTATACAAGCTGTACACTCACTACTTTACATTGTAGCAAAGTTTCATTTCTTCAGTGTTGTCACATGAAAAGATATACTCAAATATTTACAAAAATGTGAGGGGTGTACTCACTTTTGTGAGATACTGTGTATATATATATATATATATATATATATATATATATATATATATATATATATATATATATATATATATATATATGTGTGTGTGTTTGTCTCCTGTTTCTGTAGAGTGAGGCAGCCTGATATTTAAGTACACCCCCTGGTTAGTGCAATAGTCTATCGCAGAGCCATACCCCCAATCTATCTCCTTAATGCTGAGTGCCAAGCAGAGGCAAACTGGGTCCCATTTTTACAGTCTTTGGTATGACTCGGGGGATCGAACTCCGAACCTTCCAATCTCAGGACGGACACTTGCCCCCAAATCCTCCTTCCCGAATACACGTGTAAATATTGTACTCTACATTTTGCCTTCCTGTATTATTCTTATGCTCAGATGTTTATTCTATTCTACTGAGACATTTACTTTATGTTCGTATGCTTATCTTTTATTATTTCTTATTGTTGTTGCATTGTCCAGAAGGAACCTACCAGTAAGCATTTCATTAGACGGTGTATACAATGTGTATCCTGTTCATACGACTCTAATAAAACTTGAAAAATAGCTACAAACTAATTTCTGGAGATATGCCCAATGTAGTGCACTCACTTATAGGGAATACTGTATACTCACTTGGACATTCAGAGGTTCCTTCAGATAGAGTTGAGTGCTGATGGTTTGTGGATAGTTGGATAGTTGCTTTTGGTGTGTGTTCGTGGGTTTCCTGTGTGCTGTGTCAAGGGAGGATTTGGACAAACAGGCTCCCTAACATCCTCCTGAGGAACAATCAGACAGGAACGGAGCCTCTCTACCCCACACTCGCCATAACAACCCTGCCCAGTGACACACACACACCGGACAGTGGACTATCCAAGGCTATTGTTAGCCCTATTTGATGGCTTGGTCAGTTCCGTTGTCTGTTTGTGATTGGATCAGTCTTTTTCTGTCATATGACCTTTTCTATGTAGATGTCTCCAGAAACTTCACGGAGGCTGACAGGCAGACACACACACACACACACTGAGAGCAGAAGGTAGCCTAGCAGTTAGAGCGTTGGGCTAGTAACCGAAAGGTTGCTAGTTCGAATCCCAGAGCCGAGTAGGTGAAAAATCTGTCGATCTGCTACACACTGTACAGGCTACACACTGTACAGGTTACACAGTAGTACATGTGCGAAATAGGACAAATATAAGCACTTTGACACACACACAAACACAGAGACAAACCTATCTTTCTCTCTCTGCTGCAGCCAGCCAGTCATCTCTCTTTCTTTCTCTCTCTGCTGCAGCTAGCCAGTCATCTCTCTCTCTTTCTCTCTCTCTGCTGCAGCCAGCCAGTCATCTCTCTCTCTCTTTCTTTCTCTCCCTGCTGCAGCCAGCCAGTCATCTCTCTCTCTTTCTTTCTCTATCTGCTGCAGCCAGCTAGTCATCTCTCTCTCTTTCTCTCTCTCTGCTGCAGCCAGCCAGTCACCTCTCTCTCTGGCTGGTTGACCGGTAGACGTGAACAATAGTAGGGACACCTGCTGTTTGAGGAAGAGGGGCTGCTGAGAACAGGGACTAGAAAAGGAACAGTCCCACTCTCTGCACCACCACCACGCAGTACTCTGTCTGACCTCAAGGTGGGAGCAGTGGCTACTGTTTCACAGCTGTGGGTACACAACAGAGAGAACCCAAGCCCAAACTTGGCTCTGAAATGAACCAGGCTCTGAAATGAACACAATTTGTTTGCTCTTTGTATTTAGGTGTAAAACAGAAAATTAGACAATAAGTGGTCATGAGGAAATGGTGTTGTAAATATAGCTTCAATAGTTTCTTCAGGTATTTATGATACATAGAGATACAGGATCATGTAGACAGAATGGAGGAAGTGTGTTAGTATCGATCTTTCTCCTCATCACAAGTGGTGGAGCAGGTGAGAGAAATGCTGTATTATGGGGGTGAAGAATTCCCCCAGTGCATCCTCCTCCTTGCCCCATTGGGTCAGGAAGACAACAAAAACTGTTGATTACACAATGTGGCCATTTTCCTTGATGTATGCTCTTATGTATACACTTAATTGATTGGCCCTTGTTAAAAAGCACTTCATTGGTTTGTTGGGGCAAGTCACTATTCAGGGAGCTTTAGATTCCTGGGTGAGCGAGAGAAAGAGGGGGAGAAACAGAGGGGTAATATCGATCCCATGGAATTCCTAGTTTATATGAGCTTCCTGAATTACGTGCCTCATCACCGTCCGCAGTACATTCTGCTCTGCTTCCATGACTGTCTTGATTGAGGCTCTTCTGTGTTTCTGATGGTGGACTGTGTGTTATGTGCAGTGTGTCTGTTGTGTATGAGAGATAGAAAATGAGAGGGATTGTGTGTCTGAGCGGCAGATAAAGCCCAAATTGAGCTGTTTTGATTGTTCACCGTCTCGGAGAGTCTACAGCATAAGGTCACGCTCACTCTCTTCTGCAGTCAGTCCCACTCAGTGGCAGCATAGGGTTAGAGCCCACATACCAGTCCCTACACCGCCTCTCTCCCACTCTGTAAATGTTTTTGGCAACCTGAGTGAATTATTTTAATTAGAAGTCAAAGTAACTTTTTATCTTGTTAATGAATTATGCTATGTATTAACACAAGCTACCCAAAGCCTTTTCCTGCTGATCTCGAGCTGTTAATCTAACTTTATATGTTGTGTTTTGGGGAGATGAGAAAAAAAGGTTAAATATACGTACAGTTGAAGTCGGAAGTTTACATACACCTTAGCCAAATGCATTTAAACTCAGTTTTTCACAATTCCTGACATTTTGAGACATGCATGAGAGCACCAGCTGTTCCGGACGACTATGTGATCACGCTCTCCGTAGCCGATGTGAGTAAGACTTTTAAGCAAGTCAACATTCACAAGGCCGCTGGGCCAGACGGATTACCAGGGCGTGTACTTCGAGCATGTGCTGACCAACTGGCAGCAAGTGTCTTCACTGACATTTTCAACATGTCCCTGACCGAGTCTGTAATACCAACATGTTTCAAGCAGACCACCATAGTCCCCGTGCCCAAGAACTCTAAGATAACCTGCCTAAATGACTACGACCCGTGGCACTGACGTCTGTAGCCATGAAGTGCTTTGAAAGACTGGTCATGGCTCACATCAACAGCATAATCCCAGAAACCCTAGACCCACTCCAATTTGCATACCGCCCCAACAGATCCACAGATGATGCAATCTCTATCGCACTCCACACTGCCCTTTCCCACCTGGACAAGAGGAACACCTACGTGAGAATGCTATTCATTGACTACAGCTCAGCATTCAACACCATAGTGCCCTCTAAGCTCATCACTAAGCTAAGGATCCTGGGACTAAACACCTCCCTCTGCAACTGGATCCTGGACTTCCTGACGGGCCGCCCCCAGGTGGTAAGGGTAGGTAACAACACATCTGCCACACTGATCCTCAACACGGGGGCCCCTCAGGGGGTGCGTGCTCAGTCCCCCTCCTGTACTCTCTGTTCACCCATGACTGCATGGCCAGGCACGACTCAACACCATCATTAAGTTTGCCGACGACACAACAGTGGTAGGCCTGATCACCGACAACGATGAGACAGCCTATAGGGAGGAGGTCAGAGATCTGGCCGTGTGGTGCCAGGACAACAACCTCTCCCTCAACGTGACCAAGACAAAGGAGATGATTGTGGACTACAGGAAAAAAAAGAGGACTGAGCACGCCCCCATTCTCATCGACGGGGCTGTAGTGGAACAGGTTGAGAGCTTCAAGTTCCTTGGTGTCCACATCACCAACGAACTATCATGGTCCAAGCACACCAAGACAGTCGTGAAGAGGACACGACAAAGCCTATTCCCCCCTCAGGAGACTAAAAGATTTGGCATGGGTCCTCAGATCCTCAAAAATTCTACAGCTGCACCATCGAGAGCATCCTGACTGGTTGCATCACCGCCTGGTATGGCAACTGCTTGGCCTCTGACCGCAAGGCACTACAGAGGGTAGTGCGTACGGCCCAGTACATCACTGGGGCAAAGCTCCCTGCCATCCAAGACCTCTATACCAGGCGGTGTCAGAGGAAGGCCCTCAAAATTGTCAAAGACTCCAGCCACCCTAGTCATAGACTGTTCTCTCTGCTACCGCACGGCCAAGCGGTACCGGAGTGCCAAGTCTAGGTCCCAAAAGACTTCTCAACAGCTTCTACCCACAAGCCATAAGACTCCTGAACAGCTAATCATGGCTACCGGACTATTTGCACTGCCCCCCACCCCATCCTTTTTACGCTGCTGCTACTCTGTTAAGTATTTATGCATAGTCACTTTAACTCTACCCACATGTACATATTACCTCAACTACCTCAACTAGCGGGTGCCCCCCATCATTGACTCTGCACCGTTACCCCCCTGTATATATAGCCTCCCTACTGTCACTTTATTTTACTTCTGCTCTTTGTTTTCTCAACACTTTTTTTTGTTGTTGTTTTATTCTTACTTTTTTGTTTAAAATAAACGCACTGTTGGTTAAGGGCTGTAAGTAAGCATTTCACTGTAATGTCTGCACTTGTTGTATTCGGCGCATGTGACCAATAAAATTTGATTTGATTTGATTTGATTTGATTTGATTTAATCCTAGTACAAAATTCCCTGTCTTAGGTCAGTTAGGATCACCACTTTATTTTAAAAATGTGAAATGTCAAAATAATAGTAGAGAGAATTATTTATTTCAGCTTTTATTTATTTCATCACATTCCCAGTGGGTCAGAAGTGTACATACACTCAATTAAAATTTGGTAGCATTGCCTTTAAATTGTTTAACTTGGGTCAAACATTTCGGGTAGCCTTCCACAAGCTTCCCACAATGAGTTTGGTGAATTTTGGCCCATTCCTCCTGACAGAGCTTGTGTAACTGAGTCAGGTGTGTAGGCCTCCTTGCTGACACACGCTTTTTCAGTTCTTCCCACAAATGTTCTATAGGATTGAGGTCAGGGCTTTGTGATGGCCACTCCAATACCTTGACTTTGTTGTCCTTAAGCCATTTTGCCACAACTTTGGAAGTATGCTTGGGGTCATTGTACATTTGGAAGACCCATTTGCGACCAAGCTTTAACTTCCTGACTGATGTCTTGAGATGTTGCTTCAATATATCCACAATTTTCCTTCCTCATGATGCCATCTATTTTGTGAAGTGCACCAGTCCCTCCTGCAGCAAAGCACACCCACAGCATGATGCTGCCACCCCCGGCCTTCACGGTTGGGATGGTGTTCTTCGGCTTGCAAGCGACCCCCTTTTTTCTCCAAACATAACGATGGTCATTATGGCTAAACAGTTCTATTTTTGTTTCATCAGACCAGAGGACATTTCTCCAAAAAGTACGATCTTTGTCCCTATGTGCAGTTGCAAACCGTAGTCTGGCTTTTTTATGGCAGTTTTGGAGCGGCCTTTCAGGTTATGTCGATATAGGACTTGTTTTACTGTGGATATAGATACTTTTGTACCTGTTTCCTCCAGCATCTCCACATGGTCCTTTGCTGTTGTTCTGGGATTGATTTGCATTTTTCGCACCAAAGTACGTTAATCTCTAGGAGACAGAACGCGCCTCCTTCCTGAGCGGTATGACGGCTGCATGGTCCCATTGTGTTTATACTTGCGTACTATTGTTTGTACAGATGAACGCGGTACCTTCAGGAGTTTGGAAATTGCTCCCAAGGATGAACCAGACTTGTGGAGGTCTGTAATTTTTTTTCTGAGGTGTTGGCTGATTTCTTTTTATTTTCCCATGATATCAGGCAAAGAGGCACTGAGTTTGAAGGTAGGCCTTGAAATACATCCACAGGTACACCTCCAATTGACTCAAATTAGCCTATCAGAAGCTTCTAAAGCCGTGATATCATTTTCTGGAATGTTTCAAGTTGTTTAAAGGCACAGTCAACTTAGTGTATGTTAACTTCTGACCCACTGGAATTGTGATACAGTGAATTATAAGTGAAATAATCTGTCTGTAGACAATTGTTGGAAAAATTACTTGTGTGATGCACAAAGTAGATGTCCTAACCGACTTGCCAAAACTATAGCTTGTTAACAAGAAATTTGTGGAGTGGTTGAAAAACAAGTTTTAATGACTCCAACCTAAGTGTATGTAAACTTCCGACTTCAACTGTATATATATATATATATATATATATATTTTTTATGAATTTATTTTGGAATGTTTTATTTAAATTTAGATTGAGCTCTTTTTGTTCATATAACATACTTTATTCTAATACTACCAATGGAAACCTCAATTCAATTGTGATTGAGGTCAAGTGGCTGTCGCTTAACACTCTCCTCTCCTCTCCTCTCCTCTCCTCTCCTCTCCTCTCCTCTCCTCTCCTCTCCTCTCCTCTCCTCTCCTCTCCTCTCCTCTTCTCTTCTCTCCCCTTCTCTCTTCTCCTCTCCTCTCCTCTGGGCCATCCCTCTGTGCTCTCCTTCTACCCATCATCCTTCTGTCTGATCCCTCATGCCTTTTTTCAGTCCTTTTCTGATATTAAAAAAACCTTTCCCCTTCAGCTCCCCCTCATCCTCAGTGCATTTCTGTTTTCCTCTCCCCCACCACTCTCCCCCTGGTCTGGTGAATGTTTCCAATATACTCCTCTGCTTAGCCCTGTGTGTTGCCACAGAAACATCAATAATATTCCTGCTCCACAGCATCTTAGTGGATTAAAGTGGTGATAGGCAGACACAGCACCAGGCCCTTCTCTCTCCGTAATGCACCTCATCGCAGATCCTCCTCCGGAAAGAATAGCAGCGCTGCCATGCAGGAGTGAACACTGAGAGGGAGAGAGGGAGAGAGGCAGTGGGATTTCCCATGTCCACATAGTCCAGTCTCCAGTAGGTTTTTGAGAGCCACTTGAGATTTCTGCTCACACACCTGACCTGCTGGACACAGGATAATACACACACATGAAATACACCAAGTCAACACAATGTAATATTTTTTACTTACATGTTCCTCTACACCAGTGGTATTCAAACGTTTTTTTGCCAGAATTTCTGGCGACCCCACCTCAAATCTAACGACACAACCTTAAAATCTGCATATTTTGATTTTTACAACAAATAAACAAATTTGAATCTCTCTTTAACATTTTGAAAACCAATAAATACATTTACTCATCTTTCAAAATGTATTTCTCAAAAACATTTGTATATTGTCCCATACAATAATCTGTACTCTTAATATTATATATTTTTATTTGGTGACCCCACTGCACCCCTAGAAGAATAAAAAAAGTATCCATCAAAATAATTTGGTGTGTCATCATAGTGGTCTCATGCTGAATTGAATGTCATTGAGAAAAGGTGTCAATGTATTTTTTCTCAATCATCCTTTCTGGCTATAAAAGTAATCCAAGAAGTAATCATCTAGTTTTTCAAAAGTATCTATAATCCCATTATATTTTGCTGGTAAGGTAACTGATTACAGTTAACGTTTTTGGAAATCAGATTACATGTAATCAGTTCCTCCCCAACTCTGACTGCAGGGTCGTGACCCCGACTTTGAATAACACTGCTCTACACCACTCTGACATGTTGCCCTTATGTCCGAAACACACACAAATGTTTCTTCCTCTGGCTTTATATAGTGGAATTTCATGTAAATTGCTAGGGAGACGAAAGTCATTAGTTTGAGTGACATGAGTGGTCTCTAGGCTATTTGTATTCCATAGGGGCTGAGCAGTAGCATAGTGGTTATACCTTACCACTGCCATGCACAGGAACGGTCTGTTTAAACACACTGACCACTACAGTAACCAGCCCTCACACACACACACACACACACACACACACACACACACACACACACACACACACACACACACACACACACACACACACACACACACACACACACACACACACACACACACACGTGTATACATGTCAGTACGTGCAAATGCAAGTGCACATGTGCACCCACACACACCTACACTGTATGCACATATTTCGATACATAGGGGAGTCATTTAATCATTCTCATTCAAACACCCACACACTCCAGGGTTCTAGACTAACTGTTTCCACTGGTGGCACTGGTGCTACTAACCTTTTCAGTTGATGGCACCAGCACATGAATTGGTCGCACCAATTTTTTATGACCTGGCCTGTGTCCCATAATGTACCTGCATTCCATGCAGAACCAGGCTAATAATGACTAGCCATCTTTGAAATGATCATGCCTTTGTGTTCTTACATTTATTTTGATAGATTTACTGTAACAGCAAAGAAAATAGACTGTTAAGTGCAAAATGTATTTATTGCAGATTTCAAAATGTTGTGTTCTTTTCTGCTAAATCCTCTAGAGGGCAGAATAAAAAATTAAAAACGATACTTGATACCAAAACGATAACACAGCAACAACACAAAAAGCGGGGAGCAAGGACTGTGAGTTATCCCAGGTTTTCGCTCTCAAAATATGACTTTCTTTATTGAAAAACAACAAAAGTGGATGTTCTAAGTCCACAAAAATGCTTAAACCACATCAGGGGACCATTTGGGAAAATTCTGAGAAAATTAGATTTTTTTGTGTAGCACCCTTTAATTCAGGTGCCACTGGATTGATGCAAATAATCATGATTCTGCCTGGTAGGCATAGGCTACTATGCAGTTATCAGACCTGGAATTTCGTGATTTTAGGGGCAAGGCCATTTGGCCTTCAAGAGGTGCCCAATCTGCCAGGGCACCAAAGCCATCTGCCAGGGCACCAAAGCCATCTGCCAGGGCACCAAAGCCATCTGCCAGGGCACCAAGGCCATCTGCCAGGGCACCAAGGCCATCTGCCAGGGCACCAAGGCCATCTGCCAGGGCACCAAGGCCATCTGCCAGGGCATCAAGGCCAATAACCAAAATAGGCAATTCAATTGATTAGAAAGATGTAAGTGTTTGGAAATGTCCATAAATAATTTGTCTACATGTCGAAGTGTAGGTGATAGGCTACACCGATGCTGACATGAGGAAGGCGCCAGCAAATGTAGCCACATTTTAATGAGACTTTCAATTACATATATGTAGACCAAACGCCAGTCATGTTTGACAAATATAATGTAGAATAATTAACATTAACATCTAAAGACTTGATTCTGTGGACATAGGCCTATTTGAGACAGGGTTCGTTCAGATAGGAGAGAAAGGCCAGTGCAACATTTTAAAACTATTTATCCATAAACTGAATTGTTTAAAACCTGGATGTTTTTTGTCATTTTATTCTACCATACCCTACAGTGCATTTGAAAAGTATTCACTTTTTCCACATTTTGTTACTTTACAGCCTTATTCTAAAATTTATTAAAAATAAAACATTTTATCAATCTACACACAATACAACCCTGGGGCGATGGTTCACCTTCCAACAGGACAACAACCCTAAGCACACAGCCAAGACAACGCAGGAGTGGCTTTGGGACAAGTCACTGAATGACCTTGAGTTGGCCCAGCCAGAGCCTGGACTTGAACACGATCGAACACCTCTGGAGAGACCTGGAAATAGCTGTGCAGCGATGCTCCCCATCCAACCTGACAGAGCGTGAGAGGATCTGCAGAGAAGAATGGGATAAACTCCCCAAATACAGGTGTGCCAAGCTTGTAGAGTCATACCCAGAAGACCCGAGGCTGTAACCGCTGCCAAAGGTGCTTGAACAAAGTACTGAGTAAAGGGTCTGAATACTTATGTAAATGTGATATTTCTGTTTTTTATTTGTAATAAATTAGCAAACATTTATTTACCTGTTCTTGCTTTGTCATTATGGGGTATTGTGTGTCAACGCCCTGCTCAAGGGCACGTCGACAGATCTCCCGCAAGGTCAAAAACGGGGACCCGAATCAGCGAGCTATCATCCACCGGCCCAAGCTCCCAACCGCCAGGCCACCAGCCCTCCAAGATCCCAACCGGCCCAAGCTCCCAACCGCCAGGCCACCAGCCCTCCAAGCTCCCAACCGCCAGGCCACCAGCCCTCCAAGATCCCGCCCACAGTTCCCAGAGAGCTGCCCCACAACCCCATTAGCAGGGCTGCGGAGGTGAATTGTTTTGAGATATACTCATCAGAAATGACTCCAGTACTGCAACTACCATCGGTGCCCAGTGTGGTTTATTTCTAATGAATTCCAGATAAATAAGACTCAAGTTACTGTGTAATTACAATATTACAGAAAAACTAACCAGAACTGTAGATTTCCTGTGTGTGTTATTATTGGTGTGATTGTGTATGATGTGTGTCAGTGTCTATGTGACTATATATGTTTGACTTTGTGTGTTTTATAATGCTCTCTGATGATCCCAACTGTCCCACTCTGTGAGAATGACAAATTATTCTGATTCGCTCCTGATTTCCTGATGGAAGCCCCCTTCTTCATCATCAGAAATGCTCTGTCTCACGGAGCGCCGCGGTCGCTGCGCATAATCACATGATTTGATTTGTCTGTTTTCTGTTAGAGGTAAAACAACAGGTCGTCTTGTGATGAGGCCCCCTCTCCACTCAGCGGGACGCAGCCCAGACATGCCCCCTCAGGGCAGCCGAATCAACAGAGCCAGGCCCCCGACCGAGACATTATACATACACAGACTTTAACTTTCAGACTGGGGATGGGCCATCAGGGAGACAGGGTCATTCACATAGACTACTAACACTGATACAGAGAGCTTAACACTCAATTCACACACACACACCCACTACTACATGGATGACACATCTTGAACTTGATGTAATCAGTGTGTGATTCATATATGATTTTGAGTTACACGTGTTCAAATCAGTAGGTTGTTGGTCGTACATAGGAAGGTCATCCACACATAGAGAAACAGAATCAGTCAGCATACTGCTGATAATCTAAACTCTTCCGCTCAAACGGTTGTGTACAGTAATGGGCAATATAGCTACATGGAACACTAATGGGCTATGTAGATACATGGAACATTAATGGGCTAAATAGATACATGGAACATTAATGGGCTAAATAGATACATGGAACATTAATGGGCTATATAACAGATGTTTTCCAGCTAGAGGATTTTTAATGGAAAGAGGGAGAGAGAGAGGTAGGTAAATGGATTGGAGGAGGAGAGAGAGCGGTAAATGGATTGGAGGAGGAGAGAGAGAGGTAGGTAAATGGATTGGAGGAGGAGAGAGAGAGGTAGGTAAATGGATTGGAGGAGGATGGTACATGGGGGGTTTTCTTAACTAATTAGTCTGCCTGTAACACCCTCTTAATTCCCGGGCTCAGGAGATCAGGGAAGGTGTTTGCATATCTATCCCCTCCTAAAATGGCATTACAGCAATGCAATATTCAGCAGCTCCAAAGTTAAATCTAGAATCGGCTTCCTATTTCGCAACAAAGCCTCCTTCACTCATGCTGCTAAACATGCCCTTGTAAAACGGACTATCCTACCGATCCTTGACTTCGGCGATGTCATTTACGAAATAGCTTCCAACACTCTACTCAGCAAATTGGATGTAGTCTATCACAGTGCCATCCGTTTTGTCACCAAAGCCCCATATACTACCCACCCTTGTGACCTGTACGCTCTCGTTGGCTGGCCCTCACTACATATTCGGCGCCAAACCCACTGGCTCCAGGTCATCTATAAATCTCTTCTAGGCAAATCCCCGCCTTATCTTAGCTCATTGGTCACCATAGCAACACCCACCCGTAGTATGCGTTCCAGCAGGTATATCTCACTGGTCATCCCCAAAGCCAACACCTCCTTTGGTCGCCATTCCTTCAAGTTCTCTGCTGCAAATGACTGGAACAAACTGCAAAAATCTCTGAAGCTGGAGACATTTATCTCCCTCACTATCTTTAAGCATCAGTTGTCAGAGCAGTTTACCGATCACTGCACCTGTACACAGCCCATCTGTAATTAGCCCACCCAACTACCTCATCCCCATATTGTTATTTACATTGTTATTTATTTTGCTCATTTGCACCCCAGTATCTCTATTTGCACATCATCTTCTGCACATCTATCACTCCAGTGTTAATACTAAATTGTAATTATTTTGCACTATGGCCTATTTATTGCCTTACCTCCATAACTTACTACATTTGCACACACAGTATATAGATTTTCTATTGTGTTATTGACTGTACGTTTTGTTTATCCCATATGCAACTCTGTGTTGTTGTTGTTTTTATCGCACTGCTTTGCTTTATCTTGGCCAGGTCGCAGTTGTAAATGAGAACTTGTTCTCAACTGGCTTACCTGGTTAAATAAAGGTTAAATAAAAAATACAAAAATTCAGGCTTTTAGTGGTGCCTCACCTTTTATATGTTTAGAGGGTGCCCTAAAGCAGCACTCTGGGCTGGAGATGAGACGGGGCTTTCCCCGCTGATGAATCTGGGACTGTGTGTGTGTGTGTGTTTTCCGCTCAGGGTTTCAGGTTGACTCTGAGAAGAGAAAGGAGTGGTGGCTTTCAGCAACTTACAGCTCAGAGGTTCCAGGTCAATAAATGTAACACACAGATAACACCCAATCGTAACCTGAGGTTAGGCCTATACTGTGGCTTGTTTATATATATATATATATATATATATATATATATATATATATATATATATATCTATCTATCTATATATATATATATATATATATATATATATATATATATATATATATCTATCTATATATATATATATATATATATATATATATATATACAGTGGGGAAAAAAGTATTTAGTCAGCCACCAATTGTGCAAGTTCTCCCACTTAAAAAGATGAGAGATGCCTGTAATTTTCATCATAGGTACACGTCAACTATGACAGACAAATTGAGAAAAAAATTCCAGAAAATCACATTGTAGGATTTTTAATGAATTTATTGCAAATTATGGTGGAAAATAAGTATTTGGTCACCCTACAAACAAGCAAGATTTCTGGCTCTCACAGACCTGTAACTTCTTCTTTAAGAGGCTCCTCTGTCCTCAACTGCGTTACCTGTATTAATGGCACCTGTTTGAACTTGTTATCAGTATAAAAGACACCTGTCCACAACCTCAAACAGTCACACTCCAAAACTCCACTATGGCTAAGACCAAAGAGCTGTCAAAGGACACCAGAAACAAAATTGTAGACCTGCACCAGGCTGGGAAGACTGAACCTGCAATAGGTAAGCAGCTTGGTTTGAAGAAATCAACTGTGGGAGCAATTATTAGGAAATGGAAGACATACAAGACCACTGATAATCTCCCTCGATCTGGGGCTCCACGCAAGATCTCACCCCGTGGGTCAAAAATGATCACAAGAACGGTGAGCAAAATCCCAGAACCACGCGGGGGACCTAGTGAATGACCTGCAGAGAGCTGGGACCAAAGTAACAAAGCCTACCATCAGTAACACACTACGCCCGCCAGGGGACTCAAATCCTGCAGTGCCAGATGTGTCCCCCTGCTTAAGCCAGTACATGTCCAGGCCCGTCTGAGTTTGCTAGAGTGCATTTGGATGATCCAGAAGAGGATTGGAGAATGTCATATGGTCAGATGAAACCAAATAGAACTTTTGGTAAAAACTCAACTCGTCGTGTTTGGAGGACAAAGAATGCTGAGTTGCATCCAAAGAACACCATACCTACTGTGACGATGGGGGGTGGAAACATCATGCTTTGGGGCTGTTTTTCTGCAAAGGGACCAGGACGACTGATCCGTGTAAAGAAAGAATGAATGGGGGCGCATGTATCGTGAGATTTTGAGTGAAAACCTCCTTCCATCAGCAAGGGCATTGAAGATGAAACGTGGCTGGGTCTTTCAGCATGACAATGATCCCAAACACACCGCCCGGGCAACGAGGGTGGCTTCGTAAGAAGCATTTCAAGGTCCTGGAGTGGCCTAGCCAGTCTCCAGATCTCAACCCCATAGAAAATCTTTGGAGGGAGTTGAAAGTCCGTGTTGCCCAGCGACAGCCCCAAAACATCACTGCTCTAGAGGAGATCTGCATGGAAGAATGGGCCAAAATACCAGCAACAGTGTGTAAAACCTTGTGAAGATGTACAGAAAACGTTTGACCTGTGTCATTGCCAACAAAGGGTATATAACAAAGTATTGAGAAACGTTTGTTATTGACCAAATACTTATTTTCCACCATAATTTGCAAATAAATTCATAAAAATCCTACAATGTGATTTTCTGGAATTTCTTTTCTCATTTTGTCTGTCATAGTTGACGTGTACCTATGATGAAAATTACAGGCCTCTCTCATCTTTTTTAAGTGGGAGAACTTGCACAATTGGTGGCTGACTAAATACTTTTTTCCCCACTGTATATATATATATATATATATATATATATATATATATATATATATATATATATATTGGTATCACTCCATGGTGGAGGGATACAGTGGCTTGGAAAGTATTCACCCCTTGGCATTTTTCCCATTTTGTTGTCTTACAACCTGGAATTAAAATGGATTTTTGGGGTTTGTATCATTTGATTTACACAACATGCCTACCACTTTGAAGATGCAAAATATTTTTATTGTGAAACAAACAAGAAATAAAACAGAAAAACAGAAAACTTGAGCTTGCACAACTATTCACCCCCCCCAAAGTCAATACTTTGTAGAGCCACCTTTTGCAGCAATTACAGCTGCAAGTCTCTTGGGGTATGTCTCTATAAGCTTGGCACATCTAGCCACTAAGATTTCTACCCATTCTTCAAGGCAAAACTGCTCCAGCTCCTTCAAGTTGGATGGGTTCCGCTGGTGTACAGCAATCTTTAAGTCATACCATAGATTCTCAATTGGATTGAGGTCTGGGCTTTGACTAGGCCATTCCAAGACATTTATATGTTTCCCTTTAAACCACTCAAGTGTTGCTTTAGCAGTATGCTTATGGTCATTGTCCTGCTGGAAGGTGAACCTCCGCCCTAGTCTCAAATCTCTGGAAACTGAAACAGGTTTCCCTCAAGAATTTCCCTGTATTTAGCGCCATCCATCATTCCTTCAATTCTGACCAGTTTCCCAGTCCCTGCCGATTAAAAACATCCCCACAGCATGATGCTGTCACCACCATGCTTCACTGTGGGGATGGTGTTCTCGCGGTGATGAGAGGTGTTGGGTTTGCGCCAGACATAGCGTTTTCCTTGTTGGCCAAAAAGCTAAATTTTGTCTCATCTGACCAGAGTACGTTCTTCCATATGTTTGGGGAGTCTCCCACATGCCTTTTGGCGAACACCAAATGTGTTTGCTTATTTTTTTCTTTAAGCAATGGTTTTTTTCAGGCCACTCTTCCGTAAAGCCCAGGTCTGTGGAGTGTACGGCTTAAAGTGGTCCTACGGACGGATACTCCAATCTCCGTTGTGGAGCTTTGCAGCTCCTTTAGGGTTATCTTTGGTCTCTTTGTTGCCTCTCTGATAAATTCCCTCCTTGCCTGGTCCGTGAGTTTTGGTGGGCAGCCCTCTCTTGGCAGGTTTGTTGTGGTGCCATTTTTTTATAATGGATTTAATGGTGCTCCGTTGGATGTTCAAAGTTTTAGATATTTTTTTATATCCCAACCCTGATCTGTACTTCTCCACAACTTTGTCCCTGACCTGTTTGGAGAGCTCCTTGGTCTTCGTGGTGCTGCTTGCTTGGTGGTGCCCCTTGCTTAGTGGTGTTGCAGACTCTGGGGCCTTTCAGACAGGTGTATATACACTGAGATCATGTGACATGTAGATTGCACACAGGTGGACTTTATTTAACTAATTATGTGACTTCTGAAGGTAATTGGTTGCACCAGATCTTATTTATGGGCTTCATAGCAAAGGGGATGAATACATATGCAAACACCACTTTTCCGTTATTTATTTTTTAGAGTTTTTTGAAACAAGTTATTTTTTTCACTTCACCAATTTGGACTATTTTTTTGTATGTCCATTACATGAAATCCAAATAAAAATCCATTTAAATTACAGGTTGTAATGCAACAAAATAGGAAAAACACCAAGGGGGATGAATACTTTTGCAAGGCACTGTATCAATCAACGTTATATCAACACAGATATAACTGGGTAGGTAGGAGTTGGGTCGTGTACAGTACAACTGTATGAAAGTAGTCATGCTCTGTGTAGGCACGCACTCACACACACTCACACACACTCACACACACACACACACACACACCTATTTATGCACTCCGCTGGACTATTCCCTCCTGCAGTATTATAATGCAATGCTCTCCACAACAATACTCCATACACACATGCCATTATTCTATACAAATATAAAATGTTTACAGCATTAATTCATTTTGGGAGTGAGACAGAGAAAAGGCAGGAGAGGAAAGCTGCTCCCCGTCCGCCACCTTGCCACAGTGTTTCTTTAGGGAGACAATGTGTTGCTGCTTTCTAGTGTAAAGTTGTTCCCTTCTGGATTGCCTCTCCTTCCAAATGCCACTGGTCTTTTTCTCTCAGGAATGTCCAGTTCCTGTTGGAGTATAGGCACCTACACCCTTCCCGGCCCCCTCCTCCCTCTCCCGGGGCCGGATGGTAGGCTGGAGGGCCAAACAGTGTCTGGTTCATGGGGATGTCACTTCCCATTGACTAGCACGGATTGCTTTCCGGGGCCAGGAGGGTCACACACACCTCACACAACTCTCACACACATTATACACACACTCTTCCTGTCCTGTACCCCTAAGAGTTAATGACAGACCAGGGCCACACCCTGGGGAAAGGAGAGGTATGTGTTGTCTCTAGTTTTAATGCACAAGTACATGGAAATGCCTTTCTTGCAAGCTCTATCCCTAACAATGCAGTTATCAATAACAATTTAATACTAAAAATAAAAAGGTAGAACAAAAACTCCTGTAATTCAGGAGGCTTTTGTGGATTCACAGTCACACACTATAGGTGTACAGGTAGTGTCTGTCCCAGAAGGTAGTGTCTGTCCCAGAAGGTAGTGTCTGTCCCAGTAGGTAGTGTTTGTCCCTGCAGGTAGTGTCTGTCCCAGCAGGTAGTGTCTGTCCCGGCGAGTTGGGTCTGTCACAGCAGGTAGTGTTTTTCCAGCAAGTAGTGTCTGTCCAAGCAGGTAGTGTCTGTCCCAGCAGGTAGGGTCTGTCCTAGCAGGTAGGGTCTGTCCTAGCAGGTAGTTTTTGTCCCAGCAGGTAGGGTCTGTCCTAGCAGGTAGGGTCTGTCCCAGCACTTAGGGTCTGTCCTAGAAAGGTAGGGTCTGTCCCAGCGAGGTAGTGTCTGTCCCAGTAGGTAGTGTCTGTCCCAGCAGGTAGTGTCTGTCCCAGTAGGTAGTGTTTGTCTCAGAAGGTAGTGTCTGTCCCAGAAGGTAGTTTTTGTCCCAGTAGGTAGTGTTTGTCCCAGAAGATAAAATGTAGTGTCTGTCCCAGCAGGTAGAAGTTAGTGTTTTCTCCCAGCAGGTAGTGTCTGTCCCAGAAGGTAGTGTCTTTCCCAGCAGGTAGTGTCTGTCCCAGCAGGTAGAATGTAGTGTCTGTCCCAGAAGGTAATGTGTCTCCAAGCAGGTAGTGTCTGTCCCAGCAGGTAGTGTCTGTCCCATATGGCAGTGTCTGTCCCAGAATGTAGTGTCTGTCCCAGCAGGCAGTATCTGTCCTGGCAGGTAGGGAAAGTCCCAGCAGGTAGGGTCTTTCCCAGTAGGTAGGGTCTGTCCCAGCAGGTAGTGTTTTTCACTTCAGGTAGGATCTGTCCCAGCAGGTAGTGTCTGTCCCAGCAGATAGTATCTGTCCCAGCAGGTAGGGTGTGTCCCAGCAGGTAGTGTCTGTCCCAGAAGGTAGTGTCTGTCCCAGCAGGTAGTGTCTGTCCCAGCAAGTTGGGTCTGTCACAGCAGGTAGTGTTTGTCCCAGCAGGTAGTGTCTGTCCTAGCAGGTAGTGTCTGTCCCAGCCGGAAGTGTCTGTCCCAGCAGGTAGTGTCTGTCCCAGCAGGTAGTGTCTGTCCCAGCAGGTAAGGTCTGTCCCAGAAGGTAGTTTTTGTCCTAGCAGGTAGGGTCTGTCCCAGCACGTAGGGTCTGTCCTAGCAGGTAGGGTCTGTCCTAGCAGGTAGTTTTTGTCCCAGCAGGTAGGGTCTGTCCTAGCAGGTAGGGTCTGTCCCAGAAGGTAGTTTTTGTCCTAGCAGGTAGGGTCTGTCCCAGCAGGTAGGGTCTGTCCTAGCAGGTAGGGTCTGTCCTAGCAGGTAGTTTTTGTCCCAGCAGGTAGGGTCTGTCCTAGCAGGTAGGGTCTGTCCCAGCACTTAGGGTCTGTCCTAGAAGGTAGGGTCTGTCTCAGCAGGTAGTGTCTGTCCCAGTAGGTAGTGTCTGTCCCAGCAGGTAGTGTCTGTCCCAGTAGGTAGTGTTTGTCTCAGAAGGTAGTGTCTGTCCCAGAAGGTAGTGTCTGTCCCAGCAGGTAGTGTCTGTCCCAGCAGGTAGTGTCTGTCCCAGCAGGTAGTGTCTGTCCCAGAAGGTAGAGTCTGTCCCAGCAGTTAGTGTCTGTCCCAGCAGTTAGTGTCTGTCCTAGAAGGTAGGGTCTGTCCCAGCAGGTAGTGTCTGTCCCAGAAGGTAGTGTCTGTCCCAGAAGGTAGAGTCTGTCCCAGAAGGTAGTGTCTGTCCCAGCAGGTAGTGTCTGTCCCAGAAGGTAGTGTCTGTCCCAGAAGGTAGTGTCTGTCCCAGCAGGTAGTGTTTGTCCCAGTAGGTAGTGTTTGTCCCAGCAGGTAGTGTTTGTCCCAGTAGGTAGAAGGTAGTGTGTGTTCCAGCAGGTAGTGTCTATCCCAACAGGTAGAAGTAGAGTATGTACCAGAATTTAGTGTCTGTCCCAGCAGGTAGAATGTATTATTTTTTCCCAGCAGGTAGTGTCTGTCCAAGCAGGTAGTGTCTGTCCCAGCAGGTAGGATCAGTCCCAGCAGGTACAGTCTGTCCCAGCAGGTAGCAGGTAGTGTCTGTCCCAGCAGGTAGTGTCTGTCCCAGCAGATAGCAGGTAGTGTCTGTCCCGGTAGGTAGCAGGTAGTGTCTGTCCCAGCAGGTAGCAGGTAGTGTCTGTCGCAGCAGGTAGTGTCTGTCCCAGCAGGTAGTGTCTGTCGCAGCAGGTAGTGTCTGTCCCAGCAGGTAGGGTCTGTCCCAGCAGGTAGTGTCTGTCCCAGCAGGTAGTGTCTGTCCCAGCAGGTAGTGTCTGTCCCAGCAGGTAGTGTCTGTCCCAGCAGGTAGTCTGTCCCAGCAGGTAGTGTCTGTCCCAGCAGGTAGGGTCTGTCCCAGCAGGTAGTGTCTGTCCCAGCAGGTAGTCTGTCCCAGCAGGTAGTGTCTGTCCCAGCAGGTAGGGTCTGTCCCAGCAGGTAGTGTCTGTCCCAGCAGGTAAGGTCTGTCCCAGCAGGTAAGGTCTGTCCCAGCAGGTAAGGTCTGTCCCAGCAGGTAGGGTCTGTCCCAGCAGGTAAGGTCTCTCCCAGCAGGTAGGGTCTGTCCCAGCAGGTAGTGCATCACCCCTTCTCAATTGTTGCATGTGGAACCTTAATTGACTATTTTTGTGCGTCTCACATTCAGGGACTGTCTGTAGGGTCTGTAAACTATAGGGTCAGGACCGTCTGTAGTGTCATGACTGTCTGTTGGGTACTGTCTGTAGACTGTATTGTCAGGACTGTCTGTAGGGTCAGGACTGTCTGTAGGGTCAGGACTGTCTGTATTGTCAGGACTGTCTGTAGGGTCAGGACCATCTTGGCATGGTTCTGTTATAATCTCCACCCGGCACAGCCAGAAGAGGACTGGCCACCCCTCATAGCCTGGTTCCTCTCTAGGTTTCTTCCTAGGTTTTGCCTTTCTAGGGAGTTTTTCCTAGCCACCGTGCTTCTACACCTGCATTACTAGCTGTTTGGGGTTTTAGGCTGGGTTTCTGTACAGCACTTGAGATATTAGCTGATGTAAGAAGGGCTATATAAAATAAAATTGATTGATTGATTGATTGATTGACTGTCTGTAGGGTCAGGACTGTCTGTAGGGTCAGGACTGTCTGTAGGGTCAGGACTGTCTGTAGGGTCAGGACTGTCTGTAGGGTCAGGACTTTCTTTAGGGTCAGGACTGTCTGTATTGTCAGGACTGTCTGTAGGGTCAGGACTGTCTGTAGGGTCAGGACTGTCTGTATTGTCAGGACTGTCTGTAGTGTCAGGATTGTCTGTAGGGTCAGGACTGTCTGTATTGTCAGGACTGTCTGTAGGGTCAGGACTGTCTGTAGGGTCAGGACTTTCTTTAGGGTCAGGACTGTCTGTATTGTCAGGACTGTCTGTAGGGTCAGGACTGTCTGTAGGTTCAGGAGCTCAGTGCTCTCTTACAAATGCAAACACACACAAACAGGCTCTCTTTATCAGATTTACCATGTCAGTCAACGACTTCATTAATAAGTGTATCAACGACGTCGTCCCCATAGTGACCATACGTACATATCCCAACCAGAAGCCATGGATTAAAGGCAACATCTGCACTGAGCTAAAGGCTAGAGATGCCACTTATAAGAAATTCCGCTACGCCCTCCGATGAACCATCAAACCGGCAATGCTTCAATACAGTACTAAGATGTAATTCTACTACGCCTGCTCTAACGCTCGTCGAATGTGTCAGAGCTTGCAAACTATCACGGATTACAAAGGGAAACCCAGCCGTGAGCTGCCCAGTGCTTCAAGGCAAGCAACACTGAACCATGCATGAGAGCACCAGCTGTTCATGATGACTGTGTGATCACACTCTCCGTATCCGATGTGAGTAAGACCTTTAAATAAGGTTAACATTCACAAGGCCACGGGGCCAGATGGATTACCAGGACGCGTACTCAGAGTATGTGCTGACCAGCTGACAACATTTTCAACCTCTCCCTGACCCAGTCTGTAATACCTACATGTTTCAAGCAGACAACCATAGTCCATGTGCCCAAGAACGCCAAGGTAACCTATCTAAATGACTATTGCCCCGTAGCACTCACATCTGTAGCCATGGAATGCTTTGAAAGTCTGGTCATGCCTCACATCAACACCATCATACCACGATACCCTGGACCTACTCCCTGAGTCGCATACCGCCTTAACAGATCCACAAATGACGCACTCTATTTCATCCACACTGCCCTTTTCCCACCTGGACATGAGGAAAGCCTATGTGAAAATGCTATTCATTGACTACATCTCAGCGTTTAACACCATAGTCCCCTCAAAGCTCATCACTAAGCTAAGGATCCTGTGACTGAATACCTCCCTCTGTAACTGGATCCTGGACCGCCCCCAGGTGGTGAGGGTAAGCAACAACACATCCGCCACGCTGACCCTCAACATGGGGGACCCTCAGGTGTCTGTGTGCTTAGTCCTTTCCTGTACTCCCTGTTCACCCACGACTGTGTGGCCGCGCACACCTGAGGGTCCAACACCATCATTAAGTTTGCCGACAACACGATGGTGGTAGGCCTGATCACCGACGACGATGAGACAGCCTATAGGGAGGTCTGAGACCTGGCAGTGTTGTCAAGACAATGGGGTTGAGCGGTATCCAGATTTTCATAACTTCATACCATCATTTCTGTACCATACCGGGGTATACGGTGTTACCAAATGGGCACACAAGGGTTAATATTAATTAATTTGTTATTAAGTTTTGGCCTTTACAAAACTATTTAGGCAATAGGATCTTGATCCAGGAGGTGATTGAATGTCTCTGCTGTAACTAAGAAGCTTGACATCTAGCCACTTAGCTAGCAAGTTAGCCAATCAAATGCATTGCTGGAGCCTTGAGCTGGATATAATTTTTTTGACATATCTTAGATTTCTTATAGTTGTATTTAACTGTAAGCAGTCGGTATTTCAAAAAACCCTGGTATACGGTATAAACGGTATCTCCCAAGCTTACAGGACAACAACCTCTCCCTCAACATCAGCAAGACAAAAAAGGGCTGATCGTTGATTGCATGGATTGATTGCATGGAGATTGAAATGGAGAGCCGAGCACGCCCCCATCCACATCGACAGGGCTGTAGTGGAGTGGGTCAAGAGCTTCAAGTTCCTCGGTGTCCACATCACTAACGATCTATTGTGGTCCACACACACCAACACAGTCGTGAAGAGGGCACGACAACGCCTCTTCCCCCTCAGGAGGCTGAAAATATTTGGTATGGGCCCTCAGATCCTCAAATGTTCTACAGCTGCAGCAATGAGAGCATCTTGAATGGCTACATCACCGCTTGGTATGGCAACTGCTTGGCATCCGACCTCAAGGCAATACCGAGGGTAGTGCACACGGCCCAGTACATCACTGGGGCCGATCTCCCTGCCATCCAGGACCCCTATACCAGGCGGTGTCAGAGGAAGGCCCTAAAAATTGTCAGACTCCAGCCACTCAAGTCATAGACTGTTCTCTCTGTTACAGCACAGCAAGCAGTACCAATGCACCAAGTCTGGAACCAATAGGACCCTGAACAGCTTCTACCCCCAAGCCATAAGACTGCTTAATAGGTAGTCCTGGTAGCTATTTGGTTAACTGTTTAACTACCTGCATTGACCCTTTTTTCCAGGCTCTCAGGGACCATGGGGGGCCAAGGGGGACGCTGTTAGGGACCAGGGTAGGCCAGGGGGAGGCTCTCTGAATCAGCCATGACTCCAGGGACCAGGGTAGGCCAGGGGGAGGCTCTTTGAATCAGCCATGACTCCAGGGACCAGGGTAGGCCAGGGGGAGGCTCTCTGAATCAGCCATGACTCCAGGGACCAGGGTAGGGCCAGGGGGAGGCTCTCTGAATCAGTCATGACTCCAGGGACCAGGGTAGGCCAGGGGAGGCTCTCTGAATCAGCCATGACTCCAGGGACCAGGGTAGGCCAGGGGGAGGCTCTCTGAATCAGCCATGACTCCAGGGACCAGGGTAGGCCAGGGGAGGCTCTCTCAATCAGCCATGACTCAGGACCAGGACCAGCATACAGCAGTGTGTAACATTGTTGCCTATGTTACGTCATGCCGACTACCCAATGTGTTAATCCTCTCCTCTTTTCTCCCTCTTCTCTTTCTCTCTCTCTCCTCCTCTCTCTCCCCCTTTTCTCCTGCCGGAAGGCCGCGCTTTGTTTAATAATTGCAGTGAGGGAGAATTTTTCAATGCATACATGATGGGATCTCTGAAGCACATCGCTCTCGCTCTCGTTCTCCTCTCTCTCTCTCTCTCTCTCTCTCTCTCTCTCTCTCTCTCTCTCTCTCTCTCTCTCTCTCTCTCTCTCTCTCTCTCTCTCTCTCTCTCTCTCTCTCTCTCTCTCTCTCTCTCTCTCTCTCTCTCTCTCTCTCTCTCTCTCTGTGGCTTACTGTGTTGAAAGACTATCCTCTCTCCTTAATCCTGCCCTGCCTGGCTTAAGAGAGCAGCTTTGCAGGCCCTCTTAAACCAAAAAGCCGGAGTGGAGTCAGGGGACACGTGCATAGGCAGATGAGAGGAGAGCCCTCCATACACTCTGCGTACAGTCAGTACACTCTCACCTGACACACACACAGCCATACACACCTGATTCTGTCCTCTCAGACATACACACCTGATTATGTCCTCTCAGACAAACACACCTGATTCTGTCCTCTCAGACATACACACCTGATTCTGTCCTCTCAGACAAACACACCTGATTCTGTCCTCTCAGACATACACACCTGATTCTGTCCTCTGACATACACACCTGATGCTGTCAAATGTTCCAACCTGAGAATAAATCACTTTTCTCCTGGGTAACCCGGTATTTCCTGCCAAAACCGGAAGTGCCATTCAAAAGCATTATAAAGCATATAAATAGACTTATGTCTGGATTTTATTAGAGCTTTGATTGAAAACGCAAGCCTGATGCAACCTGAGCCTGATTAAATACATTTTATGAGCCCTACATTAAAAACATTTAATGAGCCCAAGCCCAAATGATTGTTATCCAATACAGCTACTGCACATTCATAGGACAGATAAACATAAAAGGCTATAGATGTAGCTAGCTATAAATAAATGAAACAAGCTCCAGACATCTTTTTGAGTGTGAACTGTATTACTGTACTGTATTGTATTATACTGTATTATATGGACTGGAATTATGCACATCGTTCAAACCATGGTAAAGCAGAAGAGAACATGTGATTCTGGTGCAGCACATGCGGCCTACAAAGTTACAAGTATAGGCTAGCCAATTTGATTTAAATTTTGCAATATACTGTATACCTCCTCTTTCTCTCTATTGTAGCTTAATTCCTTCCTCGCTTTCAACAGTTCAATGAAATACGTTTTGTTGTCCTTATCTTCATCATTCTAATGACATCCTTGAATAATATAGGATTAGAATTAGATACAGAAGGCGCAAGAGACGGAGGCTATAAGTTAGAAGCTTATTATACATAACCTATCATTCATTAGCTAAATGTAAGGCTAAATATAAGGCTAATACTGCAAAAACTTGAGACATCTGTGGCATTGTGTTGTTTTGACAAAGCTGCACATTTTAGAGTGGCCTTGTATTGTCTCCAGCACAAGGTGCACCTTTGTAATGATCATGCTGTTTAATCAGCTTCTTGATATGCCACACCTGTCAGGTTGATGGATTATCTTGGCAAAGGAGAAATGCTCACTAACAGGGGATGTAAACAAATGTGTGCACAACATTTGAGAGAAATATGTTTTCTGTGCGTATGAAAACATTTCTGGGACTTTTTATTTCAGCTCATGAAACATGGGACCAACACTTTACATGTTGCGTTTATATATTTATTCAGTATAATTACAAATAATTTGTAGACTGCAAATTGACCTTAAGAATCCCAAACAGATATGTTTGACTAAAACATAATAATTTTAAACTTTGCTTATATTTGTATACGATCACGTTTCACTCTATTATGTGTGAGAAATCTTGGGAACAGATTTCTTCAATTAAAATCACTTGTAGGTGATTTCCTGGTGTTTTACAGTCTTTTATGTCCCCCCTCCCACCCAAAAAATGTCAATTTAGGTCAAATGAGCTACACACACACTTCCCACTGCATTATGAGTGTTAGAGTGAGGTGGAGTGGAGCTGGTATAATAAACAGGTGTATTTAACAGCATGCACTGTAAATCTGCCTTTGTTTAGTGTATTGAATTCATCAGCGTATTGTTAGTGTATTGGCTGCCTCCTACATTATGTTGAGTGTTGTGACATAAACACAAGTGGACCTGCTGTTGTTTTCAAGTGGGTGGAATCAGTTGCAGTGTTCAATAGGCATCAACCTATACATAATCATACACACTCAGTCAGTCACACACACACACACACACACACAATGGTGGCGGGAGAAAGCTAACACAACACTCACACACTCCTGCGTGCCTCCCAAAGAGGGCTACGTAAAAGGCCCTTTTCTCTCCAAACAAACATTCTACATTAATTTGCCTCATTCTCATTAACCCCTGGGCTGGTTAGAAAGGTGTTTTCACTCAGGGAGGGAGAGAGAAGTGGAAGAGAGAGAGAGAGAGGGGGAACAAGTGTGTGTGTTTGAGAGATGGAGAGAGAGAGAGAGGAGAGCGAGAGAGAGAGAGAGAGAGAGAGAGAGAGAGAGAGAGAGAGAGAGAGAGAGAGAGAGAGAGAGAGAGAGAGAGAGAGAGAGAGAGAGAGAGAGAGAGAGAGAGAGAGAGAGAGAGAGAGAGAGAGAGAGAGAGAGAGAGAGAGAGAGAGAGAGAGAGAGAGAGAGAGAGGAGAGAGAGAGAGAGAGGAGAGAGAGAGAGAGAGAGAGAGAGAGAGAGAGAGAGAGAGAGAGAGAGAGAGAGAGAGAGATAGAGAGGTTGATGATGTTTAGTGAAGTAAATTGTTATATTCATCAACATTGGTCTCGTTATCTTGACTGCTGCTCCTCTGTTTCTGGGCCTTCGGGTTTGTTTTGTTGTGTTCACACATACCTTTCTCTTCTTCTCTCCCTCTCCTCTTCTCTCCCTCTTTCCATCTCCCTCTCCCCTCTCTCTCCTCTCTTCTTCTCTCCCTCTCTCTACTTCTATCCCTCTCTTCTTCTCTCCCTCTCTCCTTCATTCCCTCTCCCTCTTCTCTCCCTCTCTTCTTCTCTGTGGGTAACATGTTGCCAGCTGTCTGGCCGCCATACTCTCCCCCAATGCACTGAAACCAGGTAATCGATATTACAGACAGCCTGCTGTAGGGGGTGGGTCTGCCTGTTGTAGAGGTGGGTCAGCCTGCTGCAGGGGTGGATCAGCCTGCTGCAGGGGTGGGTCTGCCTGCTGTACGGTTGGGTCAGCCTGCTGTAGAGGTGGGTCAGCCTGCTGTAGAGGTGGGTCAGCCTGCTGCAGGGTTGGGTCTGCCTGCTGTAGGGGTGGGTCTGCCTGCTGTAGGGGTGGGTCTGCTTGCTGTAGAGGTGGGTCAGCCTGCTGCAGGGGTGGGTCTGCTTGCTGTAGGGATGGGTCTGCCTGCTGTAGAGGTGGGTCAGCCTGCTGTAGAGGTGTGTCAGACTGCTGAAGGGGTGGGTCTGCCTGCTGTAGATGTGGGTCTGCCTGCTGTAGGGGTGGGTCTGCCTGCTGTAGGGGTGGTGTCTGCCTGTTGTGGGGGTGGGTCAGCCTGATGTAGGGGTGGGTCAGCCTTATATAGGGAGTGGGTCAGTCTTATATAGGGGTGGGTCAGCCTGCTTTAGGGGTGGGTCAGCCTGCTGTAGGGGTGGGTCTGCCTGCTGTAGGGGTGGGTCTGCCTGCTGTAGTGGTGGGTCTGCCTAATGTAGGGGTGGGTCTGCCTGCTGTAAAGGTCTGCCTCCCTGCTGTAGGGGTTGGTCTGCCTGCTGTAGGGTGGGTCTGTCTGTTGCAGGGGTGGGTCTGCCTGCTGTGGGGGGTGGGTCTGCCTGCTGTAGGGGTGGGTCTGCCTGCTGTAGGGGGTGGGTCTGCCTGCTGTAGGGGTGGGTCTGCATGCTGTGAGGTGGGGTCTGGCCTGCTGTAGGGGTGGGTCAGCCTGATGTAGTGGTGGGTCAGCCTAATGTAGGGGTGGGTCTGCCCTAATGTAGGGGTGGGTCTGCCTGATGTAGGGATAGGTCAGCCTGCTTTAGGGGGTGGGTCTGCCTGCTGTAGGGGTGGGTCAGCCTTCTGCAGGGGTGGGTCTGTCTGCTGTAGGGGGTGGGTCTGAATCCCTGCTGTGGGGTGGATCTGCCTGATGTAGAGGTGGGTCTGCCTGCTGTAGGGGGTGGGTCTGCCTGCTGTAGGGGTGGGTCTGCCTAATGTAGGGGGTGGGTCTGCCTGATGTAGGGGGTGGATCAGCCTGCTGTAGGGGGTGGGTCTGACTCTCCGCTGTAGGGGTAGGTCTGTCTGCTGTAGGAGTGGGTCTGCCTGCTGTATGGGTGGGTCTGCCTTCTGTGGGGTGGGTCAGCCTGCTGTAGGGGGTGGGTCTGCTTGCTGTAGAGGTGGGTCAGCCTGCTGCGGGGGCGGGTCTGCTTGCTGTAGGGGTGGGTCTGCCTGCTGTAGGGGGGGGTCTGACTCCCTGCTGTAGGGGTAATCTGCCTGCTGTAATGGGTGGGTCTGTCTGCTGTAGGGATGGGTCTGTCTCCCTGCTGTAGGGGTGGGTCTGTCTCCCTGCTGTAGGGGTGGGTCTGTCTCCCTGCTGTAGGGGTTGGGTCTGTCTGTTGCAGGGGTGGGTCTGCCTGCTGTAGGTGGTATGCATGCTGTAAGGGTGGGGGTCTGCCTGCTGTGAGGGTGGGTCAGCCTGATGTAGTGGTGGGTCAGCCTAATGTAGGGGTGGGTCTGCCTAATGTAGGGGTGGGTCTGCCTAATGTAGGGGTGGGTCTGCCTAATGTAGGGGTGGGTCTGCCTAATGTAGGGGTGGAGTTCTGCCTGATGTAGGGATGGGTCAGCCTGCTTTGGAGTCGGGTTGCCTGCTTTTAGGGGGTGGGTCAGCCTTCTGCAGGGGTGGGTCTGTCTGCTGTAGGGGTGGGTCTGACTCCCTGCTGTAGGGGTGGATCTGCCTGCTGTAGGGGTTGGTCTTTGCCTGCTGTAGGGGTGGGTCAGCCTGCTGTAGTGGTGGGTCTGACTGCTGTAGTAGTGGGTCTGCCTAATGTAGGGGTGGGTCTGCCTGCTGTGAGGGTGGGTCTGCCTAATGTAGGGGGTGGGTCTGCCTGATGTAGGGGTGGGTCAGCCTGCTGTAGGGGTGGGTCTGCCTGCTGTAGGGGTGGGTCTGCTTGCTATATGAGGTGGGTCAGCCTGCTGCAGGGGTGGGTCTGATTGCTGTAGGGGTGGTCTGCTTGCTGTAGGGGTGGGTCTGCCTGCTGTAGGGGGGGTCTGACTCCCTGCTGTTGGGGTAATCTGCCTGCTGTACGGGTGGTTCTGTCTGCTGTAGGGATGGGTCTGCCTCCTTGCTGTAGGGGTCGGTCTGTCTCCCTGCTGTAGGGGTGGGTCTGTCTCCCTGCTGTGGGGTGGGTCTGTCTCTCCCTGCTGTAGGGGTGGGTCTGCTTGCTGTAGAGGTGGGTCAGCCTGCTGCAGGGGTGGGTCAGCCTGCTGCAGGGGTGGGTCTGCTTGCTGTAGGGATGGGTCTGCCTGCAGTAGAGGGTGGGTCAGCCTGCTGTAGAGGTGTGACAGACTGCTGAAGGGGTGGGTCTGCCTGCTGTAGGGGTGGGTCTGCCTGCTGTAGGGGTGGGTCTGCCTGCTGTAGGGGTGGGTCTGCCTAATGTAGGGGTGGGTCTGCCTGCTGTAGGGGTGGGTCTGCCTGCTATAGTGGTGGGTCTGCCTAATGTAGGGGTGGGTCTGCCTAATGTAAAGGTCTGCCTCCCTGCTGTAGGGGGTTGGTCTGCCTGCTGTACGGGGTGGGTCTGTCTGTTGCAGGGGTGGGTCTGCCTGCTGTGGAGGGGTGGGTCTGCCTGCTGTAGGGGTGGGTCTGCCTGCTGTAGGGGTGGGTCTGCCTGCTGTAGGGGTGGGTCTGCCTGCTGTAGGGGTGGGTCTGCCTAATGTAGGGGTGGGTCTGCCTGATGTAGGGGTGGATCAGCCTGCTGTAGGGGTGGGTCTGACTCTCCGCTGTAGGGGTAGGTCTGTCTGCTGTAGGAGTGGGTCTGCCTGCTGTATGGGTGGGTCTGCCTTCTGTAGGGGTGGGTCAGCCTGCTGTAGGGGTGGGTCTGCTTGCTGTAGAGGTGGGTCAGCCTGCTGCAGGGGTGGGTCTGCTTGCTGTAGGGGTGGGTCTGCCTGCTGTAGGGGGGGTCTGACTCCCTGCTGTAGGGGTAATCTGCCTGCTGTATGGGTGGGTCTGTGTGCTGTAGGGATGGGTCTGTCTCCCCTGCTGTAGGGGTGGGTCTGTCTCTCCCTGCTGTAGGGGTGGGTCTGTCTCCCTGCTGTAGGGGTGGGTCTGTCTGTTGCAGGGGTGGGTCTGCCTGCTGTAGGGTGGTATGCACGCTGTAAGGGTGGGGTCTGCCTGCTGTAGGGGTGGAGTCAGCCTGATGTAGTGGTGGGTCCAGCCCTAATGTAGGGGTGGGTCTGCCTAATGTAGGGTGGGTCTGCCTAATGTAGGGGGTGGGTCTGCCTAATGTAGGGGTGGGTCTGCCTAATGTAGGGGTGGGTCTGCCTGATGTAGGGATGGGTCAGCCTGCTTTAGGGTCGGGTTTGCCTGCTGTAGGGGGTGGGTCAGCCTTCTGCAGGGGGGTCTGTCTGCTGTAGGGGGTGGGTCTGACTCCCTGCTGTAGGGGTGGATCTGCCTGCTGTAGGGGTTGGTCTGCCCTGCTGTAGGGGTGGGTCAGCCTGCTGTAGTGGTGGGTCTGCCTGCTGTAGTAGTGGGTCTGCCTAATGTAGGGGTGGGTCTGCCTGCTGTAGGGGTGGGTCTGCCTAATGTAGGGGTGGGTCTGCCTGATGTAGGGGTGGGTCAGCCTGCTGTAGGTTTGGGTCTGCCTGCTGTAGGGGTGGGTCTGACTCTCTGCTGTAGGGGCAGGTCTGTCTGCTGCAGGAGTGGGTCTGCCTGCTGTTGGGGGGTCTGCCTGCTGTATGGGTGGAGTCTGCCTTCTGTAGGGGTGGGTCAGCCTGCTGTAGGGGTGGGTCTGCTTAAGCTATAGAGGGTGGGTCAGCCTGCTGCAGGGGTGGTCTGATTGCTGTAGGGGGTGGGTCTGCCTGCTGTAGGGGGGGTCTGACTCCCCTGCTGTTGGGGGTAATCTGCCTGCTGTGCGGGTGGTTCTGTCTGCTGTAGGGATGGGTCTGCCTCCTTGCTGTAGGGGGTCGGTCTGTCTCCCTGCTGTAGGGGTGGGTCTGTCTCCCTGCTGTGAGGGGTGGGTCTGTCTCCCTGCTGTAGGGGTGGGTCTGCTTGCTGTAGAGGTGGGTCAGCCTGCTGCAGGGTGGGTCTGCTTGCTGTAGGGATGGGTCTGCCTGCAGTAGAGGTGGGTCAGCCTGCTGTAGAGGTGTGTCAGACTGCTGAAGGGGTGGGTCTGCCTGCTGTAGGGGTGGGTCTGCCTGCTGTAGGGGTGGGTCTGCCTGCTATAGTGGTGGGTCTGCCTAATGTAGGGGTGGGTCTGCCTGCTGTAGGGGTGGGTCTGCCTGCTATAGTGGTGGGTCTGCCTAATGTAGGGGTGGGTCTGCCTGCTGTAAAGGTCTGCCTCCCTGCTGTAGGGGTTGGTCTGCCTGCTGTAGGGGTGGGTCTGTCTGTTGCAGGGGTGGGTCTGCCTGCTGTAGGGGTGGGTCTGCCTGCTGTAGGGGTGGGTCTGCCTGCTGTAGGGGTGGGTCTGCCTGCTGTAGGGGTGGGTCAGCATGCTGTAAGGGTGGGGTCTGCCTGCTGTAGGGGTGGGTCAGCCTGATGTAGGGGTGGGTCTGCCTAATGTAGGGGTGGGTCTGCCTGATGTAGGGATAGGTCAGCCTGCTTTAGGGGTGGGTCTGCCTGCTGTAGGGGTGGGTCAGCCTTCTGCAGGGGGTGGGTCTGTCTGCTGTAGGGGTGGGTCTGACTCCCTGCTGTAGGGGTGGATCTGCCTGCTGTAGGGGGTGGGTCTGTCTGCTGTAGAGGTGGGTCTGCCTGCTGTAGGGGTTGGTCTGCCTGCTGTAGGGGTGGGTCAGCCTGCTGTAGTGGTGGGTCTGCCTGCTGTAGGGGTGGGTCTGCATCCCTGCTGTAGTGGTGGGTCTGCCTGCTGTAGTGGTGGGTCCGCCTAATGTGGGGTGGGTCTGCCTGCTGTAGGGGGTGGGTCTGCCTAATGTAGGGGTGGGTCTGCCTGATGTAGGGGTGGGTCAGCCTGCTGTAGGGGTGGGTCTGACTCTCCGCTGTAGGGGTAGGTCTGTCTGCTGTAGGAGTGGGTCTGCCTGCTGTATGGGTGGGTCTGCCTTCTGTAGGGGTGGGTCAGCCTGCTGTAGGGGTGGGTCTGCTTGCTGTGAGAGGTGGGTCAGCCTGCTGCAGGGGTGTGTCTGCTTGCTGTAGGTGTGGGTCTGCCTGCTGTGTGGGGGTCTGACTCCCTGCTGTAGGGGGTAATCTGCCTGCTGTATGGGTGGGTCTGTCTGCTGTAGGAATGGGTCTGTCTCCCTGCTGTAGGGGTGGGTCTGCTCTCCCTGCTGTAGGGGTGGGTCCGTCTGTTGCAGGGTGGGTCTGCCCACTGTAGGGGTGGGTATGCATGCTGTAAGGTGGGGTCTGCCTGGTAGGGTGGGTCAGCCTGATGTAGTGGTGGGTCAGCCAATGTAGGGGTGGGTCTGCCCTAATGTAGGGGTGGGTCTGCCTGATGTAGGGATAGGTCAGTCTGCTTTAGGGGGTGGGTCTGCCTGCTGTAGGGGTGGGTCTGTCTGTTGCAGGGGGTGGGTCTGCCTGCTGTAGGGGTGGGTCTGCCTGCCGTAGGGGTGGGTCTGCCTGCTGTAGGGGTGGGTCAGCATGCTGTAAGGGTGGGGTCTGCCTGCTGTAGGGGTGGGTCAGCCTGATGTAGTGGTGGGTCAGCCTAATGTAGGGGTGGGTCTGCCTAATGTATGGGTGGGTCTGCCCTGATGTGGGGATAGGTCAGCCTGCTTTGGGGTGGGTCTTGCCTGCTGTAGGGGTGGGTCAGCCTTCTGCAGGGGGTGGGTCTGTCTGCTGTAGGGGTGGGTCTGACTCCCTGCTGTAGGGGTGGATCTGCCTGCTGTAGGGGTGGGTCTGTCTGCTGTAGAGGTGGGTCTGCCTGCTGTGAGGGTTGGTCTGCCTGCTGTAGGGGTGGGTCAGCCTGCTGTAGTGGTGGGTCCGCCTGCTGTAGGGGTGGGTCTGAATCCCTGCTGTAGTGGTGGTCGTCTGCCTGCTGTAGTGGTGGGTCTGCCTAATGTAGGGGTGGGTCTGCCTGCTGTAGGGGGTGGGTCTGCCTAATGTAGGGGTGGGATCTGCCTGATGTAGGGGTGGGTCAGCCTGCTGTAGGGGGTGGGTCTGACTCTCCGCTGTAGGGGTAGGTCTGTCTGCTGTAGGAGTGGGTCTGCCTCGCTGTATGGGTGGGTCTGCCTTCTGTAGGGGTGGGTCAGCCTGCTGTAGGGGTGGGTCTGCTTGCTGTAGAGGTGGGTCAGCCTGCTGCAGGGGTGTGTCTGCTTGCTGTAGGTGTGGGTCTGCCTGCTGTAGGGGGTCTGACTCCCTGCTGTAGGGTAATCTGCCTGCTGTATGGGTGGGTCTGTCTGCTGTAGGAATGGGTCTGTCTCCCTGCTGTAGGGGGTGGGTCTGTCTCCCCTGCTGTAGGGGTGGGTCTGTCTGTTGCAGGGGTGGGTCTGCCCACTGTAGGGGGTGGTATGCATGCTGTAAGGGTGGGGGTCTGCCTGCTGTAGGGGTGGGTCAGCCTGATGTAGTGGTGGGTCAGCCTAATGTAGAGGGTGGGTCCGCCCTAATGTAGGGTTGGTCTGCCTGATGTAGGGATGGGTCAGCCTGCTTTAGTGGTGGGTCTGCCTAATGTAGGGGTGGGTCTGCCTGCTGTAAAGGCTCCGCCTCCCTGCTGTAGGGGTTGGTCTGCCTGCTGTAGGGGTGGGTCTGTCTGTTGCAGGGGTGGGTCTGCCTGCTGTAGGGGTGGGTGTGCCTGCTGTAGGGGTGGGTCTGCCTGCCTGTAGGGGTGGGTCAACATGCTGTAAAGGTGGGGTCTGCCTGCTGTAGGGGTGGGTCAGCCTGATGTAGTGGTGGGTCAGCCTAATGTAGGGGTGGGTCTGCCTAATGTAGGGGTGGGTCTGCCTGATGTAGGGATAGGTCAGCCTGCTTTAGGGGTGGGTCTGCCTGCTGTAGGGGTGGGTCAGCCTTCTGCAGGGGTGGGTCTGTCTGCTGTAGGGGTGGGTCTGACTCCCTGCTGTAGGGGTGGATCTGCCTGCTGTAGGGGTGGGTCTGTCTGCTGTAGAGGTGGGTCTGCCTGCTGTAGGGGTTGGTCTGCCTGCTGTAGGGGTTGGTCTGCCTGCTGTAGGGGTGGGTCAGCCTGCTGTAGTGGTGGGTCTGCCTGCTGTATGGGTGGGTCTGAATCCCTGCTGTAGTGGTGGGTCTGCCTGCTGTAGTGGTGGGTCTGCCTGCTGTATTGGTGGGTCTGCCTGCTGTATTGGTGGGTCTGCCTAATGTAGGGGTGGGTCTGCCTGCTGTAGGGGTGGGTCAGCCTGCTGTAGGGGTGGGTCAGCCTGCTGTAGGGGTGGGTCTGACTCTCCGCTGTAGGGGTAGGTCTGTCTGCTGTAGGAGTGGGTCTGCCTGCTGTATGGGTGGGTCTGCCTTCTGTAGGGGTGGGTCAGCCTGCTGTAGGGTTGGGTCTGCTTGCTGTAGAGGTGGGTCAGCCTGCTGCAGGGGTGTGTCTGCTTGCTGTAGGTGTGGGTCTGCCTGCTGTAGGGGGTCTGACTCCCTGCTGTAGGGGTAATTCCTGCCTGCTGTATGGGTGGGTCTGTCTGCTGTGGGAATGGGTCTGTCTCCCTGCTGTAGGGGTGGGTCTGTCTCCCTGCTGTAGGGGTGGGTCTGTCTGTTGCAGGGGTGGGTCTGCCCACTGTAGGGGTGGGTATGCATGCTGTAAGGGTGGGGTCTGCCTGCTGTAGGGGTGGGTCAGCCTGATGTAGTGGTGGGTCTGCTTGCTGTAGAGGTGGGTCAGCCTGCTGCAGGGGTGGGTCTGCTTGCTGTAGGGGTGCGTCTGCCTGCTGTAGGGGGGTCTGACTCCCTGCTGTAGGGGTAATCTGCCTGCTGTATGGGTGGGTCTGTCTGCTGTAGGGATGGGTCTGTCTCCCTGCTGTAGGGGTGGGTCTGTCTCCCTGCTGTAGGGGTGGGTCTGTCTCCCTGCTGTAGGGGTGGGTCTGTCTGTTGCAGGGGTGGGTCTGCCTGCTGTAGGGTGGGTATGCATGCTGTAAGGGTGGGGTCTGCCTGCTGTAGGGGTGGGTCAGCCTGATGTAGTGGTGGGTCAGCCTAATGTAGGGGTGGGTCTGCCTAATGTAGGGGGTGGGTCTGCCTAATGTAGGGGTGGGTCTGCCTGATGTAGGGATGGGTCAGCCTGCTTTAGGGTCGGGTTTGCCTGCTGTAGGGGTGGGTCAGCCTTCTGCAGGGGTGGGTCTGTCTGCTGTAGGGGTGGGTCTGACTCCCTGCTGTAGGGGGTGGATCTGCCTGCTGTAGGGGTTGGTCTGCCTGCTGTGGGGGTGGGTCAGCCTGCTGTAGTGGTGGGTCTGCCTGCTGTAGTAGTGGGTCTGCCTAATGTAGGGGTGGGTCTGCCTGCTGTAGGGGGTGGGTCTGCCTAATGTAGGGGTGGGTCTGCCTGATGTAGGGGTGGGTCAGCCTGCTGTAGGGGTGGGTCTGCCTGCTGTAGGGGTGGGTCTGACTCTCTGCTGTAGGGGTAGGTCTGTCTGCTGTAGGAGTGGGTCTGCCTGCTGTAGGAGGGTCTGCCTGTCTGTATGGGTGGGTCTGCCTTCTGTAGGGGGTGGGTCAGCCTGCTGTAGGGGGTGGGTCTGCTTTGCTATAGAGGTGGGTCAGCCTGCTGCAGGAGTGGGTCTGCCTGCTGTACGGGTGGTTCTGTCTGCTGTAGGGATGGGTCTGCCTCCTTGCTGTAGGGGTCGGTCTGTCTCCCTGCTGTAGGGGTGGGTCTGTCTCCCTGCTGTAGGGGTGGGTCTGTCTCCCTGCTGTAGGGGTGGGTCTGTCTCCCTGCTGTAGGGGGTGGGTCTGTCTCCCTGCTGTAGGGGTGGGTCTGTCTCCCTGCTGTAGGGGGTGGGTCTGCTTGCTGTAGAGGTGGGTCAGCCTGCTGCAGGGGTGGGTCTGCTTGCTGTAGGGATGGGTCTGCCTGCAGTAGAGTGTGGGTCAGCCTGCTGTAGAGGTGTGTCAGACTGCTGAAGGGGTGGGTCTGCCTGCTGTAGGGGTGGGTCTGCCTGCTGTAGGGGTGGGTCTGCCTGCTATAGTGGTGGGTCTGCCTAATGTAGGGGGTAGGTCTGCCTGCTGTAGGGGGTGGGTCTGCCTGCTATAGTGGTGGGTCTGCCTAATGTAGGGAGTGGGTCTGCCTGCTGTAACGTCTGCCTCCCTGCTGTAGGGGGTTGGTCTGCCTGCTGTAGGGGTGGGTCTGTCTGTTGCAGGGTGGGTCTGCCTGCTGTAGGGGTGGGTCTGCCTGCTGTAGGGGTGGGTCTGCCTGCTGTAGGGGTGGGTCAGCATGCTGTAAGGGGTGGGATCTGCCTGCTGTAGGGGGTGGGTCAGCCTGATGTAGTGGTGGGTCCAGCTAATGTAGGGGGTGGGTCTGCCTAATTGTAGGGGTGGGTCTGCCTGATGTAAGGATAGGTCAGCCTGCTTTAGGGTGGGTCTGTCTGCTGTAGGGTGGGTCCAGCCTTCTGTAGGGGTGGGTCTGACTCCCTGCTGTAGGGGTGGATCTGCCTGCTGTAGGGGTGGGTCTGTCTGCTGTAGAGGTGGGTCTGCCTGCTGTAGGGGTTTGGTCTGCCTGCTGTAGGGGTGGGTCAGCCTGCTGTAGTGGTGGGTCTGCCTGCTGTAGGGGTGGGTCTGAATCCCTGCTGTAGTGGTGGGTCTGCCTGCTGTAGTGTGTGGGTCTGCCCTAATGTAGGGTGGGTCTGCCTGCTGTAGGGGTGGGTCTGCCTAATGTAGGGGTGGGTCTGCCTGATGTAGGGGTGGGTCAGCCTGCTGTAGGGGTGGGTCTGACTCTCCGCTGTAGGGTAGGTCTGTCTGCTGTAGGAGTGGGTCTGCCTGCTGTATGGGTGGGTCTGCCTTCTGTAGGGGTGGGTCCAACCTGCTGTAGGGGTGGGTCTGCTTGCTGTAGAGGTGGGTCAGCCTGCTGCAGGGGTGTCTGCTTGCTGTAGGTGTGGGTCTCTGCCTGCTGTAGGGGGGGTCTGACTCCCTGCTGTAGGGTAATCTGCCTGCTGTATGGGTGGGTCTGTCTGCTGTAGGAATGGGTCTGTCTCCCTGCTGTAGGGGTGGGTCTGTCTCCCCTGCTGTAGGGGTGGGTCTGTCTGTTGCAGGGGTGGGTCTGCCCACTGTGGGGGTGGGTATGCATGCTGTAGAGGGTGGGGTCTGCCTGCTGTAGGGGTGGGTCAGCCTGATGTAGTGGTGGGTCAGACTAATGTAGGGGTGGGTCTGCCTAATGTCAGGGGGTTGGTCTGCCCGGATGTGGGAATGGGTCTGCCTGCTGTAGGGGGTGGGTCTGCCTAATGTAGGGGTGGGTCTGCCTGATGTGGGGTGGGTCAGGCCTGATGTAGGGGTGGGTCAACCTGCTGTAGGGGTGGAGTCTGACTCTCCGCTGTAGGGGTAGGTCTGTCTGTGAGGAGTTGGTCCGCCTGCTGTATGGGTGGGTCTGCCTTCTGTAGGGTGGGTCAAGCCTGCTGTAGGGGTGGGTCTGCTTGCTGTAGAGGTGGGTCAGCCTGCTGCAGGGGTGGGTCTGCTTGCTGTAGGGGTGGGTCTGCCTGCTGTAGGGGGTCTGACTCCCTGCTGTAGGGTAATCTGCCTGCTGTATGGGTGGGTCTGTCTGCTGCTGAGGGATGGGTCTGTCTCCCTGCTGTAGGGGTGGGTCTGTCTCCCTGCTGTAGGGGTGGGTCTGTCTCCCTGCTGTAGGGGTGGGTCTGTCTGTTGCAGGGGTGGGTCTGCCTGCTGTAGGGTGGGTATGCATGCTGTAAGGGTGGGGTCTGCCTGCTGTAGGGGTGGGTCAGCCTGATGTAGTGGTGGGTCAGCCTAATGTAGGGGTGGGTCTGCCTAATGTAGGGGTGGGTCTGCCTAATGTAGGGGTGGGTCTGCCTAATGTAGGGGTGGGTCTGCCTGATGTAGGGATGGGTCAGCCTGCTTTAGGGTCGGGTTTGCCTGCTGTAGGGGTGGGTCAGCCTTCTGCAGGGGTGGGTCTGTCTGCTGTAGGGGTGGGTCTGACTCCCTGCTGTAGGGGTGGATCTGCCTGCTGTAGGGGTTGGTCTGCCTGCTGTAGGGGTGGGTCAGCCTGCTGTAGTGGTGGGTCTGCCTGCTGTAGTAGTGGGTCTGCCTAATGTAGGGGTGGGTCTGCCTGCTGTAGGGTGGGTCTCTGCCTAATGTAGGGGTGGGTCTGCCTGATGTAGGGGTGGGTCAGCCTGCTGTAGGGGTGGGTCTGCCTGCTGTAGGTGTGGGTCTGACTCTCTGCTGTAGGGGTAGGTCTGTCTGCTGTAGGAGTGGGTCTGCCTGCTGTAGGAGGGTCTGCCTGCTGTATGGGTGGGTCTGCCTTCTGTAGGGGTGGGTCAGCCTGCTGTAGGGGTGGGTCTGCTTGCTATAGAGGTGGGTCAGCCTGCTGCAGGGGTGGGTCTGCTTGCTGTAGGGGTGGGTCTGCCTGCTGTAGTGGGGGGTCCGACTCCCTGCTGTTGGGGTAATCTGCCTGCTGTACGGGTGGTTCTGTCTGCTGTAGGGATGGGTCTGCCTCCTTGCTGTAGGGGTCGGTCTGTCTCCCTGCTGTAGGGGTGGGTCTGTCTCCCTGCTGTAGGGGTGGGTCTGTCTCCCTGCTGTAGGGGTGGGTCTGCTTGCTGTAGAGGTGGGTCAGCCTGCTGCAGGGGTGGGTCTGCTTGCTGTAGGGATGGGTCTGCCTGCAGTAGAGGTGGGTCAGCCTGCTGTAGAGGTGTGTCAGACTGCTGAAGGGTGGGTCTGCCTGCTGGCGGTGGGTCTGCCTGCTGTAGGGGTGGGTCTGCCTGCTATAGTGGTGGGTCTGCCTAATGTAGGGGATGGGTCTGCCTGCTGTAGGGGGTGGGTCTGCCTGCTATAGTGGTGGGTCTGCCTAATGTAGGGTGGGTCTGCCTGCTGTAAAGGTCCGCCTCCCTGCTGTAGGGTTGGTCTGCCTGCTGTAGGGGTGGGTCTGTCTGTTGCAGGGGTGGGTCTGCCTGCTGTAGGGGGTGGGTCCGGCCTGCTGTAGGGGTGGGTCTGCCTGCTGTAGGGGTGGGTCTGCCTGCTGTAGGGGTGGGTCAGCATGCTGTAAGGGTGGGGTCTGCCTGCTGTAGGGGTGGGTCAGCCTGATGTAGTGGTGGGTCAGCCTAATGTAGGGGTGGGTCTGCCTAATGTAGGGGTGGGTCTGCCTGATGTAGGGATAGGTCAGCCTGCTTTAGGGGTGGGTCTGCCTGCTGTAGGGGTGGGTCAGCCTTCTGCAGGGGTGGGTCTGTCTGCTGTAGGGGTGGGTCTGACTCCCTGCTGTAGGGGTGGATCTGCCTGCTGTAGGGGTGGGTCTGTCTGCTGTAGAGGTGGGTCTGCCTGCTGTAGGGGTTGGTCTGCCTGCTGTAGGGGTGGGTCTGAATCCCTGCTGTAGTGGTGGGTCTGCCTGCTGTAGTGGTGGGTCTGCCTAATGTAGGGGTGGGTCTGCCTGCTGTAGGTGGTCTGCCTAATGTGAGGGTGGGTCTGCCTGATGTGGGAGTGGGTCAGCCTGCTGTAGGGGTGGGTCTGACTCTCCGCTGTAGGGGTAGGTCTGTCTGCTGTAGGAGTGGGTCTGCCTGCTGTATGGGTGGGTCTGCCTGCTGTAGAGGTGTGTCAGACTGCTGAATGGGTCTGCCTGCTGTAAGGGGTGGGTCTGCCTGCTGTAGGGGTGGGTCTGCCTGCTATAGTGGTGGGTCTGCCTAATGTAGGGGTGAGTCGTCCGCCTGCTGTAGGGGTGGGTCTGCCTGCTATAGTGGTGGGTCCGCCTAATGTAGGGGTGGGTCTGCCTGCTGTAAGGTCGGCCTCCCCCGCTGTGGGGTTGGTCTGCCTGCTGTAGGGGGTGGGTCTGTCTGTTGCAGGGGGTGGGTCTGCCTGCTGTAGGGGTGGGTCTGCCTCGCTGTAGGGTGGGTCTGCCTGCTGTAGGGGGTGGGTCTGCCTAATGTAGGGGTGTGGGTCTGCCTGATGTAGGGGTGGGTCTGCCTAATGTAGGGGTGGGTCTGCCTGCTGTAGGGGTGGGTCTGCCTAATGTAGGGGTGGGTCTGCCTGCTGTAGGGGTGGGTCAGCATGCTGTAAGGGTGGGGTTCTGCCTGCTGTAGGGGTGGGTCAGCCTGATGTAGTGGTGGGTCAGCCTAATGTAGGGGTGGGGTCTGCCTAATGTTGGGGGTGGGTCTGCCTGATGTAGGGATAGGTCAGCCTGCTTTAGGTGGGTCTGCCTGCTGTAGGGGTGGAGTTCAGCCTTCTGCAGGGGTGGGTCTGTCTGCTGTAGGGGTGGGTCCGACTCCCTGCTGTAGGGGTGGATCTGCCTGCTGTAGGGTGGGTCTGTCTGCTGTGAGAGGTGGGTCTGCCTGCTGTAGGGGTTGGTCTGCCTGCTGTAGGGGTGGGTCTGAATTCCTGCTGTAGTGGTGGGTCTGCCTGCTGTAGTGGTGGGTCTGCCTAATGTAGGGGTGGGTCTGCCTGCTGTAGGGGTGGGTCTGCCTAATGTAGGGGTGGGTCTGCCTGATGTAGGGGTGGGTCAGCCTGCTGTAGGGGTGGGTCTGACTCTCCGCTGTAGGGGTAGGTCTGTCTGCTGTAGGAGTGGGTCTGCCTGCTGTATGGGTGGGTCTGCCTTCTGTAGGGGTGGGTCAGCCTGCTGTAGGGGTGGGTCTGCTTTCTGTAGAGGTGGGTCAGCCTGCTGCAGGGGTGTGTCTGCTTGCTGTAGGTGTGGGTCTGCCTGCTGTAGGGGGGGTCTGACTCCCTGCTGTAGGGGTAATCTGCCTGCTGTATGGGTGGGTCTGTCTGCTGTAGGAATGGGTCTGTCTCCCTGCTGTAGGGGTGGGTCTGTCTCCCTGCTGTAGGGGTGGGTCTGTCTGTTGCAGGGGTGGGTCTGCCCACTGTAGGGGTGGGTATGCATGCTGTAAGGGTGGGGTCTGCCTGCTGTAGGGGTGGGTCAGCCTGATGTAGTGGTGGGTCAGCCTAATGTAGGGGTGGGTCTGCCTAATGTAGGGGTTGGTCTGCCTGCTGTAGGGGTGGGTCAGCCTTCTGCAGGGGTGGGTCTGTCTGCTGTAGGGGTGGATCTGCCTGCTGTAAGGGTTGGTCTGCCTGCTGCAGAGGTGGGTCACCTGCTGTAGTGGTGGGTCTGCCTGCTGTAGTAGTGGGTCTGCCTAATGTGAGGGGTGGGTCTGCCTGCTGTAGGGGTGGGTCTGCCTAATGTAGGGGTGGGTCTGCCTGATGTAGGGGTGGGTCAGCCTGCTGTAGTGGTGGTCTGCCTGCTGTAGGGGTGGGTCTGACTCTGCTGTAGGGGTAGGTCTGTCTGCTGTAGGAGTGGGTCTGCCTGCTGTAGGGGGGGTCTGCCTGCTGTATGGGTGGGTCTGCCTTCTGTAGGGGTGGGTCAGCCTGCTGTAGGGGTGGGTCTGACTCTCTGCTGTAGGGGGAGGTCTCTGCTGTGGGAGTGGTCTGCCTGCTGTAGGGGGTCTGCCTGTTGCAGGGGTGGGTCTGCCTGCTGTAGGGGTGGGTCTGCCTGCTGTAGGGGTGGGTCTGCCTGCTGTAGGGGTGGGTCTGCCTGCTGTAGGGGTGGGTCTGCCTGCTGTAGGGGGTGGGTCTGCATATTGTAAGGGTGGGGTCTGCCTGCTGTAGGGGTGGGTCAGCTTGATGTAGTGGTGGGTCAGCCTAATGTAGGGGTGGGTCTGCCTAATGTAGGGGTGGGTCTGCCTGATGTTGGACAGGACCAGCCTGCTTTAGGGTGGGTCTGCCTGCTGTAGGGGTGGGTCTCTGCCTGCTGTAGGGGTGGGTCAGCCTTCTGCAGGGGTGGGTCTGTCTGCTGTAGGGGTGGGTGTGACTCCCTGCTGTGGGGGTGGATCTGCCTGCTTTAGGGGGTGGGTCTGTCTGCTGTAGAGGTGGGTCTGCCTGCTGCTAGGGGTTGGTCTGCCTGCTGTAGGGTGGGTCAGCCTGCTGTAGTGGTGGGTCTGCCTGCTGTAGTGGTGGGTCTGCCTGCTGTAGTGGTGGGTCTGCCTAATGTAGGGGTGGGTCTGCCTGCTGGGGGGGTGGGTCTGCCTAATGTAGGGGTGGGTCTGCCTGATGTAGGGGTGGGTCAGCCTGCTGGGTGGTGTGGAATTGACCTCCGGGGCTGTAGGGGTAGGTCTGTCTGCTGTAGGAGTGGGTCTGCCTGCTGTATGGGTCTGCTTGCCGTAGAGGTATCGCGCCCGCTGCAGGGCAAGTCTGCTTGGTAGGGTGGGTTGTTGCCAGGGGGGTTGTCGGTTGCAGGTGGCGGCGCCGTAGGTGGGGTCTGCCCGTCAGGCAGGTCCGCCTGCCGTAGGGGTGGGTCACGCCTCTGCATGGGTGGGTCTGTCTGCCGTAGGGGTGGTTGACTCCCGCTGTAGGGGTGGATCTGCCTGCTGTAGGGGCTATCCGCCCGCTGCAGGGTGGCCTGCTGGCGGTGGTCTGTCTGGGCGTAGCAGTGGTCCGCCTAATGTAGGGTGGTCTGCCTGCTGCAGGGGTGGGGTCTGCCTAACGTAGAGGTGGGTCTGCCTGATAGGGGTGGGTCAGCCTGGGCTGTAGGGCAGTGGGTTGCCGGCTGTAGGGGTGGGTTGACTCCCCCGCTGGTAGGGGCAGGTCTGTCTGCTGCAGGAGTGGGTCCTGCCTGCTGTGAAACCTGCTGTATAGAGGGTCTGCTAACGTAAAGAAATCTGCTCTTGCTGCAGGGGTGGGTCTGCCTAACGTAGAGGTGGGTCCGCCTGATGGTGCGGGTCAGCCTGCTGTAGGGGTGGTCCGCCCGCTGTAGGGGTGGGTCTGACTTTCCGGCTGTAGGTGTATCTGTCTGCTGTAGGGTGGGTCTGACTCTGCTGTTGGGGTAATCTGCCTGCTGCAACGGGTGGGTCTGTTGTCAGGCAGGGATGGGCCTGCCTCCTGCTGTAGGGGCCGGCCCGTCTCCCTGCTGTAGGGGTGGGTCTGTCTCCCTGCTGCAGGGGTGGGCCTGTCTCCCTGCTGCAGGGGTGGTCTGTCTCCGCTGTAGGGGTGGGTTGTCGTTGCAGGGTGGGTCTGCCTGCTGCAGGGGGGTTGTTGCCGTAGGAGTGGACTGCCCGTCAGGGAGGGTGGGTCTGCCTGTTGTAGGGGTGTGATCAGCCTGCTGTAGCGGTGGTCAGCCCGGGTCAGGGGTGGGGTCTGTCTCTGCTGTGGAGTGGTGGTCAGCACCCAGGCTGTAGGGGGGAGTCTGCCTACTGTAGGGGTGGGTCTGCCTGCTGTGAGGGTGGTCTGCCTGCTTTAGGTGGGTCTGACTCTACTGTGGGGTGGGTCTCGTCTGCTGTAGGATGGGTGCCGCTGTAGGGGCTCTGGGTCTGCCTGTTGCAGGGGTGGGTCTGCCTCCAAGGTAGGGAGGGGGTCTGCCTGCTGTAGGGGTGGTCTGCCTACTGTAGGGGTGGGTTGCCTGCTGTAGGGGGGTGGAGACTGCCTGCTGTAGGGGTGGTGTCGCCGCTGTAGGGTGGGTCTGCCTGGTGGGGGTAGCCTGCTGTAGGGGTGGGGTCGGCTTGGATGTAGTGGTGGGTCAGCCTTGTAGGGGGATGGCGGGCCCGCCGTAGGGTGGGTCCGCCCGTTTGTGTGGGTCTGCCTGGGATGTAGTGGTGGGTCTGCCTGATGCCAAGGGGTGGGTCCGCCTCTTAGGGTGTCGGAAGGTAGGGAGGGGGGTCTGCCCTGATGTGGGGGTGAGTCTGCCTGCTGTAGGGGTGGTCTGCCTGCTGCAGGGGTGGGTCTGATCTGCGGTAGGAGGTGTGACTCCCTGCTGTAGGGTGGAGTCTGCCTGCTTTGAATTAGGTCTGTCTGCTGTAGGTGGTCTGCTCCTGCTGTAGTGTTGGTTTCCTGCCGTAGGGGGGTGGGTCCGCCTCCCTGCTGGTAGGGGTGGGTCTGCCCCTGTCAGTAGGGGGTCCGCTCTCCCGCCGTGGGTGGGTCTGCCTTCTGTGCTCTGCTGTAGGGGGTGGGTCTGCTCCCTTGCTGTAGGGGTTGGCCCGTCTGCCTGCTGTAGGGGTGGGTCTGACTGCTGTAGGGGTGGGTCTGCCTCCTGCTGCAGGGGTTGGTCTGCCTCTCAAGGGGTGGGTCTTCCCCTCGCTGAAGCGGTGGGCTGCACGTCTCCTGCTGTAGGGTGAATGATCTGACTCGCTGTAGGGGTGGGGTCTGACCCTGTGTAGGGGTGGGTCTGCCTGCTGTAGGGGTGGGTCTGGGCTCGATGTAGGGGGTGGGTCTGCCTGATCTGAGGGTAGGTCTGCCTGCTGTAGGGGTGGGTCTGACTCTCCGCTGTAGGGTAGGTCTGTCTGCTGTAGGAGTGGGTCTGCCTGCTGTATGGGTGGGTCTGCTTGCTGTAGGGGGTGGGTCGCCTGCTCGGTGGGTCTGTCTGCTGTGGGGGTGGGTCTGTGCTGTAGGGTGGGGTCGGTAGGGGTGGGTTGCGCTGGGTGGGGTCTGCCTGCTGAGGGGTGCTGCTGTAGGGGTGGGTCAGCCTTTGGGGTGGTCTGTCTGCTGTAGGGGTGGGTCTGACTCCCTGCTGTAGGGGGTGGATCTGCCTGCTGTAGGGGTTGGTCTGCCTGCTGCAGGGGTGGGTCAGCCTGCTGTAGTGGTGGGTCTGCCTGCTGTAGTAGTGGGTCTGCCTAATGTAGGGGTGGGTCTGCCTGCTGTAGGGGGTGGGTCTGCCTAATGTAGAGGTGGGTCTGCCTGATGTAGGGGTGGGTCAGCCTACTGTAGGGGTGGGTCTGCCTGCTGTAGGGGTGGGTCCGACTCTCTGCTGTAGGGGTAGGTCTGTCTGCTGTAGAGTGGGTCTGCCTGCTGTAGGGGGTCTGCCTGCTGTATGGGTGGGTCTGCCTAATGTGAGAGGTGGGTCTGCCTGCTGTAGGGGTGGGTCTGCCTAAGTGTAGAGGTGGGTCTGCCTGATGTAGGGGTGGGTCAGCCTGCTGTAGGGGGTGGGTCTGCCTGCTGTGGGGGTGGGTCTGACTCTCTGCTGTAGGGGTGGGTCTGTCTGCTGTAGGGGTGGGTCTGACTCCCTGCTGTTGGGGTAATCTGCCTGCTATACAAAATGTGGTCTGTCTGCTGTAGGGATGGGTCTGCCTCCCTGCTGTAGGGGTCGGTCTGTCTCCCTGCTGTAGGGGTGGGTCTGTCTCCCTGCTGTAGGGGTGGGTCTGTCTCCCTGCTGTGGGGTGGGTCTGTCTTTCCTGCTGTAGGGGTGGAGTCTGTCTGTTGCAGGGGGTGGGTCTGCCTGCTGCAGGGGGTGGAGTCTGTCTGCTGTAGGAGTGTGGGACTGCCTGCTGAAACTAAGGGTGGGTCTGCCTCTGTAGGGGTGGGTCAGCCTGCTGTGGTGGTGGGTCAGCCTGCTGTAGGGGGTGGGGTCTGCCTGCTGTAGTGGTGGGTCAGCCTGCTGTAGGGGGTGGGTCTGCCTAATGTAGGGGGTGGGTCTGCCTGCTGTAGGGGTGGGTCTGCCTGCTTTGGGGGTGGGTCTGCCTGCTGTAGTGGTGGGTCTGTCTGCTGTGGGATGGGTCTGCCTCCCTGCTGTAGGGTCGGTCTGTCTCCCTGCTGTAGGGGTGGGTCTGTCTCTCCCTGCTGTAGGGGTGGGTCTGTCTGTTGCAGGGGGTGGGTCTGCCTACTGCAGGGGTGGGTCTGTCTGCTGTAGGGGTGGGACTGCCTGCTGTGGGGGTGGGTCTGCCTGCTGTAGGGGTGGGTCTGCCTGCTGTGGAGTGGGTCAGCCTGCTGTAGGGTGGGGTCTGCCTGCTGTAGTGGTGGGTCAGCCTGCTGTAGGGGTGGGTCTGCCTAATGTAGGGTTGGGTCTGCCTGCTGTAGGGGTGGGTCTGCCTGCTTTAGGGGTGGGTCTGCCTGCTGTAGTGGTGGGTCTGCCTGCTGTAGGGGTGGGTCTGCCTAATGTAGGGGTGGGTCTGCCTGCTGTAAAGGTATGCCTCCCTGCTGTAGGGGTGGGTCTGCCTGATGTAGGGGTGAGTCAGCCTGCTGTAGGGGTGGGTCTGCCTGCTGTAGGGGTGGGTCTGACTCCGTGCTGTAGGGGGTGAGGTCTGACTCCCTGCTGTGGGTAGGTCTGCCTGCCTGCTGTAGGGGTGGTCTGCCTCCCTGCTGTAGGGGGTGGGTCTGCCTCCCCTGCTGTAGGGGTGGGTCTGCCTCCCTGCTGTAGGGGGTGGGTCTGCCTCCCTGCTGTAGGGGTGGGTCTGCCTCCCTGCTGTAGGGGGTGGGTTTGCCTCCCTGCTGTAGGGGGTGGGTCTGCCTCCTTGCTGTAGGGTTGGGTCTGCCTCCCTGCTGTAGGGTGGGGTCTGACTCCCTGCTGTAGGGGGTGGGTCTGCCTCCCCTGCTGTAGGGGTGGGTCTGCCTCCCTGCTGTAGGGGTGGGTCTTCCTCCCTGCTGAAGGGGTGGGTCTGCCTCCCTGCTGTAGGAATGGATCTGACTCCTGCTGTAGGGGTGGGTCTGACTCCCTGCTGTAGGGGTGGGTCTGCCTGCTGTAGGGTGGGTCTGCCTGCTGTAGGGTTGGGTCTGCCTCCCTGCTCTAGGGGTAGGTCTGCCTTCTGTATTAGTGGATCTCACTCCCTGCTGTAGGGGTGGGTCTGCCTGCTGTAGGGGTGGGTCTGCCTGCTGTAGGGGTGGGTCTTCCTGCTGTTTGGTTTGGGTCTGCCTGCTGTAGTGGTGGGTCTGCCTTCTGTAGGGGTGGGTGTGCCTGCTCTAGGGATGGGTCAGCCTGCTGTAGGGTTTGGGTCTGCCTGCTGTAGTGGTGGGTCTGCCTGCTGTAGTGGTGGGTCTGCCTGCTGTTGGGGTGGGTGTGCCTGCTGTAGGGTTGGGTCTGCCTGCTGTAGTGGTGGGTCTGCCTGCTGTAGTGGTGGGTCTGCCTGCTGTAGGGGTGGGTGTGCCCGCTGTAGGGGTGGGTGTTTCTGCTGTAGGGGTGGGTCTGCCTGCTGCCCCCTGCTCTAGGGGTGGGTCTGCCTTCTGCCTCCCTGCTGTAGGGGTGGGTCTGCCTCCTGCTTCCCTGCTGTAGGGTTGGGTCTGACTCCTGCTGTAGGTGTGGGTCTGCCTTTGGCCTCCTACCTTAGGGGTTGTCTGCCTCCTGCTGTAGGGGTGGGTCTGACTCCCTAATGTAGGTGTGGGTCTGCCTCCTGCCTCCCTGCTGTATTGGTGGGTCTGGCTCCTGCTGTAGTGGTGGGTCAGCCTGCTGCCTAATGCTGTATCGGTGGGTCTGCCTCCTGCCTCCCTGCTTTACGGGTGGGTCTGCATCCTGCTGTAGGGGTGGGTCTGCCTCATGCCTCCCTGCTGTAGTGATTAGTCTGCCTCCTGCCTCCCTGCTGTTGTGATGGGTCTGCCTCCTGCCTCCCTGCTGTTGGGATGGGTCTGCCTCCTGCCTCCCTGCTGTAGGGATGGGTCTGCCTCCTGCTGTAGGGGTAGGTCTGCCTCCTGCCTCCCTGCTGTAGTGGTGGATCTGCCTCCTGCTGTAGGGATGGGTCTGCCTACTGCCTCCCTGCTGTAGGGTTGGGTCTGCTTCCTGCCTCCCTGCTGTAGGGGTGGGTCTGCCTCATGGAGGGGTGAAGTCCTGAAATGGCCGGAGTCATGGAGTGCAGGAGTAAAGGAGGGCTGGAGCCATGTAGGGGTGGAGGGTGGAGAGGTGTGTGAGGAGAAGGGGCCGTGGCCTTAGGAAACAGGCCACCACACACCACCATACTGGACCTCCACCTGTGTGTGAGGCTTGAGATTGTTGGCCTTTTCTCTATGTTAATATAGCTTATATTGTTCTTCTCTGTGTTAATATAACTTCTAGTGTTCTCTGTGTTAATGTAACTTCTACTGTTTTTCTCTGTGTTAGTATAACTTCTATTGTTAATCTCGGTGTTAATGAAACTTTTATTGTTCTTCTCTGTGTTAATGTACATTATATTGTTCTTCTCTGTGTTAATGTACATTCTAGTGTTCTTCTCTGTTTTAATGTAACTTATATTGTTCTTCTCTGTGGTAATATAATTTATATTGTTTTTATCTGTGTTAATATAACTCATTGTCGCGCCCTGACTCTAAAGACTCTTATTTGTTGAGTCAGGGTGTGATTTTCCTTGTTGTGAATATATTGTGGTGATGTTCTATGTTTAGATCTTGTATGTCTAGATCTATGTTTGCCTGTGTGGTTCCCAATCAGAGGCAGCTGTTGCTTGTTGTCTCTGATTGGGAACCATACTTAGGCAGCCTTTTGGAACCTGTTAGTTGTGGGAGCCAGCCAGGACGGGTTGTGCCAGCTCTCCGCTCCAGACCTCCAGTCCGCCTTCGCAGTCCAGTCCAGTCCGGCCTGGCCCGTTCCTGCTCCGCATCAAGCCAGTGGTGCGCGTCGCCAGCCTGGTCCGGCCTGTTCCTGTCCCTCGCACCAAGCCAGTGGTGCGCGTCGCCAGCCCGGCCTGTTCCTGCCCCTCGCACCAAGCCAGTGGTGCGCGTCGCCAGCCTGGTCCGGCCTATTCCTGTGCCTCGCACAGCCAGTGGTGCGCGTCGCCAACTCGGCCCGGCCTGTTCCTGCCCCTCGCACCAAGCCAGTGGTGCGTGCGTCGCCACCGACCCGGCCTGTTCCTGCCCCTCGCACCAAGCCAGTGGTGTGCGTCGCCAGCCGGCCCGGCTGTTCCTGCTCCCGCTCCAGGCCAGTGGTGCGTGCGCCAGTCGGTACGGCCGTTCCTGCTCGCACCAGGCCAGTGGTGCTGGCGTCAGTCCGGTGTGCGGCCCGTTCCTTGTCCCGCACAAGCCAGTGGTGTGCGTCGTCCAGCCCAGTCCGGCCGGTTCCTGCCCCCGCTCCAGGCCAGTGGTGTGCGTCGCCAGCCCGTCCAGGCCTGTTCCTGCTCCCGCTCCAGGCCAGTGGTGCGGCGTCGCCAGACGTGCGGCCGTTCCTGCTCCGCACCAGGCCAGTGGTGCGCGGAGTCGCGGCCTGTTCTACTCCCCGCCCAGGCCAGTGGTGCCGTCGCCAGTCGGTGCGGGCGTTCTGCTCCCCGCACCAGGTCAGTGGTGCATGTCGCCAGTCGTGCGACCCGTTCCTTGTCCCCGCACCAAGCCAGTGGTGTGCGTCGTCAGCCCAGTCGGCCCGTTCCTGCTCCCCGCTCAGGCCAGTGGTGGCGTCGCCAGTCGCGCGGCCCGTTCCTGTTCCACGGTGCCCAGTTCAGCTCCGGTCAGCTGCTCCACTCCGGGCCAGAGCAATCCGCTCCACCAGGATCCAGTCCAGCTCCGGTCAGCTGCTCCACTCGGAGCCAGAGCAATCCCGCTCCACCAGGATCAGTCCAGCTCCGGTCAGCTGCTCCACTCGGAGCCAGAGCAATCCACTCCACCAGGGTCCAGTCCAGCTTCGGTCAGCGGCTCCACTCCGGAGCCAGACAGTCCGCTCCACCGGTGCTCAGTTCAGCTCCGGTCAGCTGCTCCACTCCGGAGCCAGGTAATCCGCTCCACCATGGTCCAGTCCAGCTCGGTCAGCGGCTCCACTCCGGAGCCAGACAGTCCGCTCCACCGTGCCCTAGTCCAGCTCGGTCAGCGGCTCCACTCGAGCCAGAGCAATCCGCTCCACGGTGCCTGATCCAGCTCCGGTCAGCAGCTCCACTCCGGAGGCAGAGCAGTTCGATCCACCTTCGTTGGGTCCAGCTCCAGTTAGCGGTTCCAGTCCAGACCAAGGCGTCCAGCCCCTCTCCAGGTTCGGGTCTCCCACACCCAGGTCCAGACAGGGCTTGGTACGTCGTGGGAGGAAGGAGAGGGGAAGCAGCGTGCCGAGGTCCAGACCAGACCAGGGGCGCAACAGAGGTGGAGAGTAAGTGGTGGTCACGCCAGAGCCCGGATCCGCCTCCCTTGGCGGAATGCCCACCCGGCCCCTACCTGTTATGTTTATGTGGCGCGGTCGGAGTCCGCACCTTTGGGGGTACTGTCACGCCCTGACTCTAAGGACTCTTATTTGTTGAGTCAGGGTGTGATTTTTCCTTGTTGTGAATATATTGTGGTGATGTTCTATGTTGGATTTTCTATGTTTAGATCTTGTATGTCTAGATCTATGTTGGCCTGTGTGGTTCCCAATTAGAGGCAGCTGTTGCTCGTTGTCTCTGATTGGGGACCATACTTAGGCAGCCTTTTGGCACCTGTTAGTTGTGGGATCTTGTTCCGTGTTAAGGTATGTTGTGTTGTGCTGCCTTGGACTTCACGTATCGTTTGTTTATTGTTTTGGTTGTTGTGTTTATTCGTCAATAAACATGTATGCTTATCACGCTGCGCCTTGGTCCGTCCCGTCTATAAACGAGCGTGACACTCATATTGTTCTTCTCTGTGTTCATATAACTTCTATTGTTATTTTCTGTGTTAATGTAACTTATATTGTTCTTCTTTGTGTTAATGTAACTTCTATTGTTATTTTCTGTGTTAATGTAACTTATATTGTTCTTCTCTGTGTTAATGTAACTTCTATTGTTCTTTTCTGTGATCATGAAACTTCTATTGTTCTTCTCTGTGTTCATATAACTTCTATTGTTATTTTCTGTGATAATGTAACTTATTTTGTTCTTCTTTATGTTAATGTAACTTATATTGTTCTTCTCTGTGTTAATGTAGCTTATATTGTTCTTCTCTGTGTTAATGTAACTTCTAATGTTCTCCTCTGTGTTTATGTAAATGTTAGTGTTCTTCTCTGTGTTAATGTACATTCTACTGTTCTTCTCTTTGTTAATGTAACTTATATTGTTCTTCTCTGTTTTAATGTAACTCATATTGTTCTTCTCTGTGTTAATGTAACTTATATTGTTCTTCTCTGTGTTAATGTAACTTCTATTGTTCTTCTTTGTGTTAATGTAACTTCTATTGTTCTTCTCTGTGTTTATGTAAATGTTAGTGTTCTTCTCTGTGTTAATGTACATTCTAGTGTTCTTCTCTGTGTTCATGTTACTTATATTGTTTTTCTCTATGTCAATGTAACTTCTGTTGTTCTTCTCTGTGTAAATGTAACTTATATTGTTATTCACTGTGTTAATGTAACGTCTAATGTTCTTGTCGGTGTTAATGTAATTTATATTGTTCTTCTCTGTGTTAATGTACATTCTAGTGTTCTTCTCTGTGTTAATGTAACTTATATTATTATTCTCTGTGTTAATGTGACTTATATTATTATTCTCTGTGTTAATGTAGCTTCTATTGTTCTTTGTGTTAATGTAACTTATATTGTTCTTCTCTATGTTAATGTAATTTATATTGTTCTTCTCTGTGTTCATGTAAATTCTACTGTTTATCTCTGTGTTAATATAACTTCTGTTGTTCTTCTCTGTGGTAATATAATTTATATTGTTATTATCTGTGTTAATATAACTTATATGGTTCTTCTCTGTGTTAATGTACATTCTAGTGTTCTTCTCTGTGTTCATGTAACTTCTATTGTTTTTCTCTATGTCAATGTAACTTCTGTTGTTCTTCTCTGTGTAAATGTAACTTATATTGTTATTCTCTGTGTTAATGTAACATATAATGTTCTTCTCTGTTTTAATGTAACTTATATACAGTGGGGGAAAAAAGTATTTAGTCAGCCACCAATTGTGCAAGTTCTCCCACTTAAAAAGATGAGAGAGGCCTGTAATTTTCATCATAGGTACACGTCAACTATGACAGACAAATTGAGAAAAAAAATTCCAGAAAATCACATTGTAGGATTTTTAATGAATTTATTTGCAAATTATGGTGGAAAATAAGTATTTGGTCACCTACAAACAAGCAAGATTTCTGGCTCTCACAGACCTGTAACTTCTTCTTTAAGAGGCTCCTCTGTCCTCCACTTGTTACCTGTATTAATGGCACCTGTTTGAACTTGTTATCAGTATAAAGACACCTGTTCACAACCTCAAACAGTCACACTCCAAACTCCACTATGGTGAAGACCAAAGAGCTGTCAAAGGACACCAGAAACAAAATTGTAGACCTGCACCAGGCTGGGAAGACTGAATCTGCAATAGGTAAGCAGCTTGGTTTGAAGAAATCAACTGTGGGAGCAATTATTAGGAAATGGAAGACATACAAGACCACTGATAATCTCCCTCGATCTGGGGCTCCACGCAAGATCTCACCCGTGGGGTCAAAATGATCACAAGAACGGTGAGCAAAAATCCCAGAACCACACGGGGGGGACCTAGTGAATGACCTGCAGAGAGCTGGGACCAAAAGTAACAAAGCCTACCATCAGTAACACACTACGCCGCCAGGGACTCAAATCCTGCAGTGCAAGACGTGTCCCCCTGCTTAAGCCAGTACATGTCCAGGCCCGTCTGAAGTTTGCTAGAGTGCATTTGGATGATCCAGAAGAGGATTGGGAGAATGTCATATGAAACCAAAATAGAACTTTTTGGTAAAAACTCAACTCGTCGTGTTTGGAGGACAAATAATGCTGAGTTGCATCAAAGAACACCATACCTACTGTGAAGCATGGGGTGGAAACATCATGCTTTGGGGCTGTTTTTTCTGCAAAGGGACCAGGACGACTGATCCGTGTAAAGGAAAGAATGAATGGGGCCATGTATCGTGAGATTTTGAGTGAAAACCTCCTTCCGTCAGCAGGGGCATTGAAGATGAAACGTGGCTGGGTCTTTCAGCATGACAATGATCCCAAACACACCACCCGGGCAACGAAGGAGTGGCTTCGTGCTGAAGCATTTCAAGGTCCTGGAGTGGCCTAGCCAGTCTCCAGATCTCAACCCCATAGAAAATCTTTGGAGGGAGTTGAAAGTCTGTGTTGCCTAGCGACAGCCCCAAAACATCACTGCTCTAGAGGAGATCTGCATGGAGGAATGGGCCAAAATACCAGCAACAGTGTGTGACAACCTTGTGAAGACTTACAGAAAACGTTTGACCTGTGTCATTGCCAACAAAGGGTATATAACAAAGTATTGAGAAACTTTTGTTATTGACCAAATACTTATTTTCCACCATAATTTGCAAATAAATTCATAAAAAATCCTACAATGTGATTTTCTGGATTTTTGTTCCTCATTTTGTCTGTCCTAGTTGACTTGTTCCTATGATGAAAATTACAGGCCTCTCTCATCTTTTTAAGTGGGAGAACTTGCACAATTGGTGGCTGACTAAATACTTTTTTTCCCCACTGTAGTTCTTCTCTGTGGTAATATAATTTACATTGTTATTATCTGTGTTAATATAACTTATATTGTTCTTCTCTGTGTTAATGTAACTCATATTGTTCTTCTCTGTGTTAATGTACTTATATTATTATTCTCTGTGTTAATGTAGCTTCTATTGTTCTTTGTGTTAATGTAACTTATATTGTTCTTCTCTGTGTTAATGTAACTTCTATTGTTATTCTCTATGTTAATATAACTTCTAGTGTTCTCTGTGTTAATGTAACGTCTACTGTTTATCTCTGTGTTAATATAACTTCTGTTGTTCTTCTCTGTGGTAATATAATTTATATTGTTATTATCTATGTTAATATAACTTATATGGTTCTTCTCTGTGTTAATGTACATTCTAGTGTTCTTCTCTGTGTTCATGTAACTTCTATTGTTTTTCTCTATGTAAATGTAACTTATATTGTTATTCTCTGTGTTAATGTAACATCTAATGTTCTTCTCTGTTTTAATGTAACATATATAGTTCTTCTCTGTGGTAATATAATTTACATTGTTATTATCTGTGTTAATATAACTAATATTGTTCTTCTCTGTGTTAATGTAACTCATATTGTTCTTCTCTGTGTTAATGTAGCTTCTATTGTTCTTTGTGTTAATATAACTAATATTGTTCTTCTCTGTGTTAATGTAACTCATATTGTTCTTCTCTGTGTTAATGTAGCTTCTATTGTTCTTCTCTATGTTAATGTAATTTATATTGTTCTTCTCTGTGTTCATGTAAATTCTACTGTTCTCTCTCTGTGTTGATGTAACTTCTATTGTTCCTCTCTGTGTTAATATAACTTATATTGTTCTTATCTGTGTTAATGTAACTTATATTGTTCTTCTTTATGTTAATGTAACTTATATTGTTCTTCTCTGTGTTCATGCAACTTCTATTGTTCTTCTCTGTTTTAATATAACTTCTATTGTTCTTCTCTGTGTTAATGTAACTTATATTGTTATTCTCTGTGTTAATGTAACTTCTATTGTTATTTTTCTGTGTTATTATAATGTATATTGTTCTTTGTGTTAATATAACTTATATTGTTCTTCTTTATGTTAATGTAACTTATATTGTTCTTCTCTGTGTTAGTGTAACTTCTATTGTTCTTCTCTGTGATAATATAACTTCTATTGTTCTTATCTGTGTTAATGTAACTTCTATTGTTCTTCTCTGTGTTAATGTAACTTCTATTGTTCTTCTCTGTGATAATATAACTTATAATGTTCTCCTCTGTGTTAATGTACATTATAGTGTTCTTCTCTGTTTTGATGTAACTTATTTTGTTCTTCTCTGTGTTAATGTAACTTATATTGTTATTTTCTGTGATCATGTAACTTCTGTTGTTCTTCTCTGTGTTCATATAACTTATATTATTATTCTCTGTGTTAATGCAGCTTCTATTGTTATTTTCTGTGTAAATGTAACTTCTATTGTTCTTCTCTATGTTAATGTAACTTATATTGTTCTTCTCTGTGTTCATCTTAATTCTACTGTTCTTCTCTGTGTTAATATAACTTATATTGTTCTTCTCTGTGTTCATGTAACTTCTATTGTTCTTCTCTCTGTTCATGTAAATGTTAGTGTTCTTCTCTGTGTTCATGTAACTTCTATTGTTTTTCTCTGTCAATGTAACTTCTGTTGTTCTTCTCTGTGTAAATGTAAGTTATATTGTTATTCTCTCTGTTTTAATGTAACTTCCATTGTTATTCTCTGTGTTAATATAACTCCTATTGTTCTTCTCTGTGTTAATGAAACTTCTATTGTTTTTCTGTGTTAGTGTATTTATGTCATTCTTCTCTGTGTTAGTAAAACTTATATTGTTATTTTCTCGGTTAATGTAAGTTATATTGTTCTTATTTGTGTTGATGTAACTTCTATTGTTCTTATTTGTGTTGATGTAACTTCTATTGTTCTTCTCTGTGTTAATATAACTTCTATTGTTCTTCTCTGTGTTAATATAACTTATATTGTTCTTCTCTGTGTTAATATAACTTATTTTCTTCTTCTCTGTCTTCATGTAACTTCTATGTACTTTCTGTGTTAATATAACTTCTGTTGTTCTTCTCTGTGTTAATATAACTTCTGTTGTTCTTCTCTGTGTTAATATAACTTCTGTTGTTCTTCTCATTGTTAATATAACTTCTGTTGTTCTTCTCTGTGTTAATATAACTTCTGTTGTTCTTCTCTGTGTTAATATAACTTATGTTGTTCTTCTCTGTGTTAATATAACTTATATTGTTCTTATCTGTGTTAATGGAACTTATATTGTTCTTCTTTATGTTAATGTAACTTCTATTGTTCTTTGTGTTAATATAACTAATATTGTTCTTCTCTGTGTTAATGTAACTCATATTGTTCTTCTCTGTGTTAATGTAGCTTCTATTTTTCTTCTCTATGTTAATGTAATTTATATTGTTCTTCTCTGTGTTCATGTAAATTCTACTGTTCTTCTCTGTGTTGATGTAACTTCTATTGTTCCTCTCTGTGTTAATATAACTTATATTGTTCTTATCTGTGTTAATGTAACTTATATTGTTCTTCTTTATGTTAATGTAACTTATATTGTTCTTCTCTGTGTTCATGTAACTTCTATTGTTCTTCTCTGTTTTAATATAACTTCTATTGTTCTTCTCTGTGTTAATGTAACTTATATTGTTATTCTCTGTGTTAATGTAACTTCTATTGTTATTTTCTGTGTTATTATAATGTATATTGTTCTTTGTGTTAATATAACTTATATTGTTCTTCTTTATGTTAATGTAACTTATATTGTTCTTCTCTGTGTTAGTGTAACTTCTATTGTTCTTCTCTGTGATAATATAACTTCTATTGTTCTTATCTGTGTTAATGTAACTTCTATTGTTCTTCTCTGTGTTAATGTAACTTCTATTGTTCTTCTCTGTGATAATATAACTTATAATGTTCTCCTCTGTGTTAATGTACATTATAGTGTTCTTCTCTGTTTTGATGTAACTTATTTTGTTCTTCTCTGTGTTAATGTAACTTATATTGTTATTTTCTGTGATCATGTAACTTCTGTTGTTCTTCTCTGTGTTCATATAACTTATATTATTATTCTCTGTGTTAATGTAGCTTCTATTGTTATTTTCTGTGTAAATGTAACTTCTATTGTTCTTCTCTATGTTAATGTAACTTATATTGTTCTTCTCTGTGTTCATCTTAATTCTACTGTTCTTCTCTGTGTTAATATAACTTATATTGTTCTTCTCTGTGTTCATGTAACTTCTATTGTTCTTCTCTGTGTTCATGTAAATGTTAGTGTTCTTCTCTGTGTTCATGTAACTTCTATTGTTTTTCTCTGTCAATGTAACTTCTGTTGTTCTTCTCTGTGTAAATGTAAGTTATATTGTTATTCTCTGCTTTAATGTAACTTATATTGTTCTTCTCTGTGTTAATATAACTTATTGTTCTTCTCTGTGTTATTGTAACTTCCATTGTTATTCTCTGTGTTAATATAACTTCTATTGTTCTTCTCTGTGTTAATATAACTTATATTGTTCTTCTCTGTGTTATTGTAACTTCCATTGTTATTCTCTGTGTTAATATAACTCCTATTGTTCTTATCTGTGTTAATGAAACTTCTATTGTTTTTCTGTGTTAGTGTATTTATTTCGTTCTTCTCTGTGTTAGTAAAACTTATATTGTTATTTTCTCGGTTAATGTAAGTTATACTGTTCTTATTTGTGTTGATGTAACTTATATTGTTCTTCTCTGTGTTAATATAACTTCTATTGTTCTTCTCTGTGTTAATATAACTTATATTGTTCTTCTCTGTGTTAATATAACTTATTTTCTTCTTCTCTGTCTTCATGTAACTTCTATTGTTCTTCTCTGTGTTAATATAACTTCTGTTGTTCTTCTCTGTGTTAATATAACTTCTGTTGTTCTTCTCTGTGTTAATATAACTTCTGTTTTTCTTCTCTGTGTTAATATAACTTATGTTGTTCTTCTCTGTGTTAATATAACTTCTGTTGTTCTTCTCCGTGTTAATATAACTTATGTTGTTCTTCTCTGTGTTAATATAACTTCTGTTGTTCTTCTCTGTGTTAATATAACTTCTGTTTTTCTTCTCTGTGTTAATATAACTTATGTTGTTCTTCTCTGTGTTAATATAACTTCTGTTGTTCTTCTCTGTGTTAATATAACTTCTGTTTTTCTTCTCTGTGTTAATATAAATTATGTTGTTCTTCTCTGTGTTAATATAACTTCTGTTGTTCTTCTCCGTGTTAATATAACTTCTGTTGTTCTTCTCTGTGTTAATATAACTTCTGTTGTTCTTCTCTGTGTTAATATAACTTCTGTTGTTCTTCTCTGTGTTAATATAACTTCTTTTGTTCTTCTCTGTGTTAATATAACTTATGTTGTTCTTCTCTGTGTTAATATAACTTCTGTTGTTCTTCTCTGTGTTAATATAACTTCTGTTGTTCTTCTCTGTGTTAATATAACTTCTGTTGTTCTTCTCTGTGTTAATGTAACTTCTGTTGTTCTTCTCTGTGTTAATGTAACTTCTGTTGTTCTTGTCTGTGTTAATCTAACTTCTATTGTTCTTCCTTTAGTGTTTGTCCATCAGGAGTGTGACACTAAAGACTAGAGTTTCCATCAGGAGTGTGACGCTAAAGACTAGTGTTTCCATCTGGAGTGTGACGCTAAAGACTAGTGTTTCCATCTGGAGTGTGACGCTAAAGACTAGTGTTTCCATCTGGAGTGTGACGCTAAAGACTAGTGTTTCCATCAGGAGTGTGATGCTAAAGGCTAGTGTTTCCATCTGGAGTGTGACGCTAAAGGCTAGTGTTTCCATCAGAGGTGTGACGCTAAAGACTAATGTTTCCATCAGGAGTGTGATGCTAAAGGCTAGTGTTTCCATCTGGAGTGTATCGCTAAAGGCTAGTGTTTCCATCAGGAGTGTGATGCTAAAGACTAGTGTTTTCATCAGGAGTTTGACACTAAAGACTAGTGTTTCCATCAGGATTGTGATGCTAAAGACTAGTGTTTCCATCTAGAGCGTGACAGTAAAGACTAGTGTTTCCATCTGGAGTGTATAACTAAAGACTAGTGTTTCCATCAGGTGTCAATAATTGAGAAATCATGTGACTAAACTGAAATAAAAAGATGAAGAAACAACACTATGAAACAAGGATAAATGACATAAAGATTGATAGTAAAAAAGATTTGGAGCACCTTAAATGAAATGTTGGGGAAAAAAGGCAAACTCAGCTCCATCATTCATTGAATCAGATGGCTCATTCATCACAAAACCAACTGATATTGCCAACTACTTTTTTCATTGGCAAGATTAGCAAACGTAGGCATGACATGCCAGCTACAATTGCTGACACTACACATCCAAGTATATCTGACCAAATTATGAAAGACAAGCACTGCACTTTTGAATTCCGTAAAGTGAGTGTGGAAGAGGTGAACAAATTATTGTTGTCTATTAACAATGACAAGCCACCAGGGTCTGACAACTTGGATGGAAAATTGCTGAGTATAATAGCAGACGATATTGCCACTCCTATTTGCCATATTTTCAATGTAAGCCTACTAGAATGTGTGTGCCCCCAGGCTTGGAGGGAAGCAAAAGTCATTCCGCTACCTAAGAATAGTAAAGCCCCCTTTACTGGCTCAAACAGCCGACCAATTAGCCTGTTACCAACCCTTAGTAAACTATTGGAAAAAATTGTGTTTGACCAGATACAATGCTATTTTACTGTAAACAAATTGAAAACAAACTTTCAGCATGCTTATAGAGAAGGACATCCAACAAGCATAGCACTTACACAAATGACTGATGATTGGCTGAGAGAAATTGATGATAGAAAGATTGTGGGGGCTGTTTTGTTAGACTTCAGTGCGGCCTTTGACATTATCGATCATAGTCTGCTGCTGGAAAAACGTATGTGTTATGGCTTTACACCCCCTGCTATGATGTGGATGAAGAGTTACTTGTCTAATAGAACACAGAGGGTGTTCTTTAATGGAAGCCTCTCAAACATAATCCAGGTAGAATCAGGAATTCCCAGGGCAGCTGTCTAGTACCCTTGTTTTTTTCCATCTTTACTAACGACATGCCACTGGCTTTGAGTAAAGCCAGTGTGTCTATGTATGCCGATAACTCAACAATATACACATCAGCTACTACAGCAACTGAAATAACTACAACACTTAACAAATAGTTGCAGTTAGTTTTGGAATGGGTGGCAAGGAATTAGTTAGTCATGAATATTTCCAAAACTAAAAGCATTGTATTTGGGTCAAATCATTCACTAAACCCTAAACCTCAACTACATCTCGTAATGAATAATGTGGAAATTGAGCAAGTTGAGGTGACTAAACTGCTTGGAGTGACCCTGGATTGTAGACTGTCATGGTCAAAGCATATTGATACAACAGTAGCTAAGATGGGGCGAAGAATGTCCATAATTAAGTGCCGCTCTGCCTTCTTCACAACACTATCAACAAGGCAGGTCCTACAGGCCCTAGTTTTGTCATACCTAGACTACTGTTCAGTAGTGTGGTCAGGTGCCACAAAGAGGGACTTGGAAAAATTGCAGTTGGCTCAGAACAGGGCAGCATGGCTGGCCCTTAAAAGTACACAGAGAGCTAACACTGATAACATGCATGTCAGTCTCTCCTGGCTCAGAATGGAAGAGATTGACTTCATCACTGCTTGTTGTTGTGAGAGGTGTAGACGAGCTGAATGCACGGAGCAGTCTGTTTGGAATAGTGGCACACAGCTCGGACACCCATGCATACCCCACAAGACATGCCACCAGAGGTCTCTTCACAGTCCCCAAGTCCAGAACAGACTATGGGAGGAGCATAGTACTACAGTCGTGGTCAACTTTTGTCACCTTTCACCGCAGATGAAGAAGTGCGGTGGATTGAGACGTATCCAATGCAAATAAACATATCTCTAGCTTAAACTGACAGATTTTTATGGGGATTTTTTTATTATACTAATTAGATTTGGGTCACGGAAATCGACTCTAGGGTTAACCACTGTCTGCACTTCCCCTCAATCCCCTGGCCTTTCTATTGAGGCTGCAGCGCTAATGTAATTATCTTCTCCTCAATCCCCTGGCCTTTCTATTCAGGCTGCAGCTCTAACTGTAATTCTCTTCTCCTCAATCCCCTGGCCTTTCTATTGAGGCTGCAGCTCTAACTGTAATTCTCTTCTCCTCAATCCCCTGGCCTTTCTATTGAGGCTGCAGCGCTAATGTAATTATCTTCTCCTCAATCCCCTGGCCTTTCTATTCAGGCTGCAGCTCTAACTGTAATTCTCTTCCCCTCAATCCCCTGGCCTTTCTATTGAGGCTGCAGCTCTGACTGTAATTCTCTTCCCCTCAATCCCCTGGCCTTTCTATTGAGGCTGCAGCTCTAACTGTAATTATCTTCTCCTCAATCCCCTGGCCTGTCTATTGTGGCTATGTGTGTGCTGTGTTTTCAAAAAATCTTTGTTAAAGGGGTAATCTGCGATTGCTACATCAATTTTCGTAGATTTTTAGAGAATGGAGGCTGAGGACAAATATATAATTGTTGCAAGAAAACGTTCACACCAAATTATCTCTGGAATCCCATTTAGTATAAAATAATATCATAGTCATATTGTAGGTTATCATAAAAATCCATCAACGAAAATGGAACTAGTAAGCAATTTGTCACAGTTTTACACGACATTCTGGCTTGAGAGCTACACAATGCCTTTTCATAGATGTACTGTTTTCATAGATGTAGTGGTTTCATAGATGTAGTGGTTTCATAGATGTAACGTTTTCATAGATTTACTGTTTTCATAGATGTACTGATTTCATAGATGTACTATTTTCATAGATGTACTGTTTTCATAGATGTAATGTTTTCATAGATTGGCCATAGATTAGCAGAGTAAGGGGTGAGCTCACCTTTCCTCTGGCGTGTCCACATAGAAGATCCTCTCTATGAAGGTGGTTCACTGTAGACATCTGATGATGAATGTGTTGGGCTTTGGTCATTCTGTCTTCATCAGCTGGCATTCTGAGACAGAGAGTGGACAGATAGAGAGGTTTTTGTGAATATTCAGATTTACTAGATGTGCTGAGAATGTTTTGTCGACAGGGGGCAACCACAGCACCTCTACTTCCTGTGGCTATGCTATACTACAGCAAACACAACATTTTGCACCATGTTAAAGGCCTAAACCTGACGCCACAGCTGTCTCACTGCCAGATGGGGCTTTAAGCCAACTGTGGAAAAGTTTTGCAGTGTGCTCCATAGTCACCCCTAATGCAGCAGCAGCAGCTATTGGGGTCATTGTTCAGTCAGAGGACAGCTGAAACAATGTTGAGCCTGTACGTGCCAGTACAGTCGTGGTCAAAAGTTTTGAGAATGACAAAAATACTAATTTTCACAAAGTCTGCTGCCTCAGTTTTGATGATGGCAATTTGCATATACTCTAGAATGTTATGAAGAGTGATCAGATGAATCGCAATTAATTTCAAAGTCCCTCTTTGCCATGAAAATGAACTTAATCCCCCAAAAAACATTTCCACTGCATTTTAGCCCTGCCACAAAAGGACCAGCTGCCATCAAGTCAGTGATTGTCTCGTTAACACAGGTGAGAGTGTTGACGAGGACAAGGCTGGAGATTACTCTGTCATGCTGATTGAGTTAGAATAACAGAATGGAAGCTTTAAAAGGAGGGTGGTGCTTGAAATCATTGTTCTTCCTCTGCCAACCATGGTTACCTGCAAGGAAACACGTGCCGTCATCATTGCTTTGCACAAAAAGGGCTTCACAGGCAAGGATATTGCTGCTAGTAAGATTGCACCTAAATCAACCATTTATCGGATCATCAAGAACTTCAAGGAGAGAGGTTCAATTGTTGTGAAGAAGCCCAAGAAAGTCCAGCAAGCGCCAGGACTGTCTCCTAAAGTTGTTTCAGCTGCGGGATCGGGGCACCACCAGTGCAGAGATTGCTCAGGAATGGCAGCAGGCAGGTGTGAGTGTATCTGCACGCACAGTGAGGCAAATACTTTTGGAGGATGGCCTGGTGTCAAGAAGGGCAGCAAAGAAGCCACTTCTCACCAGGAAAAACATCAGGGACAGACTGATATTCTGCAAAAGGTACAGGGGATTGGACTGCTGGAGGACTGGGGTAGAGTCATTTTCTCGGATGAATCCCCTTTCCGATTGTTTGGGCCATCCGGAACACACCTTGTCCGGAGAAGACAAGGTGGCGCTACCATCAGTCCTGTGTCATGCCAACAGTAAAGCATCCTGAGACCATTCATGTGTGGGGTTGCTTCTCAGCCAAGGGAGTGAGCTCACTCACAATTTTGCCTAAGAACACAGCCATGAATAAAGAATGGTACCAACACATACTCCGAAAGCAACTTCTCCCAACCATCCAAGAACAGTTTGGTGACGACCAATGCCTTTTCCAGCACGATGGAGCACCTTGCCATAAGGCAAAAGTGATAACTAAGTGGCTCGGGGAACAAAACATCAACATTTTGGGTCCATGGCCAGGAAACTCCCCAGACCTTAATCCCATTGAGAACTTGTGGTAGATCCTCAAGAGGCGGGTGGACAAACAAAAACCCACAACTTCGGACAAACTCCAAGCATTGATTATGCAAGAATGGACTGCCATCAGTCAGGATGTGGCCCAGAAGTTAATTGACAGCATGCCAGGGTGGATTGCAGAGGTCTTGAAAAAGAAGGGTCAACACCGCATATATTGACTCTTTGCATAAACTGAATGTCATTGTCAATGAAAGCCTTTGACACTTATGGAATACTTGTAATTATACTTCAGTGTACCATAGTAACTACTGTGGCGCAGTGGTCTAAGGCACTGCAGCACAGTGCTAGCTGTGCCACTAGAGCTCCTGGTTCGAATCCAGGCTCTGTCCGTATGGCCGCGACCCGGGGAGACCCATGGGGCGGCACGCAATTGGCCCAGCGTCGTCCAGGGTAGGGGAGGGAATGGCCGGCAGGGATGTAGCTCAGTTGATAGAGCATGGTGTTTGCAACGCCAGGGTTGTGGGTTCGTTTCCCACAGGGGGTATGAAAAAAATAATAATGTATGCACTGTAAGTCGCTCTGGATAAGAGCGTCTGCTAAATGACTAAAATGTAAATGTAAATGTACTGACATAAAGATCTAAGAACACTGAAGCAGCAACCTTTTTGGAGACAAATACTTGTGTAATTCTCAAAACTTTTGACCACAACTGTACATAGAGCCATGACTACATAGAACTCTATTCCACATCAGGTAACTGATCTAAGCAGTAGAATCAGATTTTAAAAAATAGGTAAAAATACACCTTGTGGAACAGCGGGGACTGTGAAGAGACACACACAAAGACACATACACACATACAGTGGGGAAAAAAAGTATTTAGTCAGCCACCAATTGTGCAAGTTCTCCCACTTAAAAAGATGAGAGAGGCCTGTAATTTTCATCATAGGTACACGTCAACTATGACAGACAAATTGAGAGTTTTTTTCTCTAGAAAATCACATTGTAGGATTTTTAATGAATTTTTTTGCAAATTATGGTGGAAAATAAGTATTTGGTCACCTACAAACAAGCAAGATTTCTGGCTCTCACAGACCTGTAACTTCTTATTTAAGAGGCTCCTCTGTCCTCCACTCGTTACCTGTATTAATGGCACCTGTTTGAACTTTTATCAGTATAAAAGACACCTGTCCACAACCTCAAACAGTCACACTCCAAACTCCACTATGGCCAAGACCAAAGAGCTGTCAAAGGACACCTGAAACAAAATTGTAGACCTGCACCAGGCTGGGAAGACTGAATCTGCAATAGGTAAGCAGCTTGGTTTGAAGAAATCAACTGTGGGAGCAATTATTAGGAAATGGAAGACATACAAGACCACTGATAATCTCCCTTCGACTGGGGCTCCATGCAAGATCTCACCCGTGGGGTCAAAATGATCACAAGAACGGTGAGCAAAAATCCCAGAACCACACGGGGACCTAGTGAATGACCGGCAGAGAGCTGGGACCAAAGTAACAAAGCCTACCATCAGTGAACACACTACGCCGCCAGGGACTCAAATCTCGCAGTGCCAGGCGTGTCCCCCTGCTTAAGCCAGTACATGTCCAGGCCCGTCTGAAGTTTGCTAGAGTGCATTTGGATGATCCAGAAGAGGATTGGGAGAATGTCATATGTCAGATGAAACCAAAATATAACTTTTTGGTAAAAACTAAACTCGTCGTGTTTGGAGGACAAAGAATGCTGAGTTGCATCCAAAGAACACCATACCTACTGTGAAGCATGGGGGTGGAAACATCATGCTTTGGGGCTGTTTTTCTGCAAAGGGACCAGGACGACTGATCCGTGTAAAGGAAAGAATGAATGGGGCCATGTATCGTTAGATTTTGAGTGAAAACCTCCTTACATCAGCAAGGGCATTGAAGATGAAACGTGGCTGGGTCTTTCAGCATGACAATGAACCCAAACACACCGCCCGGGCAACGAAGGAGTGGCTTCGTAAGAAGCATTTCAAGGTCCTGGAGTGGCCTAGCCAGTCTCCAGATCTCAACCCCATAGAAAATCTTTGGAGGGAGTTGAAAGTCTGTGTTGCCCAGCGACAGCCCCAAAACATCACTGCTCTAGAGAAGATCTGCATGGAGGAATGGGCCACTTCTTGTCCTCTACTCTCCTCCTCCTCCTCTTGTCCTCTACTCTCCTCCTCCTCCTCCTCCTCCTCCTCCTCCTCCTCCTCCTCCTCCTCCTCCTCCTCCTCCTCCTTGTCCTCTACTCTCCTCCTCCTCCTCCTCTTGTCCTCTCCTCCTCCTCCTCCTCTTGTCCTCTACTCTCCCTCCTCCTCCTCCTCCTCCTCCTCCTCCTCTTGTACTCTATTCTCCTCCTCCTACCCTCTCCTCCTCTTGTCCTCTACTCTCCTCCTCCTCCCCTCTCCTCCTCTTGTCCTCTACACTACTCTCCTCCCCTCCTCTCTCCTCCTCTTCTTCTCCTCCTCCTCCCCTCCTCTCCTCCTCTTGTCCTCTACTCTCCTCCCCTCGTCTTGTCATCCTCTCCTCCTCTCCTCCCTCTCCCCCTGTGATCACCATATCAGACTGGTGTTAGGTGGAACATGGCAGTCTTTCATGGTCTGAACTGAGGGAGCAGCCTCTGAGCAGCCTCTGAAGTCCCCGTCCTGATTCCCCACCACATATCAGATGGAACCTAATGAAACCAGGGAGGCAGACTTAGCACACACTGAGTTCAGTGCTCAGCCACGCAATGGAAGTGTATTTTCTCTAGTTTTCAGTTGTTTAGGGAGAGGAGGATGGGTAGGATGTTGGGGTCAGGCTTTGAGCCAGTGTGCCTTTGGAGCCTGTAGAGCTGGCTAACAGTGGGGTTGTGTCTTGGGGTAACAGGGTTGTGTCTTGCTGGGAGAGGCTGGTGTCCTGTGGGTTGTGTCTGGCTGGGAGAGGCTGGTGTCATGTGGGTTGTGTCTGGAAGAGGCTGGTGTCCTGTGAATTATGTCTGGCTGGGAGAGGCTGGTGTCCTGTGGGTTGTGTCTGGCTGGGAGAGCCTGGTGTCCTGTGGATTGTGTCTGGCTGGAGAGGCTGGTGTCCTGTGGGTTGTGTCTGGCTGGGAGAGGCTGGTGTCCTGTGGATTGTGTCTGGCTGGGAGAGGCTGGTGTCCTGTGGGTTGTGTCTGGCTGGGAGAGGCTGGTGTCATGTGGGTTGTGTCTGGCTGGGAGAGACTGGTGTCATTTGGGTTGTGTCTGGCTGGGAGAAGCTGGTGTCCTGTGGGTTGTGTCTGGCTGGGAGAGACTGGTGTCCTGTGGGTTGGGTCTGGCTGGGATAGGCTGGTGTCCTTTGGGTTACATCTTGCTGGTAGAGACAATACAAACATTTAGGTTTCACCTTCTCACACACTGGAAAGGCACAGACGTAATGACCAATTGTCTTGTTTTTAATGTTAATTAATGGAATATCAAAAAGGTAACAACTAGTGGTTGCAGAGTGGCTTGTCCTCATGGGTACAGGCCAGAGCAGACACAAACAAGTTGAATTAAGTTTCAGTGAGATTTGATTTGTGAAGGTTTTGTTTCAGTTTATCCTCTTGCCTTGTATTTGATCTGTGTGTGCACATGTGATATGTGCACTGTGTGTGTGTGTGCACTGTGTGTGTGTGTGTGTGCACTGTGTGTATGTGTACCCTGTGTGTGTGTGAACACTATGTGTGTGTATGAACACTGTGTGTGTGTGTATGCACTGTGTGTGTGTGTGGCACTGTGTATGTGTGCACTCCATTCCACAATTACTTTGTTTGCACAGTAACATCAAGGGGAGTTTAAATCCTCCCTAACCCTCCCACCCTCTCCACCCCCCAAGTGTGCAATCATAATTGAACGGTGTTGGTCATAATTTGTGTGGATTATGTAATTAGAAGGGGTATTGTAGCTGCTTATTGTGTGAGCGAGGGTTAGCCGGCCCTCTCTCTGCCTGATGGAAGTATAAGCGGCTGATGAAATGACAAGCCTTTGTCTGTGAGCGCCGTGCTACTGCCAGCCCATTCTCCTGCTCCTGTCCAGGTCACCCAGGGTGAGGGGGGAGACAGGAGGGGGGATAGAGGCTTTCATATTTACAAAACATATTTTCAGATTTTCTCACTTTTAGTTTTGATTTTGTTAATGTGCCCCAGCGTTAATGCCTAGGAGGGTTACCTCTTGGTGCCTGGAGGTTTACCTCTTGGTGCCTGGGTGGTTTAATCCTTGGTGCCTGGGGGTTTAACCCTTGGTGTCTGGGAGGTTTAACCCTTGGTGCCTGGGAGGTTTAACCCTTGGTGCCTGTGGGTTTAACCCTTGGTGACTGGGAGGTTTCACCCTTTTCCTTTGGAGTTTAACCCTTGGTGCCTGGGGGTTTAACCCTTGGTGCCTGGGAGGTTTAACCCTTGGTGCCTGGGAGGTTTAACCTTTGGTGCCTGGGGGTTTAACCCTTGGTGCCTGGGAGGTTTAACCCTTGGTGCCTGGGAGTTTAACCCTTGGTGCCTGGGTGGTTTAACCCTTGGTGCCTGGTAGGTTTAACCCTTAGTCCCTAGGGGTTTAACCCTTGGTGCCTGGGGGGTTTAAGGACCAGGCTTAGTGCTGTCTATTCAGTGAAGGTGACACCACAGTGTTCCACACAGGTGGGTGAACAGGGTGTAGGGGGTGTCAGGGTTGTGTTAGGGTGTGTGTGTTCATGTGGGAGATTATTGGTAAATGACTTACAGCTGTGCATCTCATCTGGTTGCTCCTCTACTTAGTCTTTCTCTCCCTCGACCCTTCCTCTCTCATTGTGTCTCCTTCCGTTCCCACTGTCTCTTTCCTTCCTCTCTCATTGTTTCTCCTTCCGTTCCCACGGTCTCTTTCCTTCCTCTCTCATTGTGTCTCCTTCCGTTCCCTCTGTCTCTGTCCTTCCTCTCTCATTGTTTATCCTTCTGTTCCCACTGTCTCTTTCCTTCCTCTCTCATTGTTTCTCCTTCTGTTCCCACAGTCTCTTTCCTTCCTCTCTCATTGTGTCTCCTTCCGTTCCCACTGTCTCTTTCCTTCCTCTCTCATTGTGTCTCCTTCCATTCCCACCGTCTCTTTCCTTCCTCTCTCATTGTCTCCTTCCGTTCCCACGGTCTCTTTCCTTCCTCTCTCATTGTTTCTCCTTCTGTTCACACGTCTCTTTCCTTCCTCTCTCATTGTGTCTCCTTCCATTCCCACTGTCTCTCTCCTTCCTCCCTAGTCTGTGTGTAACAACCACACTGGCCTTATAGATCAATGCACAGGCCTTTCCCTCTGCAGACAGAGCGATGGAGAAAGAGACAGAGAGGAGAGAGAGGGTGTGTGTGTGATGGGGGGGGGGATGGAGGAAAGGAGGAGGGCTGTAAATGGAGGACTTAAGAAGAACATGCTGCATGGCAATACCTAAGGCTCTCTGTCACAAATAGACAGTTATTAATAGTCTCTCTCTCCCGCTCTCTGTGTCTCTTGGTGTCTGACTCTCTGTGCCTGTGTGGCGGGTTAGCCCAGTTAGGATTTAATCAGCCTGTGATATCTGTGACAGGATCCACTTAAGCCTAATCACCTAATTTTGGTAGAAGTGGTGCCGGAGGGGATGGCTGCCGTTTTATGGACTCTTAACCAACTGTGCTATTTTGTGTATTTATTCGCATTGTTTGTAACTTATTCTGTACATAATGTTGCTGCTACCGTCTCTTATGACCGAAAAGAGCTTCTGGATATCAGAACAGCGATTACTCACCTTGAACTGTACAAATAATTGCGCTGACCAACTGGCAAGTGTCTTCACTTACATTTTGAAGCTCTCCCTGTCTGAGTCTGTAATACCAACATGTTTCAAGCAGACCAACATAGTCCCTGTGCCCAAGAACACTAAGGTAACCTGCCTAAATGACTACCAACCCGTAGCACTCACGTCTGTAGCCATGAAGTGCTTTGAAAGGCTGGTCATGGCTCACATCAACACCATTATCCCAGAAAATCTAGACCCAATCCAATTTGCATACCGCCCCAACAGATCCACAGATGATGCAATCTCTATTGCGCTCCACACTGTCCTTTCACACCTGGACAAAAGGAACATGATATTCACTGACTGCAGCTCAGCGTTTAACACCATAGTGCCCTCAAAGCTCATCACTAAGCCAAGGACCCTGGGACTAAACACCTCCCTCTGCAACTGGATCCTGGACTTCCTGACGGGCCGCCCCCAGGTGGTAAGGGTAGGTAACAACACATCCGCCACGCTGATTCTCAACATGGAGGCCCCTCAGGGGTGCATGCTCAGTCCCCTCCTGTACTCCCTGTTCACTCATGACTGCATGGCCAGGCACAACTCCAACACCATCATTAAGTTTGCTGATGACACAACAGTGGTAGGCCTGATCACAGACACCGATGAGACAGCCTATAGGGAGGAGGTCAGAGACCTGGCCGTGTGGTGCCAGGACAACAACCTCTACCTCAACGTGATCAAGACAAAGGAGATGATTGTGTACTACATGAAAAAGAAGAGGATCGAGCATGCCCCCATTCTCATCGATGGGGCTGTAGTGGAACAGGTTGAGAGCTTCAAGTTCCTTGGTGTCCACATCACCAACAAACTAACATGGTCCAAGCACACCAAGACAGTCGTGAAGAGGGCACAACAAAACCTATTCCCCCTAAGGATACTAAAAATATTTGGCATGGGTCGTCAGATCCTCAAAATGTTCTACAGCTGCACCATCGAGAGCATCCTGACTGGTTGCATCACTGTCTGGTATGGCAACTGCTCGGCCTCTGACCTCAAGGCACTACAGAGGGTAGTGCGTACGGCCCAGTACATCACTGTGGCCAAGCTTCCTGCCATCAAGGACCTCTATACCAGGCGGTGTCAGAGTAAGGCCCTAAAAATTGTCAAAGACTCCAGCCACCTGTTCTCTGACTGTTCTCTCTGCTACCTTATGGCAAGCAGTACCGGAACGCCAAGTCTAGGTCCAAGAGGCTTCTATTGGTAGAGCATGGCGCTTGTAACGCCAGGTTAGTGGGTTCGATCCCCGGGACCACCCATACGTAAAAATGTATGCGCACATGACTGTAAGTCGCTTTGGATAAAAGCGTCTGCTAAATGGCATATTATTGTATTATTATTCTAAACAGCTTCTACTCCCAAGCCATAAGACTCCTGAACATCTAATCAAATGGCTACCCAGGCTATTTGCATTGTCCCCCCCCCCCGTCCCGTCCCGTCTTTTACGTTGCTGCTACTCTCTGTTTATTTTCTATGCATAGTCATTTTAATAACTCTACCTACATGTACATATTACCTCAATTACCTCGACTAACCGGAGGAGGGGGAGTGGTAGGAAGAGGAGGATGGGGATGAGGAGGAAGACAGGGAGGAGGGGGAAGAAAAGGAAGAGGAAGAGGAGGAGAGGGAGGGAGGAAGGAAGGAAGGGGAGGAGGGGGGGGGGGGGAGGGGAGGAGGAGGAGGAGGAGGATGGAGGAGGAGGAAGAGAGGGAGGAGGATGAGAAGGAGGATGAGGAGGAGGAAGATAGGGAGGAGGGGGAGGAGGAGGAGGGGGAAGTGGAGGATGAGGGGGAAGAGGAGGAGGAGGAGGATGGGGAGGAAGAGGATTAGGATGAAGATGAGGAAGAGGAAGCCAGGCAGAAAAATATAAATATAAATTGTGAAAAATTGTAAGATTTGTTGAATGAGATATTGTGTTAGGGCAAATAGTGTGTTTACACGTTTTTGTGTTCCTCTGCTAACTGCTGCTAACAGGAGTGAGTAATGTTTCCTAACCTGATGGCGTAGTATTTGTGGTGCAGTAGTTCAGTTTACTCCACTGGGCTTTCAATAGAGGTCAATCAGTGTAGCAAGAGAGAAATTAGAAGAAGCATAGATGCTATACTGAATACACACACTCCTGTCTCCCATTCTGTTGGGGACTTGGTACAGCTACCTGTCTCCCATTCAGCCAGCCTGATGGAGTTGGGGACTTGGTACAGCTACCTGTCTCCCATTCAGCCAGCCTGATGGAGTTGGGGACTTGGTACAGCTACCTGTCTCCCATTCAGCCAGCCTGATGGAGTTGGGGACTTGGTACAGCTACATGTCTCCCATTCAGCCAGCCTGATGGAGTTGGGGACTTGGTACAGCTACCTGTCTCCCATTCAGCCAGCCTGATGGAGTTGGGGACTTGGTACAGCTACCTGTCTCCCATTCAGCCAGCCTGATGAACTTGGGGACTTGGTACAGCTACCTGTCTCCCATTCAGCCAGCCTGATGGAGTTGGGGACTTGGTACAGCTACCTGTCTCCCATTCAGCCAGCCTGATGGAGTTGGGGACTTGGTACAGCTACCTGTCTCCCATTCAGCCAGCCTGATGGAATTGGGGACTTGGTACAGCTACCTGTCTTTCTCTGCATTAGAATAAGCAGCAACAGTGTCTATTCATCCAATATGCAGTGTCTCCCCTGTGGCCCCTGACGCCCACCCAATCGGCCTTAACGGAGCACCTATTTGCTGCCTCCCCGCCTCTATTCTTGTGGTCTAAATAGGTCAGCGCTGGCTGGACAGACATGTGACCCCGAGGGGGCGGACGGGGTGGTTGAAAGGACGTAGTCCCATTTCTCTGCTGTTACCGGTGGCACCTCATTTCTGATCCCCCTCTCACACACACATTCTGACACTCACACTTGCTCTGTCTTCACACACACACACACACACACACACACACACACACACACACACACACACACACACACACACACACACACACACACACACACACACACACACACACACACACACACACACACACACACACACACAAACTGGTGGCCCACCCCAAGGCTTTGTGAGGAGTGTTTGGGGCCTATCTGTGCTGCCTGTCTCCTTCTCTGGTTTACTATAGGACTAATCTGCTTACTGCAGGAAGGAAAGGGGCTGATAACACTCCTGTGTGTGTGTGTGTGTTTGTGTGTGTGTGTGTGTGTGTGTGTGTGTGTGTGTGTGTGTGTGTGTATACTTATTTTCACATTCAAACACCACTGTGTGAAGGTATTGGTTTGAGAGACGCCTGTGTGATGTGACTTTGAGCATCAAGCACATCATTTTCCAGAAGCCATACAGAGAGGGAAAAAAGTATTTGATCCCCTGCTGATTCTGTACGTTTGCCCACTGACAAAGACATGATCAGTCTATAATTTTAATGGTAGGTTTATTTGAACAACGAGAGACAGAATAACAACAAAAAAATCCAGAAAAATGCATGTCAAAAATGTTATAAATTGATTTGCATTTTAATGAGGCAAATAAGTATTTGACCCCTCTGCAAAACATGACTTAGTACTTGGTGGCAAAACCCTTGTTGGCAATCACAGAGGTCAGACGTTTCTTGTAGCTGGCCACCAGGTTTGCACACATCTCAGGAGGGATTTTGTCCCACTCCTCTTTGCAGATCTTCTCCAAGTCATTAAGGTTTCGAGGCTGATGTTTGGCAACTCGAAACTTCAGCTCCCTCCACAGATTTTCTATGGGATTAAGGTCTGGAGACTGGCTAGGCCACTCCAAGACCTTAATGTGCTTCTTCTTGAGCCACTCCTTTTTTGCCTTGGCCGTGTGTTTTGGGTCATTGTCATTCTGGAATATCCATCCACGACCCATTTTCAATGCCCTGGCTGAGGGAAGGAGGTTCTCACCCAAGATTTGACGGTACATGGCCCCGTCCATCGTCCCTTTGATGCGGTGAAGTTGTCCTGTCCCCTTAGCAGAAAAACACCCCCATAGCATAATGTTTCCATCTCGGTGGGGATGGTGTTCTTGGGGTCATAGGCAGCATTCCTCCTCCTCCAAACACGGCGAGTTGAGTTGATGCCAAAGAGCTCGATTTTGGAGCTCGACCCAGTTCTCCTCTGAATCATTCAGATGTTCATTGGCAAACTTCAGACGGGCCTTTATATGTGCTTTTTTGAGCAGGGGGACCTTGCGGGCGCTGCAGGATTTCAGTCCTTCACGGCGTAGTATGTTACCAATTGTTTTCTTGGTGACTATGGTCCCAGCTGCCTTGAGATCATTGACAAGATCCTCCGTGTAGTTCTGGGCTGATTCCTCACCGTTCTCATGATCATTGCAACTCCACGGGTGAGATCTTGCATGGAGACCCAGGCCCGAGGGAGATTGGCAGTTATTTTGTGTTTCTTCCATTTGCGAATAATCGCACCAACTGTTGTCACCTTCTCACCAAGCTGCTTGTCGATGGTCTTGTAGCCCATTCCAGCCTTGTGTAGGTCACACAATCTTGTCCCTGACATCCTTGGAAAACTCTTTGGTCTTGGCCATGGTGGAGAGTTTGGAATCTGATTGATTGATTGCTTCTGTGGACAGGTGTCTTTTATACAGGTAACAAGCTGAGATTAGGAGCACTCCCTTTAAGAGTGTGCTCCTAATCTCAGCTCATTACCTGTTGTGATGTCACGAGAGGCTGTGTCCTGGAGGGACGTTACATCCCCCTGAGGTGGCTGCAAACCAAGACAGCTATGGCTCCATCTGCTGGTATGGTCGGGGAACTCCACCCCTCTATGGCCAATCTTCCCACGCAGCTGAAACAAATGAGGAGCTGACTGAGCTGAAGGTTTGGGAAAGGAAGAGACACAGTCTCCAACCTGGGCTCTCTGGAGGACAAGAGTGCTGCACGGCCACTTCCATGAGGAATATAAGGATTTGGAGATACTTACCTTTGGGAAATACTCACCTTTGGATATATGCACCTGTGGAAATACGTGAGAGACATTTGGAAGGACTTTTTGCTGGGTTGGCCACTAGCTGCAACGTGGACTACAGTAAGGCTGGGGAAAAGTTAACTGAGCGAGTGAGAACTATGATTTTGGATGTGGAAGAGACATCCCTGAACTGTTAACCCTTAAAGAGCCACAAGAGAACAGAATTTGGTTATATTTTCGTTAATTTCCCAAGACCTTTAATAAAATCCTTGTTTTGTTTGAACCTTGTCTCCTTGCACTACTGAGTAATCCCGCTGAAAGCTGTGTAGCCTCTCGTGACGTCACAGGTGGTGGAGAATACGGGCACGCTCAGCGTTAATAGTGCATGTCAGAGGAGGATACCGAAGGTTTGATCACCCAGTTTTCCAAGTTGGTCGTGAGGCTCCCCGCCCGACTGAAATGGAGGACATATTGAAAGCCCTTGTTGCTGGCCAGCAAGCCCAGATGCAAGCAAACGTGGCTCTCTTGGAGGAGCAAAAAGAAAGCCAACCTTCTGAAGGCAGAGGAAGTTGCAGTTGCAGAGACAGAGGGTTGTCCAAAATACCCGCCCAATAAAGGCAAGTGACTTTATATCTAAGATGGGAGCTACCGATGACATTGAGGCATACCTGCATGCATTTGAGGCCACGGCCACTAGGGAAGCCTGGCCCAAGCAACAGTGGGTTGGTCTGTTAGCCCCCTTTCTAACCGGGGAATCGCTGAATGCTGTCCGGGACCTGGGCCCTGACCAGGTTACGACTATGATGCCCTGAAGTCTGAGATCCTCAGCAGATATGGACTCACAAAGTTTGGTATGGCCCAGCGCTTTCACAGCTGGACCTTCCAACCAGACCAACCTCCTCGGGCGCAGATGCATGAACTTGTCCGAATCGCAAGGAAATGGCTGGATCCGCAGAGGAATACAGCAGCGGCGGTGGTGGAGGCCGTTGTGGTGGATCGTTACCTACGCGCCCCCTGCCTTATGAGGCAAAAAGGGTTCATCAGTCAACAGGCCTTGACCACGGCTGATCTGACCGTGGAAGCTGTGGAAAAGTACCAGGCCACAGCGGAGATGCTGAATGCTTCCCGAAAAGACCCCAGAGTGCGGCCCCACCACAAATGGGAAGAACCCGTCCAAAGGACCCCAAGGTCTCGAACCCAGCCACGTCAGGACTTATCCCGGCCCAGGGGGAGCCAGAAACCAGGCGGGTCCAAGAAGAGTACACCAGGAGGGGGAAACTCGACAGTGTTCCGGTGTGGGGAGATGGAACATATCTCCTGGCAGTGTGGGAAACCAGCCGATGAACCTATGCCCACTGCGGAGTCCTCCAGCTCAGCACCCACACACCGTTTTGCCTCGCTCTTGGGAGTCGTAGATGGCGCGCCCAGATCGACCCCCCCACCTGCCCGGTAACTGTGAATCACCAGGATGTGGAGGCCTTACTGGATTCTGGTAGCCGGGCCACCCTGGTGCGTAAGGATTTGGTGGGCCCAACGTGTCTGACCCCGGGGAAAGTCTTCCCAGTTTCCTGTGTCCATGGGGACACCAGAGAATACCCCATTACTGAACTTACAATGACCAGCACACGGGGAACCATACACACGACGCGCGGGTGGTTGATTCCCTTCCCGTCCCTGTCCTAATTGGACGAGACTGCCCAGCCTTTTACCCACTCTGGAGAGAGTCTCAGGAGAGGATAACCCGAGTACTCGGAAACGGAGAGGCAAGACTCATCCTGGGAAGGCTCCGTGCAATCCTCCGAGTTACTCACTCCCGCCCGGGGCTCTGATAGGGATGGCAGGTGCCCAGACCGACACAGAGACGGAGCTGCAGAATCTGGACAAAGAACTGTCTGGTCTGAAGGGGACCGCTGAGAGGTATCGTTTGTTAAAAGCAACAGTTAGACATGAAGACAGAAGAGCTAGATATCCTCCAGGCTAAACTCCAACAGAGCTCCTTCCATAAGCAACAGGAGGAGCTGGAGAGGCTGCGCAGGACCATCGAGGAGTGTGAGGGAGACCTGCGCAGTAGTAAGGAGGTCCAGAAGAAGGCAGAGGAGAAGTACAAGGTGTTGGAGAACAAGATGAAGAATGCGGAGGCAGAGAGAGAAGGAACTGAAAGCTGCTCTACAGAAGCTAAACTCTGCTAAAACCAAGGCTGATGCGTTCAGTAAGAAACTCAAGGAGAGACAACAGGAGGCTGAGTCCCTGGTCCTAGAGTTGGAGGAGTTGAAGAGAGAGCAGTCTGGCAAGCACCACGGCAATGCGGACGCCCTCTCCCGGCGTGATGCCTTCTTCGCTGCCTTTACCCGACGAGGGACGTCGGTCCCGAGGAGGGGGATGTGTGATGTCACGAGAGGCTGTGTCCTGGAAAACGTTACATCCCCCTGAGGTGGCTGCAAACCCAGACAGCTATGGCTCCATCTGCTGGTATGGTCGGGAACCTCCACCCCTCTATGGCCAATCTTCCCACGCAGCTGAAACAAATGAGGAGCTGATGAGCTGAAGGTTTGGGAAGGGAAGAGACACAGTCTCCAACCTGGGCTCTCTGGAGGACAAGAGTGCTGTACGTCCACTTCCATGAGGGAATATAAGGATTTGGAGATTTTGGGAAATACTCACCTTTGGATATATGCACCTGTGGAAATACGTGAGAGACATTTGGAAGGACTTTTGCTGGGTTGGCCACTAGCTGCAACGTGGACTACAGTAAGGCTGGGGAAAAGTTAACTGAGCGAGTGAGAACTATGATTTTGGATGTGGAAGAGACATCCCTGAACTGTTAACCCTTAAAGAGCCACAAGAGAACAGAATTTGGTTATATTTTCGTTAATTTCCCAAGACCTTTAATAAAATCCTTGTTTTGTTTGAACCTTGTCTCCTTGCACTACTTGAGCAATCCCGCTGAAAGCTGTGTAGCCTCTCGTGACGTCACACTGTATAAAAGACACCTGGGAGCCAGCAATCTTTCTGATTGAGAGGGGGTCAAATACTTATTTCCCTCATTAAAATGCAAATCAATTTATAACATTTTTGACATGCGTTTTTCTGGATTTTTTGTTGTTATTCTGTCTCTCACTGTTCAAATAAACCTACCATTAGAATTATAGACTGATCATTTCTTTGTCAGTGGGCAAACATACAAAATCAGCAGGGGATCAAATACTTTTTTCCCTCACTGTATATCCCTTTTAGTTTGGCTCTAGATGCAATAGATTGTTACCTATAAAACCTACTTCTCTAAGAGTTGTAACTCTTTCCCCCTAGATGCTCCCTCACAGTAGGTCATAGCACAGTAAGTGGGGTTAGGCCATGTCAATTACCCCCACCATGACCTCCATCCACACCCAGGAGCCCTACACCCTTACCTACTACCCCCTTACCCCCCACGCCTTCTCCACCACCACCCACCCAGACACCAGCTCGCTTCCTGGCACTGCCTCAGCTCTACTCATTACTCCTAATGATGTGTTTCCATCCCCATGTCTGTTATTAAAGCTAACCCCACTAATGTCTGGTGTGCTGTTTCACAGCGCTCCTGTTTCCCTGCATCTCGGACTTGACAGTGTCACTGCAAGACAAGAGTCTCAGCGACTAAATGGTGTGTAGGCTGTGAAAGATCCTCTGCTCTGGTGAGTGATGTACTAAGCTTTCTGATGCTCCTATTATGTCACACTTGTGTAAAAGTTGGAGAGGTTAAAGGTCAGGGGATATAGAGGTTAAGTCTTGTAAAGTCAGCAAGACTTAGAGGGGCTATTGTGAGGGCTAATATGCTGCAACAACAGTCTGTTGAGAGGGAATGGGATACTGAGTCCCTGCAGTGGCCAGTCTGTTGAGAGGGAATGGGATACTGAGTCCCTGCAGTGGCCAGTCTGTTGAGAGGGAATGAGATATCTATCTCCTGTTTACAATATTGTACAGATAGAGCTGTATTGATCCGGAACATGACCGATACCCTCTGAGGCCAGGGCACAAAATGGCAGATAATTGCTCCAGTGGGCCTTGGAACTAGACTTTATCTCCTAGCAACATCAGATGAGATGACTCCAGCAGGGCTTTATGAAGATGAGATGACTCCAGCAGGGCTTTATGAAGATGAGATGACTCCAGCAGGGCTTTACAAAGATGAGGTGACTCCAGCAGGTTTTTACGAAGGAGACTCTTCCTTCTCCCTTGTTCTTTCTCTCTCTCTCAATTCAATTAAATTCAATTTGCTATATTGGCATGACATAACAATGTACATTGTGCCAAGGCTTACTTTGGAGATTTTCAATATTAACATAATTAATAATAATAATCAATACTGTCAACGGGACAACAGTAACAACAATAACCATACTGTCACGACTCCCTCCGAAGCTGCCTCATCTCCTTGCTCGGGCAGGCTTCGGCGTTCATCGTCACCGGCCTTCTAGCCACTGCCGCTCCTCTTTACATCATTCCATTTGTTTTGTCTTGTTTTTCACACACACCTGGTTCATATCCCCTCATCAATCTCTGTATAATTATTCCCTCTGCCCCCCCATGTCTTTGTGTGTTATTGTTCCATGTGGAGGTGTCGCTAGCTCTGTTGAGCATTATGCTACTTTTATAGCCGGGATATTCACCTGTGTGTTTGTTTTCCCAGTACGCATTTAAGTCACACTGTATTGGGTTTACACATTGCTGCCGACTGCTGTATTGGCCTAATATACCCTATTCTATGATTCACACCTCCTGCGCCTGGCTCCGTCCTACTCACCTTGTTACAGAATAACACACCCAAACAGCATGGAGTCAGCAGGAGCAGGGAATATGCCTGGAGTCATTGAGCGGAACCAGGAGCATTCAACCATGTTAGTCAGCTTGGGCGAAGCGATGGATCGGGTTCTCCAGGCCGTCCAGCGCCTGGAGAAGACAGGATCCGACCCTGTGGAACCAGCTGAGCGACCGGATCCAGCCACCCACACACCAGCAACCATGGGTATTCACCTGTCTCTACTGAGGGAATACGACTGGACAGCTGCCCGCTGCCAGGGATTTCTCCTGCAGCTGGACCTCTACTTCAACACCATCAGCCCTGCTCCATCGGATCGGGAGAAGGTGTCCGTCCTCATCTCCTGTCTCTCGGGGAAAGCCCTGGAGTGAACCAACGCGGTTTGGAGTGAAGGAGGAGACGCGTTGGACAGCTACGGAGAGTTCGCTCGCCTCTTCCGTGCAGTCTTTGATCATCTCCCCGAAGGAAGAGAGGCGGGCGAGCGTCTGTTCCATTTGAGGCAGGGGACGAGGACCGTCTAAGACGTTGACCTGGAGTTCAGAACCCTACGAATTGGTCCGGGTGCAACGAGCGGTCCCTCATCGACCATTTCCGATGCAGCCTGCGTGAGGACGTCTGAAGGGAGCTAGCCTGCCGGGATGCCATGTTAACCTTCGACCAGCTGGTGGACATGGCAATCCGGTTGGACAACCTGCTGGCTGCTAGAGGACGTCCTGGGAGTGGCTTGCCCGTTTCACACACCCCCCAACTCGAAGTCCGTTCCGATGGAGCTGGGTGGGGCAGCGATCCGGGAGAACCGAGGAGGACAGCTTCAGTGTCACTCTTGTGGCAGAAGAGGACATTATACTGCACACTGTCATCAGGGTTCTTCCGGGTCTGGAGCCGGCAGGCAGGGCACTCTCGCATCACCCCAGGTAGCGCAAACCTACACTCGGTCAGAGCCCTCTGCTGCACACTACACCATACATGTCACCTTCCCTGACTACCCCTTAGTTTCCCAGTGCAAGGTGCTGGTCGTTTCAGGTGCAGCTGGGAACTTTATCGACAGGTCGTTAGCTCTAAGTCTAGGTATTCCATTGGTTCCCCTATCCACTCCACTGCCCATCAAAGCACTTGACAGTCGACCATTAGGGTCAGGGTTCCAGACACTTCCTCCACCGTGCGCATCCCCCCCGAATACCTCAATTTGGCGCACGCGGTTTCCAAAACTCAGGCGACCAAATTACCACCTCATCGAGGCGGGTGGGATTGCTTAAGAAACCTACTAGTAGACGCTGTGCCTCCCAGGAGTCATGTATATCCCCTATTGCAGGCTGAAACTGAGGCGATGGAGACATACGTCTCCGAGTCCCTGCGCCAGGGGTTCATACGTCCCTCCACTTCGCCCGCCTCCTTGAGTTTCTTTTTTGTGAAGAAGAAAGACGGAGGTCTGCGCCTGTGCTTTGATTACTGAGCATTGAACAAGGGGACAACACGTTATAATTATCCTTTGCCCCTCATGCCATTTGTGATCGAGTCAATGCATTGCATGGGGCACACTTTTTCACAAAATTAGATCTCCGGAGTGCGTATTACCTGGTGAGTGTCCGAGAGGGGGACGAATGGAAGACAGCATTCAGCACAACCACGGGGCATTATGAATACCTGGTGATGCTTTTTGGGGTTTGCTGCCAGGGCCCAGGTCTGGCAGTACTGCTCTAGCAGGTCCAGGCTCTGCTGTAGGCCATGTGCTGTGTGTGACAGCAGGCACAGGTCATCTGCGAAAAGCAGGCATTTTACCTCTGAATTGTGGAGACTAACACCAGGGGCTGAGGATTTTTTTAGAATAGTGGCCAATTCGTTGATGTAAATATTGAAGTATTGCAGTGCTCAGATTACAACCCTGGTGAAGGCCCCGCCCCTGGTTAAAGAATTCTGTTATTTTCTTGCCAATTTTGATGCTGCACGTATTTCCAGTATACATTGATTTAATTAATGTAATATGTTTTACCCCGTACACCACTTTCAATAACTTTGTAGAACAGTCCTGTATGCCAAATAGAATGCTTTTTGGAAGTTGATAAAGCAAGCGTACATTCTGGTATTATTTTGGTGGACATGTTTATCTATCAGGGTGTGTAGGGTGTAAATATGATCGGTCGTGCGATGTTTTGGTATAAATACAATTTGGCTTTTACTCAAGACAATGTGCTTATTAAGGAAGTTTAGAACTCTTACATTTATAATACTACAGAAAACCTTCCCTGCATGCTTTTTTAAATTTGAGGGCCTGAAGTTTCTTATAGAGCTCCTGGTCAGTAATTGGGGAGTCCAATGGATTTTGATAGTCCTTTATAGCTTTTTCTAATCCATTCAACTTCTCATGAATTTGGCATTGTTCTGCGTTTGCGTCAATTTGAACAGTGTTGTAGAGTGTTTTAAAATGGGTTGTCCAAATGTCACAATTTTGTATCGCTAATTCCTCTTGTTTTGATTTTTTTAAAAATGTTTTGCCAATTTTGCCAGAAGATGTTTGTGTTTATGGACTCTTCAATTAGTGTCAGCTGCTTGCTGTTGTACTGTGCTTTTTTGGTTCTGAGTGTACGTTTATAGAGGTTTAAAGTATCACAGTAATGAAGGCGTACATCACCATTATTTGGGTCTCTGTGCTTTTGGTTTGATAGTGTTCTAAATTTTTTCCTTATAATTTCACAATCTGCATCAAACCAGTTGTCATCTGTGGTCTTTTTTTTATTTATTTTTTATCAATTTCAGTTGTGCTTCTTTTGTTGTTTGCCTGAATATATAGTTGATGTTTTTTACTGCTAGATTGATGCCTTCTTTACTGTGAGTGAATGTGGTATCCAGAAAGTTATCTGAGAGTGTTTGAATATTTTGGTTGCTTTCTGGTATTCTTCTGTGCTGTTTTGGGCCCATCTGTATGAATTTCTGATGTTGTACAGCTTACTGGGCTGTGAATGTGTGGTTGTTTCCATGTCTGTTCTTTTGAGGAACAAGGTAATTTTGCTGTGATCAGACAGAGGTGTTGGTGGCTTGACGGTGAATGAGCTGCGAGAGAAAGGGTAAATGTCTGTAATCATGCTGTGGCCAAGAGGTGAGCAATAGGTGAATCTCCCCAAGAGTCCCCCCCGTAACCTACCATTGACAAAGTACAGACCCAGGCTTTGACAGAGCTGCAACAGATCCCTTCCGTTTTTGTTGATGGTGCTGTCACTGTTGTTTCTACTGGGGAGATGAAGACAGTTAGAAACAGTATGGCCTGTAATAAAGCTGTCCCCTGGTGTGGTCGTTAGATCAGGTAGTGTTCCTGTGTGTGTATTTGTGTCCCCACAGATGAGCACATTTCCCTGGGCCTGGGAATGGCACGTCTCTTCCTCAAGGCTGGGGAATATCTCCTCTGAGTAATATGGGGTTCTGAGGAGGGGATATATATTGCGCAAAGGAACACATATTTTCCTGTGTGTAAAAGTTATTTTTTCAGTTTTAACCAAATGTGATATTTACCAATTTTGAGGGGATCAATTGGATTTTGCAGTTCGCATTTGTACTAAATGATCAATCCTCCAGAGTCTCTGCCTCTAATGACAGAGCTGTGTTTCTGTGACGGCACAATTACCTCTCTGTAGCCTGTGGGACAGTATGTGACAATGTCTGCCTTACACCATGTCTCCTGCAGAATGATGATGTCAACAGCTTTAAGATTTTTTTTAAACTCCAGTGCTAAACTCTTCAGTCCAACGGTTGATGAGTTTAGGCCCTGAATGTTCCACATGGTAACTGATAGCGATTTCATGTTGCAAAAAGAAAGAATGGCACAGTCAAAAATACAGTACTACTAACTATTAAGTTGTTAAGAGTGAGATAAACAGGACAATAGCAAACATTTGTTCTGTTATATGAAACACTACCAGTCAAAAGCTTTAGAACACCTACTACCACCAGGAACATCGTCCAGAGATGTAGCCTAAATCATACACATGACATACAAACATCAATAAGCTCAAACTTCCTCCTGAGATGGAGATGATATCTGACTGATACCAGCCCAAAAACCCCAGGAAAATCTGTCTTCATCTATCCCTCAATTTCCCTTCAACTATCTTTACATAGTCAAAACTAACGTACAGTACCAGTCAAAAGTTTGGACACACCAACTCATTCAAGGGTTTTTCTTTATTTTCACTATTTTCTACATTGTAAAATAATAGTGAAGACATCAAAACGATGACATAATACATATGGAATCATGTAGTAACCAAAAAAGTGTTGAACAAATCAAAATATATTTGATATTTGATATTCTTCAAATAGCCACCCTTTGCCTTTATGACAGCTTTGCACACTCTTGGCATTTTCTCAACCAGCTTCACCTGGAATGCTTTTCCAACAGTATTGAAGGAGTTCCAACATATGCTGAGCACTTGTTGGCTACTTTTCCTTCACTCTGCCGTCAGACTCATCCCAAACCATCTCAATTGGGTTGAGGTCGGGGGATTGTGGAGGCCAGGTCATCTGATGCAGCACACCATCTCTCTCCTTCTTGGTCAAATAGCCCTTACACAGACTGGAGGTGTGTTGGGTCATTGTCTTGTTGAAAAACAAATGAAAGTCCCACTAAGCCCAAACCAGATGGGATGGCGTATCGCTGCAGAATGCTGTGGTAGCCATGTTGGTTGAATTCTAAATAAATCACAGACAGTGTCACCAGCAAAGCACCCCCCACACCATAACACCTCCTCCTCCATGCTTTACGGTGGAAAATACACATGCAGAGATCATCCGTTCACCCACACCGCGTCTCACAGAGACACAGAGGTTGGAACAGAAAATCTCAAATTTGGACTCCAGACCAAAGGACACATTTTCGCCAGTCTAATGTCCATTGCTCATGTTTCTTGGCCCAAGCAAGTCTCTTTTTATTATTGGTTTCCTTTAGTAGTGGTTTCTTTGCAGCAATTCGACCACGAAGGCCTGATTCATACAGTGTCTGTTACTTGAACTCTGTGAAGCATTTATTTGGGCTGCAATTTCTGAGGCTGGTAACTCTAATGAACTTATCCTCTGCAGCAGAGGTAACTCTGGGTCTTCCATTCCTGTGGCAGTCCTCATGAGAGCCAGTTTCATCATAGCGCTTGATGGTTTTTGCGACTGCACTTGAAGAAAATGTCAATGTTCTTGACATTTTCCGTATTGACTGACCTTCATGTCTTAAAGTAATGATGGACTGTTGTTTCTCATTGCTTATTTGAGCTGTTCTTGCCATAATGTAGACTTGGTCTTTTGCCAAGTAGGGCTATCTTCTGTATACTCCCCCTACCTTGTCACAACACAACTGATTGGCTCAAACGCATTAAGAAGGAAAGAAATTCCACAAATTCACTTTTAAGAAGGCACACCTGTTAATTGAAATTCATTCCAGGTTACTACGTCATGAAGCTGGTTGAGAGAATGCCAACAGTGTGCAATGCTGTCATCAAGGCAAAGGGTGGCTATTTGATGATATGTTTAACACTTTTTGGGGTTACAACTTGATCCCATATGTGTTATTTCATAGTTTTGATGTTTTCACTATTATTCTACCATTTAGATAATAGTAAAAAATAAAGAAAACAACTTGAATGAGTGGGTGTTCTAAAACTTTTGACATGTAGTGTGTATATATATATATATATGTGTGTGTAGTAGTGTGATTATGTTCCCCTAGATTATGCACCAAGTTGCACACAAGGACAGTTCAAGTAGGCCAGGTCAAGAGGGGATGTTAATAAGTTAATAATAATAATAATTCAATATGTTTTCTTTATTTAATTACAGCTGCATAGCTAATGTTATTTTTTGGTGTACAAACATTAGTATATATCTATATTGTAAATACACCTGATTGTAAAAGTTTTGTATATTTTGGTTTGGTCCATTGTGGGTTATCTGTACTTACGTACCCTCTTATTGTTCTCTTTTGTCTGACCTTCAACTAGCAAGGTATGTTGTCCTTGGCTCCGTAATTTGTCAATATAAAACTGTGGTAATGTTACACAAAGTGCTGTTACGCAACTATAGGTTTTGTTACAATGTGGACAGTATAAAGATTTATGTTAACAAGTTTCAACGAGCTCGCTAATTAGGGTACCTATTGTAATTTGTGAGTATTTGGGACGGTGTTTGAGTGAGTTTTCATGTGCTCACGCAGGTGGCCGAGAGCTGTGACTGCACCAAGGGCTAACATATTGTGTGTTGTCTCTTCGTGTACAGGTATGTCTTTTATTTTGTCCGAATTATGTTGTATATCATTTTACTTGTATTGTATAGTGTGCTGTTGGGCATTTTATTTATTTTATTATATTTCACCTTTATTTAACCAGGTAAGCCAGTTGAGAACAGGTTCTCATTTACAACTGTGACCTGGCCAAGATAAAGCATAGTAGTGCAATAACAAAAAAAAACAACAACACAGAGTTACATATGGGGTAAAAAAACATAAAGTCAGAAAAACAACAGAAAATATATATACAGTGTGTGCAAATGTAGCAAGTTATGGAGGTAAGGCAGTAAATAGGCTATAGTGCAGAATAATTACAATAGTATTAACACTGGAATGCTAGATGTGCAAGAGAGATTATGTGCAAATAGAGATACTGGGGTGCAAAAGAGCAAAATAAATAACAATATAGGGATGAGGTAGTTGGGTGGGCTAATTTCAGATGGGCTGTGTACAGGTGCAGTGATCGGTAAGGTGCTCTGACAACTGATGCTTAAAGTTATTGAGGGAGATAAGAGTCTCCAGCTTCAGAGATTTTTGCAATTCGTTCCAGTCATTGGCAGCAGAGAACTGGAAGGAATGGCGGCCAAAGGAGTGTTGGCTTTGGGAATGACCAGTGAGATATACCTGCTGGAGCGCAGACTACGGGTGGGTGCTGCTATGGTGACCAATGAGCTAAGATAAGGCGGGATTTGCCTAGCAGTGATTTATAGATGGCCTGGAGCCAGTGGGTTTGACGACGAACATGTAGTGAGGACCAGCCAACAAGAGCGTACAGGTCACAGTGGTGGGTAGTGTATGGGGCTTTGGAGACAAAACGGATGGCACTGTGATAGACTACATCCAATTTGCTGAGTAGAGTGTTGGAGGCTATTTTGTAAATGACATCGCCGAAGTCAAGGATCGGTAGGATAGTCAGTTTTACGAGGGCATGTTTGGCAGCATGAGTGAAGGAGGCTTTGTTGCGAAATAGGAAGCCGATTCTAGATTTAACTTTGGATTGGAGATTCTTTATGTGAGTCTGGAAGTTGAGTTTACAGTCTAACCAGACACCTAGGTATTTGTAGTTGTCCACATACTCTAGGTCAGACCCGTCGAGAGTGGTGATTCTAGTCGGGTGGGCGGGTGCCAGCAGCGTTCGATTGAAAAGCATGCATTTAGTTTTACTAGTGTTTAAGAGCAGTTGGAGGCTACTGAAGGATTGTTGTATGGCATTGAAGCTCGTTTGGAGGTTTGTTAACACAGTGTCCATTGAAGGGGCCAGATGTATACAAAATGGTGTCGTCTGCGTAGAGGTGGATCTGAGAGTCACCAGCAGCAAGAGCGACATCATTGATATACACGGAGAAAAGTGTCGGCCCAAGAATTGAACCCTGTGGCACCCCCATAGAGACTGCCATAGGTCCAGACAACAGGCCCTCCGATTTGACACACTGAACTCAATCAATCAATCAATTTTATTTTATATAGCCCTTCATACATCAGCTGATATCTCGAAGTGCTGTACAGAAACCCAGCCTAAACCCCAAACAGCTAGTGATGCAGGTGTAGAAGCACGGTGGCTAGGAAAAACTCCCTAGAAAGGTAAAGTATTTGATGCTAATGCTGTACGCCACAGGATGTTTTTGTGCTGGTCAAGGGCAGTCAAGTCTGAGGAGAACCAGGGGCTATATCGGTTCTTAGTTCTGTATTTTTTTGAATGGGGCATGTTTATTTAAGATTGAGAGGAAATTACTTTTAAGGAACAACCAGGCATCCTCTACTGACGGAATGAGATCTATATCCATCCAGGATACCTGGGCCAGGTCAATTAGGAAGGCCTCCTCGCTAAAGTGTTTTAGGGAGCGTTTGACAGTGATGAGGGGTGGTCGTTTGACCGCGGACCCGTTACGGACGCAGGCAATAAGGCAGTGATCGCTGAGATCCTGGTTGAAGACAGCTGAGGTGTATTTAGAGGGTATGTTAGTCAGGATGATATCTATGAGGGTACCCATGTTTACGAATTTAGGGTTGTACCTGGTAGGTTCGTTGATAATTTGCGTGAGGTTGAGGGCATCTAGCTTGGATTGTAGGATGGCTGGGGTATTAAGCATATCCCAATTTAGGTCACCAAGCAGTACAAACTCTGAGGATAAATGGGGGCAATCAATTCACATATGGTGTCCAGGGCACAGCTGGGGGCTGAGGGGGGTCTGTAGCAAGCGGCAACAGTGAGAGACTTATTTCTGGAAAGGTGGATTTTTAGAAGTAGAAGCTCAAACTGTTTGGGCACAGACCTGGATAGTATGATAGAGCTCTGCAGGCTATCTCTACAGTAGATTGCAACTCCACCCCCTTTGGCAGTTCTATCTAGACGGAAAATGTTATAGTTGGGGATGGAAATTTCAGAATTTTTGGTGGCCTTCCTGAGCCAGGATTCAGACACTGCTAGAACATCAGGGTTGGCAGAGTGTGCTAACGCAGTGAATAACTCAAACTTAGGAAGTAGACTTCTGATATTTATGTGCAAGAAACCAAGACTTTTGCGATTACAGAAGTCATCAAATGATAGCGCCTGGGGAGTAGGAGTGATACTGAGGGCTGCAGGGCCTGGGTTAGCCTCTACATCACCAGAGGAACAGAGGAGGACTAGAATAAGGATACGGCTAAAGGCTTTAAGAACTGGTCTTCTAGTGCGTTGGGTACATAGAATAAAGGGGGCAGATTTCGGGTGTTATAGAAAAGATTCAGGGCATTATGTACAGACAAGGATATGGAAGGATATGAGTAAAGTGGAGGTAACCCTAAGCGTTGGGTAACAATGAAAGAGATAGCATCGCTAGAGTCATCAATTGAGTCGGTCTCCGCGTGTATGGGGGGAGGGTGCAAATGAGCTATCTAAGGCAGGTTTAGCTAGGCTGGGGGTCTACAGTGATATAGTACAATTAGAAATAACCGAAACAACAATAAACTAACCATGTTTGGGCTGAGGCTAAACATAAACAGGATGTAGTACCGTAAAAAGGAACAGTCCAGCAGATATCAGCTGTATAGCTGAGTTATCATAAGGTCCGGTGGTGAAGCACTAGTAAGAGGCCACGGCTAGCGTGTGCTAGCGGGCCAGGGCTATCAGATGGATGGAATCTTCGTGGTTAACGTCGTAACCACATCAGACGATTTCGTCGGCAGACCAGTCGTGTAGGATCGGCGGGGCTCCGTGTCAACACTAGGTGGTCCCGTCCGGTTGACAGAGAGGTAGATAGCCGGGAGATGGGCGATGGGCCTAGTTCAGGATGATTAGCCAGACCACAGCGTCCATTTAGTTGAAGCTAGCTGGTAGCGATGAATCCGGAGTTAAAGGTCCAGTGATTCAGTGATTCCGGCGGAAAAACTGATATGTTCTGGGTCGATAACGCGCTGTGCAGACTGGCCGAATATCCGGTGATCAATGTCCAGTGATTAAAATTAATCCCGCAGAAAAAAATCAAATGTTCTGGGTGAAACATCGCTAGCTGTGGCTAATAGCAAATAGCAAGTAGCTAGTTAGCTGGCTAGCTAGTTTCAACTGGAGATTCTAGATTCTAGATAAAAGTGAGTCAGGTAAGTCAATAATAGAATCCGTTCCACATTGAGTGAGGCGGGTTGCAGGAAAGTATATCTTGTAGAAGGATGAAAAGTCTGATAGGGAAATATGTACGAAAAAATAGGGTATTTACAGGCTATTTACAGACAGACGATAAAAACACAACTGCACTACTACGCCATCTTGGATATCGAATGTGTGCATGCAGCACCTGGGCTCTCTTTTGCCTGACCTTCAACTAGCAAGGTGCCCGAGAACTGTGACTGCACCAAGGGCTAACATATTGTGTGTTGTCTCTTCGTGTGCAGGTCGAATAAAAATTATCCAACCAGCAGACCTCCAGTTGTGGCAGTGTCCTAATTAAAAGTACACAACGCAGAACGAACCACGCTACATATGCATATATACAGTGGGGAGAACAAGTATTTGATACACTGCCGATTTTGCAGGTTTTCCTACTTACAAAGCATGTAGAGGTCTGAATTTTTTAAATCATAGGTACACTTCAACTGTGAGAGACGGAATCTAAAACAAAAATCCAGAAAATCAAATTGTATGATTTTTAAGTAATTAATTTGCATTTTATTGCATGACATAAGTATTTGATACATCAGAAAAGCAGAACTTAATATTTGGTACAGAAACCTTTGTTTGCAATTACAGAGATCATACGTTTCCTGTAGGTCTTGACCAGGTTTGCACACACTGCAGCAGGGATTTTGGCCCACTCCTCCATACAGACCTTCTCCAGATCCTTCAGGTTTCGGGGCTGTCACTGGGCAATACAGACTTTCAGCTCCCTCCAAAGATTTTCTATTGGGTTCAGGTCTGGAGACTGGCTAGGCCACTCCAGGACCTTGAGATGCTTCTTACGGAGCCACTCCTTAGTTGCCCTGGCTGTGTGTTTTGGGTCGTTGTCATAATGAAAGACCCAGCCACGACTCATCTTCAATGCTCTTACTGAGGGAAGGAGGTTGTTGGCCAAGATCTCACGATACATGGCCCCATCCATCCTCCCCTCAATATGGTGCAGTCGTCCTGTCCCCTTTGCAGAAAAGCATCCCCAAAGAATGATGTTTCCACCTCCATGTTGGGATGGTGTTCTTGGGGTTGTACTCATCCTTCTTCTTCCTCCAAACACGGCAAGTGGAGTTTAGACCAAAAAGCTCTATTTTTGTCTCATCAGACCACATTACCTTCTCCCATTCCTCCTCTGGATCATCCAGATGGTCATTGGCAAACTTCAGACAGGCCTGGACATGCGCTGCCTTGAGCAGGGGGACCTTGCGTGCGCTGCAGGATTTTAATCCATGACAGCATAGTGTGTTACTAATGGTTTTCTTTGAGACTGTGGTCCCAGCTCTCTTCAGGTCATTGACCAGGTCCTGCCGTGTAGTTCTGGGCTGATCCCTCACCTTCCTCATGATCATTGATGCCCCACGAGGTGAGATCTTGCATGGAGCCCCAGACCGAGGGTGATTGACCGTCATCTTGAACTTCTTCCATTTTCTAATAATTGCGCCAACAGTTGTTGCCTTCTCACCAAGCTGCTTGCCTATTGTCCTGTAGCCCATCCCAGCCTTGTACAGGTCTACAATTTTATCCCTGATGTCCTTACACAGCAATCTGGTCTTGGCCATTGTGGAGAGGTTGAAGTTTTTTTGATTGAGTGTGTGGACAGGTGTCTTTTATACAGGTAACAAGTTCAAACAGGTGCAGTTAATACAGGTAATGTGTGGAGAACAGGAGGGCTTCTTAAATAAAAACTAACAGGTCTGTGAGAGCCGAAATTCTTACTGGTTGGTAGATGATCAAATACTTATGTTAATTAATTACTTAAAAATCATACAATGTGATATTCTGGATTTTTGTTTTAGATTCCGTCTCTCACAGTTGAAGTGTACCTATGATAAAAATTATAGACCTCTACATGCTTTGTAAGTAGGAAAACCTGAAAAATCAGTGTATCAAATACTTGTTCTCCCCACTGTACATATATTCCTACTCATTGAACAAGTAAACCTTTAGTACTGTAGGTGTGTGTGTTTGTGTGCGCGTTTAGTGCAGATGTATTGGAGGAGCTGTTTAATCTCACTCAATCCTACAGCGTTCTACTATCTTCTGAGGACCTCCGTGTAGCTGCGCTGGTCCTGCTGTTGGGCCCTGTGGAGTGGAGGGGGGCCAGGTCTGGGCCGGGAGGCTTCCTCTCTGGTCTGGTAGAGGTGGTGGTCTGGTGCTGGGTAGTAGGCTGGGCCTGGTCCAGTCTGGTTAAGCCGATGTAGGTGGTGATGCTCTGGTGGTGGGTGGGGCCTGTGGGGAGCGCTGGCTCTGGTGGGGCTTTGAGGGGGCCTGGGGCTCCTTGGTGGTGCAGTGGTCTGGTAGGGGTCTCTGGGTGGTCCTCTGTCCAGTGCGGCATGGGGTGTTTGTCTACCAAGTGCCATGTCCTATAGAAACATGGCAAACATCCCTACTGTCTGCTTCCTAAGGTGGGAGTGGTCGTGCAGATGCTCTGGGGTGATTGTTTGGTGGTGAGCAACGTGCACGTTTGGGAGTAGGCCACACCCTCTGGTGATGTCAGCGTTGACTTTCTGAATGGTACGGGGATGAAAGTCTTTCCGGGGCAGCAGAGTGGAGATGGTGATGTGGGAGTTGGGGAACCACTCAGAGGCCCTCTCTGCTGCTCTGTTGACCAGGCTGCCTACTCTCTCCTGCTCCTCTAGCAGGTTGTTGGTGCCGGTGGGAATAATAATGTGGCCTGGTGTGACAAAGTCAGGCTGGGACAGGATGTGGAGTGCATCCTGTGTTTTTGGGCATCATATTTTGGACACCTTGTGGTGGGGGGAGAGTTTATCCTCTTGGATGAATCTCTCTCTCGCCCCTCTCGTCTCTCTCGCTCTCTCTCCTCTCTTTCTCTCTCTCTCTCTCTCTCTCTCTCTCATCTCTCTCTCTCTCTCTCTCTCTCTCTTGTCTCTCTCTCACTTCCTCTTTCTCTCTCTCCTCTCTCTCTCTCTCTCTCTCTTTCTCTCTTTATCTATCTATCTGTCTGTCTCTCTCTCTCTCTCTGTGTGTCTCTCTCTCTCTCTCTCTCTCTCTCTCTCTCTCTCTCCCTTTCGTCTCTCTCTCTCATCTCTCTCTCTCTCTCTCTCTCTCTGTATCTCTATGTATCTCTATCTCTCTCTCTCTCTGTATCGCTCTCTCACCCCCCCTCTCTCTCTCTCTCTCTCTTTCTCTGTCTCTCTCTCCATCTGTGTCCCTCTCCATCTGTCTCATTCATGTGTGTGCTAGGCTTGGGAGGGGGTTGTTAGTGGGGAGGCTGAGTCCCCTCAGGGTCCCACTCGGAGCCCATCTCTCTCCTGTCTCACACAAGCCTCTAAAAGGCCTTCAGCCATGACTGCAGACAAATTGCCCGCCGGAGCCCAAGTGAGAGTCAGAGGCTCTAAATGTCTCGGATGTACAGCTCTGATGTCTATGTAATATCTGCAGGGCTCTACAGTGCGACCATTTTACTCGCATAGGCGCCTGAATATTTAGCTGTGCGACCTGGAATCTTTATTTAGGAGCACCAATGCACCTAGAAAAATAAATGAAGGATTCTTGCTTTATTACCTCAAATATTTGTCATTGTGCTCCTACATTTCTTTGTGTGCGCTTACATTTTCCAACTTTGCCACACACGTGCTCCTTGTAAAAAAGGTCTGCGCAGAGCCCTGATATCAACCCCATTAACCTTGAAAGATGTCTAACCAGCAACACAACAGGTGTGTTTTAAAGGGATGATCTTCAGGCTCATCTAACTAATCTCTATGGATGTGAAAGGGGCAAGTGGACTTTGGTCTGAGACTGCCACAAGTTTAGTCAACAGGTACCTTGGAAATTAAAATTGTATGTGAAGCCAAATCAGTGGAGGTTGGAGGTACAGTCTGTTGGGTAGGATCATTTCTACGCTTTATCTCCCATTCCTCCAAAGTTTGTCTGACTGGGTATAAGTGGTTAAGCCCGCTTGTGCGGTGTCCGGTATTTGTGACCTCTAACCCTGGTGTGGGGTGTTTGTGACCTCTAATCCTGGTGTGGGGTGCTTCGAACCTCTAACCCTGGTGTGGAGTGTTTGTGACTTTTAACCCTGTTGTGGGATGTTTTCCCCTTAACCCTGGTGTTGGGTGTTTGTGACATGAGCCTGGAGTGGTATGGAGAGGTCAGGCTAGGGTGAACCCCGATCAGTCAGCCTGAGGTTCTGCAGAGGGTCAGTGTGTTCAGGAATCATAAGAAGGCCCTTAGTTAAACCACTTGGTGACATTGTCCTGTGTGACAGAGATTAGGGCTGAAGCTTAGGCCAGCTGCACCCTTATACTGGACTGGCTAGACTAGACTAGGATAGGCTAGGATTGGTTTGGGTAGGACCGATTTATTTATCAAGATATTCTACTGATCTAGATCGTAACGATAAGTAGCTTTTACTAGAGGAATGTGAAGTTTGAAATGAAAGTCGATTTCTAGTAGTAGTTTTAAGGGTAATTAAAAAAAATAACTGGGGCATATTATTATAAACTTATCGTTCAATTCATCGTTATCATGATAATTGAGTCACTTTATTGTGACATGGATATTTGTCCAGCTCTAGTTTTGTGTAAGTTAGGATAGGTTTGAATAAGTAAGAAAACGATCGGCTATGTCACTGTCATGTGTTGTGCATGGAAAGCAGCGAGTCCTCCTTGAACCCACTGGACACTTTTAGCCAGAGCAGAGCCCCATGACTTCCTCTATATAGCCCCACAACTTCCTCTATATAGCCCCACGACTTCCTCTATATAGTCCCACGACTTCCTCTATATAGCCCCATGACTTCCTCTATATAGCCAAATGACTTCCTCTATGTAGACCCACAACTTCCTCTATATAGCCCCGCAACTTTCTTTATATAGCACCACAACTTCCTCTATATAGCCCCATGACTTCCTCTATATAGCACCATGACTTCCTCTATATAGCACTGACTTCCTCTATATAGCACCATGACTTCCTCTATATAGCCCCACGACTTCCTCTATATAGTACCATGACTTCCTCTTGACAGAGAGAAAGCAGAGAGGAGGAGAGTAAGAGGTAATTAAGGGAGGATGAGAGAGAGAGAGCAGACGAACTGACATTTGTTTTCCTTATCTCCCATCTCTAAATCCTCTTAAAGCACTGCCTCCTTTCCTGGCCTGAATTGCAGATGAACGTGGCTGACTGAAGTTGGTAAATTTTTTGCTGTGGGCCTTGGTCCCTATGTAAAGGAGATTCGGATAGGACACTACAGTATGCACTCTGAATGACACGTGGATGAGAAGAGAAGGTTGCCTTTGTATGAAGCGTAGTATGATCAAATTTAGGAGTGCGAGAGTGTATTTATGTCTAGGTTGGTGGTCTTGTCTTATGATGGCATACCGTCCCTATTTGGTAGTGTTCTCTGAGGGAGGTGTGTGATGAGTCAATCAGCATACAGAGATATGTGTATAGAGAGGCTTTCAGGGTGATAGAGGGGAATGGATGGAGGAGGGGGGCTCTGATAGGTTTTTGACACGTGGGTTGAAAGGTCAGATGTAATCAGGACTTGACAGGAATGTAATTCCTTTCAGGAAGTTAATTCTCTCCTGTTTGTTTTTAATATTCGCTCGCCCGCCTGCCCGGTGAGTAATTCCATTGCAGTGTGTTAGGAGGGTGGAAGGAGGGAGTACGGTGGAGAAAATTGAGTGAAGATCTGAGTGAGGCAATTGCAACTGTATCAATGATGCTACGGTTGCCTTTGTACTCGTGTTTGTAAGGAGTTTTTTATTTTTTATTAAGTTTTTCATGTGTATGAATGGATTTTATTTGCATAATATATGTGAGTCTGTCTTTGAATAAATGTGGGTATTTATGAATGTACACTACATTGCCAAAAGTATGTGGACACCCCTTCACATTAGTGGATTCGGCTATCAGCAACAACCGTTGCTATGAAATCGAGCACACAGACATGCAATCTCCATAGACAAACATTGGCAGTAGAATGGCCTTACTGAAGAGCTAAGTGACTTTCAATGTGGCATCCTATGCCACCTTTCCAACAAGTCAGTTCGGCAAATTTCTGCCCTGCTAGAGCTGCCCCAGTCAACTGTAAGTTCTGTTATTGTGAAGTGGAAACGTCTAGGAGCAACAACGGCTCAGCCGCGAAGTGGTAGGCAACACAAGCTCACAGAACAGGATCGGAGAGTGCTGAAGCACGTTGCGTGTAAAAATCGTCTGTCCTCGGTTGCAACACTTATTACCAAGTTCCAAACTGCCTCTGGAAGCAACATCAGTACAAGAACTGTTCGTCGGGAACTTCATGAAATGGGTTTCCATGGCCGAGCAGCCGCACACAAGCCTAAGATCACCATGTGCAATGCCAAGCGTTGGCTGGAGTGGTGTAAAGCCATTGGACTCTGGAACAGTTGAAACACGTTCTCTGGAGGGATGAATCACGCTTCACCATCTGGCAGTCCGACGGACGAATCTGGGTTTGGTGGATGCCAGGAGAATGCTACCTGCCCCAATGCATAGTGCCAACTGTAAAGTTTGGTGGAGGAGGAATAATGGTCTGGGGCTGTTTTTCATGGTTCGGGCTAGGACCCTTAGTTCCAGTGAAGGGAAATCTTAATGCTATAGCATACAATGACATTCTAGACGATTCTGTGCTTCCAACTTTGTGGCAACAGTTTGCGGAATGCCCTTTCCTGTTTCAGCATGACAATGCCCCCGTGCACAAAGCGAGGTCCATACAGAAATGGTTTGTCGAGATCAGTGTGGAAGAACTTGACTGGCCTGCACAGAGCCCTGACCTCAATTCCATCAAACACTTTTTGGGATGAATTGGAACGCCGACTGCGAACCAGGCCAAATCGCCCAACATCAGTGCCGACCTCACTAATGGTCTTGTGGCTGAAAGGAAGCAAGTCCCCGCAGCAATGTTCCAACATCTAGTGGAAAGCCTTCCCAGAAGAGTGGAGGCTGTTATAGCAGCAAAGGGAGGACCAACTCCATATTAATGCCCATGATTTTGGAATGAGATGTTCGACGAGCAGGTGTCCACATAGTAGTGTATTTCTTCCCAAGTGTGTTGGTGTGAGCAGATTGGAACATTCCTAGTGTTTTCTTTCTCATTCTGACTCAAATTTGCACAAATCTGTCAATGAATTCATAATTGCGTATGGAAGTAAATCCCTTATTGTGTGTGTTTATATGTATACGAATCCATGCTAATCTTTCCGTGTGTGTGTGCGCGGATTAGCCACACTGCTCTTCTGTGTTCAGTGCTGATGCAGCCCCTTGTCTCTCTTATCTTAATGCCTTTCAGAGTGTTACTGTGGCAGCAGCAGGATGGAACTGTAGCTCTGCTCCCTGCCGGCCCGCTGCTCTCACCCAGCATTATTTGCACAGTCTCAATTGCTGGCAAGATTAGGCCAAGAGGTTGTGTTCCCCAGATATATATATATATATAATAATGTAGAATCAGGCCCTATTCTTATTCAGGGGAGGAGGGCACAAATGTCAGCAGTCTTTCGCCCTTGTCCTCTCTGCTGCCTGCTCCTGGTGTCATCACTGTGTTTGGAGTGTCTCCTTTTGCCACCAGCTCAATCTCTCTCTCTCTCTCTCTCTCTCTCTCTCTCTCTCTCTCTCTCTCTCTCTCTCTCTCTCTCTCTCTCTCTCTCTCTCTCTCTCTCTCTCTCTCTCTCTCTCTCTCTCTCTCTCTCTCTCTCTCTCTCTCTCTCTCTCTCTCTCTCTCTCTCTCTGTCTCTGTCTCTGTCTCTGTCTCTGTCTCTGTCTCTGTCTCTGTCTCTCTCTGTCTCTCTCTGTCTCTCTCGCTCTCTGTCTCTCGCTCTCTGTCTCTCTGTCTGTCTGTCTGTCTGTCTCTCTCTCTCTCATTCTTTCTCTCTCATTGATGTGTCAGGTCTTTTGATATGGACAGCTGAATGGCACACAATCACTCCGGTTGCCATGGAGAGTGGGTGGCTACCCTGACAGCAGTGCATTAACATGGAAATAACACATTAACTGGCCCTGGAAATAACACATTAACTGGGCCTGTGTTTGTATGTTATGGCGTGTGCCTGAACATTTTGTAACTTTTGTTCACCTCAGCATGTGGATTGTTCAGGCCGTCTGTGTGTGGTCTGTATATGCGCGTGTGTGTGTGTGTGTGTGTGTGGCTACAGAGGTGGGTGGCTGTCTGTATCAGAGGACTAGTAGATAAGCTGAGGGCTGTCTAACAGTCCCTATCCTCTGATTGGCTGTCTGTCAATCCCTCCTCTGGACTGGCTTAAAAGGAATATATTTTCCTATTCAGCTACTAGGCTATGTGATGATTATATGGGCTAGATTAGATGTCCAGCCGAAGTGGAGTCAATGTCCTTTATGGGTCTATTGATACCAGTCTATCATTTGAAATACTAAGCAACGGTTATGACTTTATGAAAGCCACAACACTCTGTCAGTACTCATTAGAGAGTAGTGACATATGGATTAGAAAATTACCTGGCTAACAGATATACAACTACTATAGAGTGGAGTCTGGCCATTACTGCTCCAACCTCAGTTAAACTGCCCCACCCGTCTCTCCATCTCCACCCTGCCTCCTCAGTGTTGCTGCCCACACCTAGACCTCCTGGAGAGCAGCCGCTATCCCAGCGTCCTTTGCTCCAGCAGCCAGCCGTGTGACATTAGGCCCAGAGTCCCGTCAGTTAGAGAGGGAGGGGGTTTACAAAGGGGGTGCGTGTGCGTTCTGCCGGCAGAGGTGCATTTTCAGGAAGCGATGGGGTTGATAATTGGACACTTCCCCGCTATCCTCCCCACTGAGGGGCTATAAAAATGTAAATGAGAGCAGCCGGCAACAGGAAAGCGTTTAGCCAGGCCTGTGACACCCACTGAATCTTTAGAAGAACTCCACAGAGGGATTAACATGCCTGGGACGCCCACTGCATCTTTAGAAGACCTCCACAGAGTGATTAACATGCCTGGGACACCCACTGAATATTTAGAAGACCTCCACAGAGTGATTAACATGCCTGAGACACCAGCAGAATCTTTAGAAGACCTCCACAGAGTGATTAAAATGCCTGGGATACCAGCATAATCTTTAGAAGACCTCCACAGAATGATTAACATGCCTGGGACACCCACTGAATATTTAGAAGACCTCCACAGAGTGATTAAAATGCCTGGGACACCAGCAGAATCTTTAGAATACCTCCACAGAGTGATTAACATGCCTGAGACACCAGCGGAATCTTTAGAAGACCTCCACAGAGTGATTAAAATGCCTGGGATACCAGTGGAATCTTTATAAGACCTCCACAGAGTGATTAACATGCCTGGGACACCAGCAGAATCTTTAGAAGAACTCCACAGAGCAATTAACATGCCTGGGACACCAGCAGAATCTTTAGAAGACCTACACAGAGCCATTAACATTCCTGGGATACCAGCATAATCTTTAGAAGACCTCCACAGAGCCTTTAACATTCCTGGGATACCAGCATAATCTTTAGAAGACCTCCACAGAGTGATTAACATAACCTGGACACCAGCATAATCTTTAGAAGATCTCCACAGATTGATTAACATGTCCTGGACACCAGCAGAATCTTCAGAAGACCTACACAGAGCCATTCACATGCCTGGGATACCAGCAAAATCATTAGAAGACCTCCACAGAGTGATTAACATGCCTGGGACTCCAGCAGAAATCTTTAGAAGATCTCCACAGAGCTTGGGACAGGATAAGTTTAAGGTACACTCTGCTTTAGAAGATATTCAAAGAGCATGGGACCGGAGAAGTTGAAGATACACTCTGCTTTAGAATATCTCCACAGAGCCTGGGACAGGAGAAGTTGAAAGTACACTCTGCATTAGAAGATCTCCACAGAGCCTGGGACAGGAGAAATTGAAGATACACTCTGCTTTAGGTGATCTCCACAGAGACTGGACAGGAGAAGTTGAAGATACACTCTGCTTTAGAATATCTCCACAGAGCCTGAGACAGGAGAAGTTGAAGGTACACTCTGCATTAGAAGATCTCCACAGAGCCTGGGACATGAGAAATTGAAGATACACTCTGCTTTAGAAGATCTCCACAGAGACTGGACAGGAGAAGTTGAAGGTACACTCTGTTTTAGAAAATCTCCACAGAGATTGGGACAGGAGAAGTTGAAGGTACACTGTGCTTTAGAAGATCTCCACAGATCCTGGAAAGGAGAAGTTGAAGGTACACTCTGCTTTGAAGATCTCCAAAGAGCCTGGGACAGGATAAGTTGAAGTACACTCTGCTTTAGGTGATCTCCAAAGAGCCTGGGACAGGAGAAGTTGAAGATACACTCTGCTTTAGAATATCTCCACAGAGCCTGGGACAGGAGAAGTTGAAAGTACACTCTGCATTAGAAGATCTCCACAGAGCCTGGGACAGGAGAAATTGAAGATACACTCTGCTTTAGAAGATCTCCACAGAGACTGGACAGGAGAAGTTGAAGGTACACTCTGCTTTGAAGATCTCCAAAGAGCCTGGGACAGGATAAGTTGAAGTACACTCTGCTTTAGGTGATCTCCACAGAGCTTGGGATAGGAGAATTTAAGTTACACTCTGCATTAGAAGATCCCCACAGAGCTTGGGAAAGGATGAGTTGAAGGACACTCTGCTTTAGAAGATCTCCACGAGCCTGGGATAGGAGAAGTTGAAGGTACACTCTGCTTTAGAAGACCTCCACAGAGCCTGGATTGGAGAAGTTGAAGGTACACTCTGCTTTAGAAGATCTCCAAAGAACTTGGGACAGGAGAAGTTGAAGATGCAGTCTGCTTTAGAATATCTCCACAGAGCTTAGGACAGGAGAAGTTGAAGGTACACTCTGCTTTAGAAGATCTCCACAGAGCCTGGGACAGGAGAAGTTGAAGATGCAGTCTGCTTTAGAATATCTCCACAGAGCTTAGGACAGGATAAGTTGAAGGTACACTGTGCTTTAGAAGATCTCCACAGATCCTGGACAGGAGAAGTTGAAGTACACTCTGCTTTAGGAAATCTCCACAGAGCTTGGGACAGGAGAGGTTGAAGGTGGTCCTCTGTAGCTCAATTGGTAGAGCATGGCGCATGGCGCTTGTAACACCAGGGTAGTGGGTTCGATCCCCGGGACCACCCATACGTAAAAATGTATGCACACATGACTGTAAGGCGCTTTGGATAAAAGCGTCTGCTAAATGGCATATTATTATATTATTATTATTATTAAGGTACACTCTGCTTTAGAAGATCTCCACAGAGCCTCGGACAGGAGAAGTTGCAGGTACACTCTACTTTAGAAGATCGACACAGAGCCTGGGACAGGAGGTTGAAGATACACTCTGCTTTAGAAGATCTCCACAGATCCTGGGACAGGATAAGTTGAATGTACTCTCTGCTTTAGAAGATATCCACAGAGCCTGGACAGGAGAAGTTGAAGGTACACTCTGCTTTGAAGATCTCCAAAGAGCCTGGGACAGGAGAAGTTGAAGATACACTCTGCTTTAGAAGATCTTAACGTAGCCTGGGACAGAATAAGTTGAAGGTAAACTCTGCTTTAGAAGATCTCCAAAGAGCCTGGGACTGGAGAAGTTGAAGATACACTCTGCTTTAGAATATCTCCACAGAGCCTGGGACAGGAGAAGTTGAAGGTACACTCTGCATTAGAAGATCTCCACAGAGCCTGGGACATGAGAAATTGAAGATACACTCTGCTTTAGAAGATCTCCACAGAGACTGGACAGGAGAAGTTGAAGGTACACTCTGTTTTAGAAAATCTCCACAGAGATTGGGACAGGAGAAGTTGAAGGTACACTGTGCTTTAGAAGATCTCCACAGATCCTGGACAGGAGAAGTTGAAGGTACACTCTGCTTTGAAGATCTCCAAAGAGCCTGGGACAGGATAAGTTGAAGTACACTCTGCTTTAGGTGATCTCCACAGAGCTTGGGATAGGAGAATTGAAGTTACACTCTGCATTAGAAGATCCCCACAGAGCTTGGGAAAGGATGAGTTGAAGGACACTCTGCTTTAGAAGATCTCCATAGAGCCTGGGGCAGGAGAAGATCAAGGTACACTCTGCTTTAGAAGATCTCCACGAGCCTGGGATAGGAGAAGTTGAAGGTACACTCTGCTTTAGAAGACCTCCACAGAGCCTGGATTGGAGAAGTTGAAGGTACACTCTGCTTTAGAAGATCTCCAAAGAACTTGGGACAGGAGAGGTTGAAGATGCACTCTGCTTTAGAATATCTCCACAGAGCTTAGGACAGGAGAAGTTGAAGGTACACTCTGCTTTAGAAGATCTCCACAGAGCCTGGGACAGGAGAAGTTGAAGGCACATTCTGCTTTAGAAAATCTCCACAGAGCTAAGGACAGGAGAAGTTGAAGGTACACTCTGCTTTAGAAGATCTCCAAAGAGCCTGGACAGGAGTAGTTGAAATTACACTCTGCTTTAGAAGATCTCCACAGAGCGTAGGACAGGAGAAGTTGAAGGTAAACTCTGCTTTAGAAGATCTCCACAGAGCTTGGGACAGGAGAAGTTGAAGTACACTCTGCTTTAGAAGATCTCCACAGAGCTTGGGACAGGATAAGATGAAGGTGGTCCTCTATAGCTCAATGGGTAGATCATGGTGCTTGTAATGCCAGGGTAGTGGGTTCGATCCCCAGGACCACCCATATGTAAAAATGTATGCACACATGACTGTAGTCGCTTTGGATAAAACCGTCTGCTAAATGGCATATTATTATATTATTATTATTAAGGTACACTCTGCTTTAGAAGATCTCCCACAGAGCTTGGGACAGGAGAAGTTGAAGGTACACTCTGCTTTAGAAGATTTCCACAGAGCGTGGGACAGGATAAGTTGAAGGTACACTCTACTTTAGAAGATCTCTACAGAGCCTGGGAAAGGAGCAGTTGAAGGTACACTCTGCTTTAGAATATCTCCACAGAGCCTGGGACAGGAGAAGTTGAAGGTACTCTCTGCCTTAGAAGATCTCAAAAGAGCCTGGGACAGGAGAAGTTGAAGATACACTCTGCTTTAGAAGATATCCACAGAGCTTGGGACATGATAAGGTGAAGGTACACTCTGGTTTCGAAGATCTCCACAGAGCCTGGGACAGGAGAAGTTGAAGGTACTCTCTGCTTTAGAAGATATCCACAGAGCTTGGGACATGATAAGGTGAAGGTACACTCTGGTTTCGAAGATCTCCACAGAGCCTGGGACAGGAGAAGTTGAAGGTACTCTCTGCTTTAGAAGATATCCACAGAGCCTGTGACAGGAGAAGTTGAAAATACAATCTGCCTTAGAAGATCTCCACAGAGCTTTGGACAGGAGAAGTTGAAGTAGACTCTGCTTTAGAAGATATCCACAGAGCATGGGACAGGATAAGTTGAAGTTGGTCCTCTGTAGCTCAATTGGTAGAGCATGGCGCATGGCGCTTGTAACGCCAGGGTAGTGGGTTCGAGCCCCGGGACCACCCAAACGTAAAAATGTATGCACACATGACTGTAAGTCGCTTTGGATAAAAGCATCTGCTAAATGGCATATTATTACATTATTATTATTAAGGTACACTCTGCTTTAGAAGGTCTCCACAGAGCTTGGGACAGGAAAAGTTGAAGGTACATTCTGCTTTAGAAAATCTCAACAGAGCTTGGGACAGTAGAAGTTGAAGGTACACTCTGCTTTAGAAGATCTCCACAGAGCCTGGGACAGGAGATGTTTAAGGTACACTCTGCATTAGAATATCTCCACTTAGCTTAGGACAGGAGAAGTTGAAGGTACACTCTGCTTTTCAAGATCTCCACAGAGCCTGGGACAGGAGAAGTTGAAGGCACACTCTGCTTTGGAATATCTCCACAGAGCTTAGGACAGGAGAAGTTGAAGGTAGACTCAGCTTTAGAAGATCTCCAAAGAGCCTGGACAGGAGACGTTGAAATTACACTCTGCTTTAGAAGATCTTTACAGAGCTTAGGACAGGAGAAGTTGAAGGTACACTCTGCATTAGACGATCTCCAAAGAGCCTGGGACAGGAGAAGTTGAACATACACTCTGCTTTAGAAGATCTTCACGGAGCCTGGGGCAGAAGAAGTTGAAGGTACACTCAGCTTTAGAAGATCTCTACAGAGCCTGGGACAGGAGAAGTTGAAGTACACTCTGCTTTAGATGATATCCACAGAGCTTGGGATAGGAGAATTGAAGATACACTCTGCATTAGAAGATCCCCACAGAGCTTGGGACAGGAGAAGTTTAAGGTACACTCTTCTTTAGAAAAAATCCACAGAACCTGGGACAGGAGAAGTTGAAGGTACACTCTGCTTTAGAAGATCTCCACCGAGCCTGGACAGGAGAAGTTGAAGTTACACTCTTCTTTAGAAGATCTCCACAGAGCTTAGGACAGGAGAAGGTGAAGGTACACTCTGCTTTAGAAGATCTCCAAAGAGCCTGGGACAGGAGAATTGGAAGTTGCACTCTGCTTTAGAAGATCTCCATGGAGCCTGGGACAGGAGAAGTTAAAGGTACACTCTGCTTTAGAAGATCTCCAAAGCGCCTGGACAGGAGAAGTTGAAATTACACTCTGCTTTAGAAGATCTCCACAGAGTTTAGGACAGGAAAAGTTGAAGGTACACTCTGCATTAGAAGATCTCCAAAGAGCATGGACAGGAGAAGTTGAAGGTACACTCTGCTTTAGAAGATCTCCACGGAGCCTGGACAGGAGAAGTTGAAGTTACACTCTTCTTTAGAAGATCTCCACAGAGCTTAGGACAGGAGAAGGTGAAGGTACACTCTGCATTAGAAGATCTCCAAAGAGCCTGGGCAGGAGAAGTTGAAATTACACTCTGCTTTAGAAGATTTTTACAGAGCTTAGGACAGGAGAAGTTGAAGGTACACTCTGCATTAGAAGATCTCCAAAGAGCCTGGGACAGGAGAAGTTGAAGGTACACTCTGCTTTAGAAGATCTCCACGAGAGCCTGGGACAGAAGAAGTTGAAGGTACACTCTGCTTTAGAAGATCTCCATGGAGCCTGGGACAGGAGAAGTTAAAGGTACACTCTGCTTTAGAAGATCTCCAAAGCGCCTGGACAGGAGAAGTTGAAATTACACTCTGCTTTAGAAGTTCTCCACAGAGCTTAGGACAGGAGAAGTTCAAGGTACACTCTGCATTAGAAGATCTCCAAAGAACATGGACAGGAGAAGTTGAAGGTACACTCTGCTTTAGAAGATCTCCACGGAGCCTGGGACAGAAGAAGTTGAAGGTACACTCTGCTTTAGAAGATCTCTACAGAGCCTGGGACAGGAGAAGTTGAAGGCACACTCTGCTTTGGAATATCTCCACAGAGCTTAGGACAGGAGAAGTTGAAGGTACACTCTGCTTTAGAAGATCTCCAAAGAGCCTGGACAGGAGAAGTTGAAATTACACTCTGTTTAGAAGATCTTTACAGAGCTTAGGACAGGAGAAGTTGAAGGTACACTCTGCATTAGAAGATCTCCAAAGAGCCTGGGACAGGAGAAGTTGAAGGTACACTCTGCTTTAGAAGATCTCCACGAGAGCCTGGGACAGAAGAAGTTGAAGGTACACTCTGCTTTAGAAGATCTCTACAGAGCCTGGGACAGGAGAAGTTGAAGGTACACTCTGCTTTAGAAGATCTCTACAGAGCCTAGGACAGGAGAAGTTGAAGTAAACTCTGCTTTAGATGATATCCACAGAGCTTGGGATAGGAGAATTGAAGATACACTCTGCATTAGAAGATCCCCACAGAGCTTGGGATAGGAGAAGTTGAAGGTACACTCTGCTTTAGAAGATCTCTACAGAGCCTGGGACAGGAGAAGTTGAAGGTACACTCTGCTTTAGAAGATCTCTACAGAGCCTGGGACAGGAGAAGTTGAAGTAAACTCTGCTTTAGATGATATCCAAAGAGCTTGGGATAGGAGAATTGAAGATACACTCTGCATTAGAAGATCCCCACTGAGCTTGGGACAGGAGAAGTTGAAGGTACACTCTGCTTTAGAAGATATCCACAGAACCTGGGACAGGAGAAGTTGAAGGTACACTCTGCTTTAGAAGATCTCCACAGAGCCTGGACAGGAGAAGTTGAAGTTACACTCTTCTTTAGAAGATCTCCACAGAGCTTAGGACAGGAGAAGGTGAAGGTACACTCTGCTTTAGAAGATCTCCAAAGAGCCTGGACAGGAGAAGTTGAAATTACACTCTGCTTTAGAAGATCTTTACAGAGCTTAGGAAAGGAGAAGTTGAAGGTACACTCTGCATTAGAAGATCTCCAAAGAGCCTGGGACAGGAGAAGTTGAAGGTACACTCTGCTTTAGAAGATCTCCACGGGGCCTGGGACAGAAGAAGTTGAAGGTACACTCTGCTTTAGAAGATCTCTACAGAGCCTGGGACAGGAGAAGTTGAAGTAAACTCTGCATTAGATGATATCCACAGAGCTTGGGATAGGAGAATTGAAGATACACTCTTCATTAGAAGATCCCCACAGAGCTTGGGACAGGAGAAGTTGAAGGTACACTCTGCTTTAGAAGATATCCACAGAGCCTGGGACAGGAGAAGTTGAATGTACACTCTAAATTAGAAGATCTCCACAGAGCTTGGGATAGAAGAAGTTGAAGGCACACTCTGCTTTAGAAGATCTCCACAGAGCCTGGGACAGGAGAAGTAGAAGGCACACTCTGCCTTAGAAGATCTCCACAAAGCTTGGGACAGGATAAATTGAAGTTACACTCTGCTTTAGAATATCTCCACAGAGCTTTGGACAGGATAAGTTGAAGGTACACTCTGCTTTAGAAGATCTCCAAAGAGCCTGGACAGGAGAAGTTGAAATTACACTCTGTTTAGAAGATCTTTACAGAGCTTAAGACAGGAGAAGTTGAAGGTACACTCTGCATTAGAAGATCTCCAAAGAGCCTGGGACAGGAGAAGTTGAAGGTACACTCTGCTTTAGAAGATCTCCACGAGAGCCTGGGACAGAAGAAGTTGAAGGTACACTCTGCTTTAGAAGATCTCTACAGAGCCTGGGACAGGAGAAGTTGAAGGTACACTCTGCTTTAGAAGATCTCTACAGAGCCTGGGACAGGAGAAGTTGAAGTAAACTCTGCTTTAGATGATATCCACAGAGCTTGGGATAGGAGAATTGAAGATACACTCTGCATTAGAAGATCCCCACAGAGCTTGGGACAGGAGAAGTTGAAGGTACACTCTGCTTTAGAAGATATCCACAGAGCTTAGGACAGGAGAAGGTGAAGGTACACTCTGCTTTAGAAGATCTCCAAAGAGCCTGGACAGGAGAAGTTGAAATTACACTCTGCTTTAGAAGATCTTTACAGAGCTTAGGAAAGGAGAAGTTGAAGGTACACTCTGCATTAGAAGATCTCCAAAGAGCCTGGGACAGGAGAAGTTGAAGGTACACTCTGCTTTAGAAGATATCCACAGAGCCTGGGACAGGAGAATTGAAGATACACTCTTCATTAGAAGATCCCCACAGAGCTTGGGACAGGAGAAGTTGAAGGTACACTCTGCTTTAGAAGATATCCACAGAGCCTGGGACAGGAGAAGTTGAATGTACACTCTAAATTAGAAGATCTCCACAGAGCTTGGGATAGAAGAAGTTGAAGGCACACTCTGCTTTAGAAGATCTCCACAGAGCCTGGGACAGGAGAAGTAGAAGGCACACTCTGCCTTAGAAGATCTCCACAAAGCTTGGGACAGGATAAATTGAAGTTACACTCTGCTTTAGAATATCTCCACAGAGCTTTGGACAGGATAAGTTGAAGGTACACTCTGCTTTGAAGATCTCAAAAGAGCCTGGGACAGGAGAAGTTGAAGGTACACTCTGCTTTAGAAGATCTCCACGGAGCCTGGGACAGAAGAAGTTGAAGGTACACTCTGCTTTAGAAGATCTCTACAGAGCCTGGGACAGGAGAAGTTGAAGTAAACTCTGCTTTAGATGATATCCACAGAGCTTGGGATAGGAGAATTGAAGATACACTCTTCATTAGAAGATCCCCACAGAGCTTGGGACAGGAGAAGTTGAAGGTACACTCTGCTTTAGAAGATATCCACAGAGCCTGGGACAGGAGAAGTTGAATGTACACTCTAAATTAGAAGATCTCCACAGAGCTTGGGATAGAAGAAGTTGAAGGCACACTCTGCTTTAGAAGATCTCCACAGAGCCTGGGACAGGAGAAGTAGAAGGCACACTCTGCCTTAGAAGATCTCCACAAAGCTTGGGACAGGATAAATTGAAGTTACACTCTGCTTTAGAATATCTCCACAGAGCTTTGGACAGGATAAGTTGAAGGTACACTCTGCTTTGAAGATCTCCAAAGAGCCTGGGACAGGATAAGTTGAAGTACACTCTGCTTTAGGTGATCTCGACAGAGCTTGGGATAGGAGAATTGAAGTTACACTCTGCATTAGAAGATCCCCACAGAGCTTGGGAAAGGATGAGTTGAAGTTACACTCTGCTTTAGAAGATCTCCATAGAGCCTGGGACAGGAGAAGTTCAAGGTACACTCTGCTTTAGAAGATCTCCACGAGCCTGGGATAGGAGAAGTTGAAGGTACACTCTGCTTTAGAATACCTCCACAGAGCCTGGATTGGAGAAGTTGAAGGTACACTCTGCTTTAGAAGATCTCCAAAGAACTTGGGACAGGAGAAGTTGAAGGTACACTCTGCTTTAGAAGATCTCTACAGAGCCTGGGACAGGAGAAGTTTAAGGTACACTCTGCATTAGAAGATCCCCACAGAGCTTGGGACAGGAGAAGTTGAAGATACGCTCTGCTTTAGAAGATCTCCACAGAGCCTGGAACAGGAGAAGTTGAAGGTACACTCTGCTTTAGAAGATCTCCACAGAGCCTGGGACAGGAGAGGTTGAACATACACTCTGCTTTAGAAGATCTCCACAGAGCCTGGGACAGGAGAAGTTGAAGGTACACACTGCTTTAGAATATCTCCACATAGCTTTGGACAGGAGAAGTTGAAGGTACACTCTGCTTTGAAGATCTCCAAAGAGCCTGGGACAGGATATGTTGAAGTACACTCTGCTTTAGGTGATCTCCACAGAGCTTGGGATAGGAGAATTGAAGTTACACTCTGCATTAGAAGATCCCCACAGAGCTTGGGAAAGGATGAGTTGAAGGACACTCTGCTTTAGAAGATCTCAATAGAGCCTGGGGCAGGAGAAGTTCAAGGTACACTCTGCTTTAGAAGATCTCCACGAGCCTGGGATAGGAGAAGTTGAAGGTACACTCTGCTTTAGAAGACCTCCACAGAGCCTGGATTGGAGAAGTTGAAGGTACACTCTGCTTTAGAAGATCTCCAAAGAACTTGGGACAGGAGAAGTTGAAAATGCAGTCTGCTTTAGAATATCTCCACAGAGCTTAGGACAGGAGAAGTTGAAGGTACACTCTGCTTTAGAAGATCTCCACAGAGCCTGGGACAGGAGAAGTTGAAGGCACATTCTGCTTTAGAAAATCTCCACAGAGCTTAGGACAGGAGAAGTTGAAGATACTCTCTGCTTTAGAAGATCTCCACAGAGACTGGACAGGAGAATTTGAAGGTACACTCTGTTTTAGAAAATCTCCATAGAGATTGGGACAGGAGAAGTTGAAGGTACACTGTGCTTTAGAAGATCTCCACAGATCCTGGACAGGAGAAGTTGAAGTACACTCTGCTTTAGGAAATCTCCACAGAGCTTGGGACAGGAGAGGTTGAAGGTGGTCCTCTGTAGCTCAATTGGTAGAGCATGGCGCATGGCGCTTGTAACACCAGGGTAGTGGGTTCGATCCCCGGGACCACCCATACGTAAAAATGTATGCACACATGACTGTAAGTCGCTTTGGATAAAAGCGTCTGCTAAATGGCATATTATTATATTATTATTATTAAGGTACACTCTGCTTTAGAAGATCTCCACAGAGCCTCGGACAGGAGAAGTTGCAGGTACACTCTACTTTAGAAGATCGACACAGAGCCTGGGACAGGAGGTTGAAGATACACTCTGCTTTAGAAGATCTCCACAGATCCTGGGACAGGAGAAGTTGAATGTACTCTCTGCTTTAGAAGATATCCACAGAGCCTGGACAGGAGAAGTTGAAGATACACTCTGCTTTAGAATATCTCCACAGAGCCTGGGACAGGAGAAGTTGAAGGTACACTCTGCATTAGAAGATCTCCACAGAGCCTGGGACATGAGAAATTGAAGATACACTCTGCTTTAGAAGATCTCCACAGAGACTGGACAGGAGAAGTTGAAGGTACACTCTGTTTTAGAAAATCTCCACAGAGATTGGGACAGGAGAAGTTGAAGGTACACTGTGCTTTAGAAGATCTCCACAGATCCTGGACAGGAGAAGTTGAAGGTACACTCTGCTTTGAAGATCTCCAAAGAGCCTGGGACAGGATAAGTTGAAGTACACTCTGCTTTAGGTGATCTCCACAGAGCTTGGGATAGGAGAATTGAAGTTACACTCTGCATTAGAAGATCCCCACAGAGCTTGGGAAAGGATGAGTTGAAGGACACTCTGCTTTAGAAGATCTCCATAGAGCCTGGGGCAGGAGAAGTTCAAGGTACACTCTGCTTTAGAAGATCTCCACAGAGCTTGGGACAGGAGAAGTTGAAGGTACACTCTGCTTTAGAAGATCTCCAAAGAGCCTGGACAGGAGTAGTTGAAATTACACTCTGCTTTAGAAGATCTCCACAGAGCGTAGGTCAGGAGAAGTTGAAGGTAAACTCTGCTTTAGAAGATCTCCACAGAGCTTGGGACAGGAGAAGTTGAAGTACACTCTGCTTTAGAAGATCTCCACAGAGCTTGGGACAGGATAAGATGAAGGTGGTCCTCTATAGCTCAATGGGTAGAGCATGGTGCTTGTAATGCCAGGGTAGTGGGTTCGATCCCCAGGACCACCCATATGTAAAAATGTATGCACACATGACTGTAGTCGCTTTGGATAAAACCGTCTGCTAAATGGCATATTATTATATTATTATTATTAAGGTACACTCTGCTTTAGAAGATCTCCACAGAGCTTGGGACAGGAGAAGTTGAAGGTACACTCTGCTTTAGAAGATTTCCACAGAGCGTGGGACAGGATAAGTTGAAGGTACACTCTACTTTAGAAGATCTCTACAGAGCCTGGGAAAGGAGCAGTTGAAGGTACACTCTGCTTTAGAATATCTCCACAGAGCCTGGGACAGGAGAAGTTGAAGGTACTCTCTGCCTTAGAAGATCTCAAAAGAGCCTGGGACAGGAGAAGTTGAAAATACACTCTGCTTTAGAAGATATCCACAGAGCTTGGGACATGATAAGGTGAAGGTACACTCTGGTTTCGAAGATCTCCACAGAGCCTGGGACAGGAGAAGTTGAAGGTGCTCTCTGCTTTAGAAGATATCCACAGAGCCTGTGACAGGAGAAGTTGAAAATACAATCTGCCTTAGAAGATCTCAAAAGAGCCTGGGACAGGAGAAGTTGAAGATACACTCTGCTTTAGAAGATATCCACAGAGCTTGGGACATGATAAGGTGAAGGTACACTCTGGTTTCGAAGATCTCCACAGAGCATGGGACAGGATAAGTTGAAGTTGGTCCTCTGTAGCTCAATTGGTAGAGCATGGCGCATGGTGCTTGTAACGCCAGGGTAGTGGGTTCGAGCCCCGGGACCACCCAAACGTAAAAATGTATGCACACATGACTGTAAGTCGCTTTGGATAAAAGCATCTGCTAAATGGCATATTATTACATTATTATTATTAAGGTACACTCTGCTTTAGAAGGTCTCCACAGAGCTTGGGACAGGAGAAGTTGAAGGTACATTCTGCTTTAGAAAATCTCAACAGAGCTTGGGACAGTAGAAGTTGAAGGTACACTCTGCTTTAGAAGATCTCCACAGAGCCTGGGACAGGAGATGTTTAAGGTACACTCTGCATTAGAATATCTCCACTTAGCTTAGGACAGGAGAAGTTGAAGGTACACTCTGCTTTTCAAGATCTCCACAGAGCCTGGGACAGGAGAAGTTGAAGGCACACTCTGCTTTGGAATATCTCCACAGAGCTTAGGACAGGAGAAGTTGAAGGTACACTCAGCTTTAGAAGATCTCCAAAGAGCCTGGACAGGAGACGTTGAAATTACACTCTGCTTTAGAAGATCTTTACAGAGCTTAGGACAGGAGAAGTTGAAGGTACACTCTGCATTAGACGATCTCCAAAGAGCCTGGGACAGGAGAAGTTGAACATACACTCTGCTTTAGAAGATCTTCACGGAGCCTGGGACAGAAGAAGTTGAAGGTACACTCAGCTTTAGAAGATCTCTACAGAGCCTGGGACAGGAGAAGTTGAAGTATCAAATCAAATCAAATCAAATTTTATTGGTCACATGCGCCGAATACAACAGGTGCAGACATTACAGTGAAATGCTTACTTACAGCCCTTAACCAACAGTGCATATATTTTAAACAAAAAAGTAAGAATAAAACAACAACAAAAAAGTGTTGAGAAAAAAAAGAGCAGAAGTAAAATAAAGTGACAGTAGGGAGGCTATATATACAATAGAATAAAGTGACAGTAGGGAGGCTATATATACACAGGGGGTACCGTTGCATAGTCAATGTGCGGGGGCACCCGGCTAGTTGAGGTAGTTGAGGTAATATGTACATGTGGGTAGAGTTAAAGTGACTATGCATAAATACTTAACAGAGTAGCAGCAGCGTAAAAAGGATGGGGTGGGGGGGCAGTGCAAATAGTCCGGGTAGCCATGATTAGCTGTTCAGGAGCCTTATGGCTTGGGGGTAGAAGCTGTTGAGAAGTCTTTTGGACCTAGACTTGGCACTCCGGTACCGCTTGCCGTGCGGTAGCAGAGAGAACAGTCTATGACTAGGGTGGCTGGAGTCTTTGACAATTTTGAGGGCCTTCCTCTGACACCGCCTGGTATAGAGGTCCTGGATGGCAGGGAGCTTTGCCCCAGTGATTTACTGGGCCGTACGCACTACCCTCTGCAGTGCCTTGCGGTCAGAGGCCAAGCAGTTGCCATACCAGGCGGTGATGCAACCAGTCAGGATGCTCTCGATGGTGCAGCTGTAGAATTTTTTGAGGATCTGAGGACCCATGCCAAATCTTTTTAGTCTCCTGAGGGGGAATAGGCTTTGTCGTGCCCTCTTCACGACTGTCATGGTGTGTTTGGACCATGATAGTTCGTTGGTGATGTGGACACCAAGGAACTTGAAGCTCTCAACCTGTTCCACTACAGCCCCGTCGATGAGAATGGGGGCGTGCTCAGTCCTCTTTTTTTTCCTGTAGTCCACAATCATCTCCTTTGTCTTGGTCACGTTGAGGGAGAGGTTGTTGTCCTGGCACCACACGGCCAGATCTCTGACCTCCTCCCCTATAGGCTGTCTCATCGTTGTCGGTGATCAGGCCTACCACTGTTGTGTCGTCGGCAAACTTAATGATGGTGTTGGAGTCGTGCCTGGCCATGCAGTCATGGGTGAACAGAGAGTACAGGAGGGGGACTGAGCACGCACCCCTGAGGGGCCCCCGTGTTGAGGATCAGTGTGGCAGATGTGTTGTTACCTACCCTTACCACCTGGGGGCGGCCCGTCAGGAAGTCCAGGATCCAGTTGCAGAGGGAGGTGTTTAGTCCCAGGATCCTTAGCTTAGTGATGAGCTTTGAGGGCACTATGGTGTTGAATGCTGAGCTGTAGTCAATGAATAGCATTCTCACGTAGGTGTTCCTCTTGTCCAGGTGGGAAAGGGCAGTGTGGAGTGCGATAGAGATTGCATCATCTGTGGATCTGTTGGGGCGGTATGCAAATTGGAGTGGGTCTAGGGTTTCTGGGATTATGCTGTTGATGTGAGCCATGACCAGTCTTTCAAAGCACTTCATGGCTACAGACGTCAGTGCTACGGGTCGGTAATCATTTAGGCAGGTTATCTTAGAGTTCTTGGGCACGGGGACTATGGTGGTCTGCTTGAAACATGTTGGTATTACAGACTCAGTCAGGGACATGTTGAAAATGTCAGTGAAGACACTTGCCAGTTGGTCAGCACATGCTCGGAGTACACGTCCTGGTAATCCGTCTGGCCCTGCGGCCTTGTGAATGTTGACCTGCTTAAAAGTCTTACTCACATCGGCTACGGAGAGCGTGATCACATAGTCGTCCGGAACAGCTGGTGCTCTCATGCATGCTTCAGTGTTGCTTGCCTCGAAGCGAGCATAGAAGTGGTTTAGCTCGTCTGGTAGGCTTGTGTCACTGGGCAGCTCGCGGCTGTGCTTCCCTTTGTAGTCTGTAATAGTTTTCAAGCCCTGCCACATCCGACGAGCGTCAGAGCCAGTGTAGTATGATTCAATCTTAGACCTGTATTGACTCTTTGCCTGTTTGATGGTTCGTCGGAGGTCATAGCGGGATTTCTTATAAGCGTCCGGGTTAGAGTCCCGTTCCTTGAAAGCGGCAGCTCTACCCTTTAGCTCAAGGTACACTCTGCTTTAGAAAGTACACTCTGCTTTAGATGATATCCACAGAGCTTGGGATAGGAGAATTGAAGATACACTCTGCATTAGAAGATCCCCACAGAGCTTGGGACAGGAGAAGTTGAAGGTACACTCTGCTTTAGAAAATATCCACAGAACCTGGGACAGGAGAAGTTGAAGGTACACTCTGCTTTAGAAGATCTCCACCGAGCCTGGACAGGAGAAGTTGAAGTTACACTCTTCTTTAGAAGATCTCCACAGAGCTTAGGACAGGAGAAGGTGAAGATACACTCTGCTTTAGAAGATCTCCAAAGAGCCTGGGACAGGAGAATTGGAAGTTGCACTCTGCTTTAGAAGATCTCCATGGAGCCTGGGACAGGAGAAGTTAAAGGTACACTCTGCTTTAGAAGATCTCCAAAGCGCCTGGACAGGAGAAGTTGAAATTACACTCTGCTTTAGAAGATCTCCACAGAGTTTAGGACAGGAGAAGTTGAAGGTACACTCTGCATTAGAAGATCTCCAAAGAGCATGGACAGGAGAAGTTGAAGGTACACTCTGCTTTAGAAGATCTCCACGGTGCCTGGGACAGAAGAAGTTGAAGGTACACTCTGCTTTAGAAGATCTCTACAGAGCCTGGGACAGGAGAAGTTGAAGGCACACTCTGCTTTGGAATATCTCCACAGAGCTTAGGACAGGAGAAGTTGAAGGTACACTCTGCTTTAGAAGATCTCCAAAGAGCCTGGGCAGGAGAAGTTGAAATTACACTCTGCTTTAGAAGATCTTTACAGAGCTTAGTACAGGAGAAGTTGAAGGTACACTCTGCATTAGAAGATCTCCAAAGAGCCTGGGACAGGAGAAGTTGAAGGTACACTCTGCTTTAGAAGATCTCCACGAGAGCCTGGGACAGAAGAAGTTGAAGGTACACTCTGCTTTAGAAGATCTCTACTGAGCCTGGGACAGGAGAAGTTGAAATAAACTCTGCTTTAGATGATATCCACAGAGCTTGGGATAGGAGAATTGAAGATACACTCTGCATTAGAAGATCCCCACAGAGCTTAGGACAGGAGAAGTTGAAGGTACACTCTGCTTTAGAAGATCTCCAAAGAGCCTGGGCAGGAGAAGTTGAAATTACACTCTGCTTTAGAAGATCTTTACAGAGCTTAGTACAGGAGAAGTTGAAGGTACACTCTGCATTAGAAGATCTCCAAAGAGCCTGGGACAGGAGAAGTTGAAGGTACACTCTGCTTTAGAAGATCTCCACGAGAGCCTGGGACAGAAGAAGTTGAAGGTACACTCTGCTTTAGAAGATCTCTACTGAGCCTGGGACAGGAGAAGTTGAAATAAACTCTGCTTTAGATGATATCCACAGAGCTTGGGATAGGAGAATTGAAGATACACTCTTCTTTAGAAGATCTCCACAGAGCTTAGGACAGGAGAAGGTGAAGGTACACTCTGCTTTTGAATATCTCCAAAGAGCCTGGGACAGGAGAAGTGGAAGGTGCACTCTGCTTTAGAAGATCTCCATGGAGCCTGGGACAGGAGAAGTTGAAATTACACTCTGCTTTAGAAGATCTCCACAGAGCTTAGGACAGGAGAAGTTCAAGGTACACTCTGCATTAGAAGATCTCCAAAGAGCATGGACAGGAGAAGTTGAAGGTACACTCTGCTTTAGAAGATCTCCACGGAGCCTGGGACAGGAGAAGTTGAAGGCACACTCTGCTTTGGAATATCTCCACAGAGCTTAGGACAGGAGAAGTTGAAGGTACACTCTGCTTTAGAAGATCTCCAAAGAGCCTGGACAGGAGAAGTTGAAATTACACTCTGTTTAGAAGATCTTTACAGAGCTTAGGACAGGAGAAGTTGAAGGTACACTCTGCATTAGAAGATCTCCAAAGAGCCTGGGACAGGAGAAGTTGAAGGTATACTCTGCTTTAGAAGATCTCCACGAGAGCCTGGGACAGAAGAAGTTGAAGGTACACTCTGCTTTAGAAGATCTCTACAGAGCCTGGGACAGGAGAAGTTGAAGGTACACTCTGCTTTAGAAGATCTCTACAGAGCCTGGGACAGGAGAAGTTGAAGTAAACTCTGCTTTAGATGATATCCACAGAGCTTGGGATAGGAGAATTGAAGATACACTCTGCATTAGAAGATCCCCACAGAGCTTGGGACAGGAGAAGTTGAAGGTACACTCTGCTTTAGAAGATATCCACAGAACCTGGGACAGGAGAAGTTGAAGGTACACTCTGCTTTAGAAGATCTCCACAGAGCCTGGACAGGAGAAGTTGAAGTTACACTCTTCTTTAGAAGATCTCCACAGAGCTTAGGACAGGAGAAGGTGAAGGTACACTCTGCTTTAGAAGATCTCCAAAGAGCCTGGACAGGAGAAGTTGAAATTACACTCTGCTTTAGAAGATCTTTACAGAGCTTAGGAAAGGAGAAGTTGAAGGTACACTCTGCATTAGAAGATCTCCAAAGAGCCTGGGACAGGAGAAGTTGAAGGTATAAACTCTGCTTTAGAAGATCTCCACGGAGCCTGGGACAGAAGAAGTTGAAGGTACACTCTGCTTTAGAAGATCTCTACAGAGCCTGGGACAGGAGAAGTTGAAGTAAACTCTGCTTTAGATGATATCCACAGAGCTTGGGATAGGAGAATTGAAGATATACTCTGCATTAGGAGATCCCCACAGAGCTTGGGACAGGAGAAGTTGAAGGTACACTCTGCTTTAGAAGATATCCACAGAGCCTGGGACAGGAGAAGTTGAATGTACACTCTGCATTAGAAGATCTCCACAGAGCTTGGGATAGAAGAAGTTGAAGGCACACTCTGCTTTAGAAGATCTCCACAGAGCCAGGGACAGGATAAGTAGAAGGCACACTCTGCCTTAGAAGATCTCCACAAAGCTTGGGACAGGATAAATTGAAGTTACACTCTGCTTTAGAAGATCTCCACAGAGCTTTGGACAGGATAAGTTGAAGGTACACTCTGCTTTGAAGATCTCCAAAGAGCCTGGGACAGGATAAGTTGAAGTACACTCTGCTTTAGGTGATCTCGACAGAGCTTGGGATAGGAGAATTGAAGTTACACTCTGCATTAGAAGATCCCCACAGAGCTTGGGAAAGGATGAGTTGAAGTTACACTCTGCTTTAGAAGATCTCTACAGAGCCTGGGACAGGAGAAGTTGAAGTAAACTCTGCTTTAGATGATATCCACAGAGCTTGGGATAGGAGAATTGAAGATATACTCTGCATTAGGAGATCCCCACAGAGCTTGGGACAGGAGAAGTTGAAGGTACACTCTGCTTTAGAAGATATCCACAGAGCCTGGGACAGGAGAAGTTGAATGTACACTCTGCATTAGAAGATCTCCACAGAGCTTGGGATAGAAGAAGTTGAAGGCACACTCTGCTTTAGAAGATCTCCACAGAGCCAGGGACAGGATAAGTAGAAGGCACACTCTGCCTTAGAAGATCTCCACAAAGCTTGGGACAGGATAAATTGAAGTTACACTCTGCTTTAGAAGATCTCCACAGAGCTTTGGACAGGATAAGTTGAAGGTACACTCTGCTTTGAAGATCTCCAAAGAGCCTGGGACAGGATAAGTTGAAGTACACTCTGCTTTAGGTGATCTCGACAGAGCTTGGGATAGGAGAATTGAAGTTACACTCTGCATTAGAAGATCCCCACAGAGCTTGGGAAAGGATGAGTTGAAGTTACACTCTGCTTTAGAAGATCTCCATAGAGCCTGGGACAGGAGAAGTTCAAGGTACAGTCTGCTTTAGAAGATCTCCACGAGCCTGGGATAGGAGAAGTTGAAGGTACACTCTGCTTTAGAATACCTCCACAGAGCCTGGATTGGAGAAGTTGAAGGTACACTCTGCTTTAGAAGATCTCCAAAGAACTTGGGACAGGAGAAGTTGAAGGTACACTCTGCTTTAGAAGATCTCTACAGAGCCTGGGATAGGAGAAGTTGAAGCACACTCTGCTTTAGATGATATCCACAGAGCTTGGGACAGGAGAATTGAAGGTACACTCTGCTTTAGAAGATCCCCCACAGAGCTTGGGACAGGAGAAGTTGAAGGTACACTCTGCTTTAGAAGATCTCTACAGAGCCTGGGACAGGAGAAGTTGAAGTACACTCTGCTTTAGATGATATCCACAGAGCTTGGGATAGGAGAATTGAAGATACACTCTGCATTAGAAGATCCCCACAGAGCTTGGGACAGGAGAAGGTAAAGGTACACTCTGCTTTAGAAGATCTCCACAGAGCCTGGGACAGGAGAAGTTGAAGGTACACTCTGCTTTAGAAGATCTCTACAGAGCCTGGGACAGGAGAAGTTGAAGGTACACTCTGCTTTAGATGATATCCACAGAGCTTGGGATAGGAGAATTGAAGGTACACTCTGCATTAGAAGATCCCCACAGAGCTTGGGACAGGAGAAGGTAAAGGTACACTCTGCTTTAGAATATCTCCAAAGAGCCTCGGACAGGAGAAGTTGAAGGTACACTCTGCTTTAGAAGATATCCACAGAACCTGGGACAGGAGAAGTTGAAGGTACACTCTGCTTTAGAAGATCTCCACAGAGCCTGGACAGGAAAAGTTGAAGTTACACTCTTCTTTAGAAGATCTCCACAGAGCTTAGGACAGGAGAAGGTGAAGGTACACTCTGCTTTAGAAGATCTCCAAAGAGCCTGGGACAGGAGAAGTGGAAGATGCACTCTGCTTTAGAAGATCTCCACGGAGCCTGGGACAGGAGAAGTTAAAGGTACACTCTGCTTCAGAAGATCTCCACAGAGCCTGGGACAGGATAATTTGAAATTACACTCTGCTTTAGAAGATCTCCACAGAGCTTAGGACAGGAGAAGTTTTAGGTACACTCTGCATTAGAAGATCTACAAAGAGCATGGACAGGAGAAGTTGAAGGAACACTCTGCTTTAGAAGATCTCTACAGAGCCTGGGACAGGAGAAGTTGAAGTACACTCTGCTTCAGATGATATCCACAGAGCTTGGGATAGGAGAATTGAAGGTACACTCTGCTTTAGAAGATCCCCACAGAGCTTGGGACAGGAGAAGTTGAAGGTACACTCTGCTTTAGAAGATCTCTACAGAGCCTGGGACAGGAGAAGTTGAAGTACACTCTGCTTTAGATGATATCCACAGAGCTTGGGATAGGAGAAGGTGAAGGTACACTCTGCATTAGAAGATCCCAACAGAGCATGGGACAGGAGAAGGTAAAGGTACACTCTGCTTTAGAAGATCTCCACAGAGCCTGGGACAGGAGAAGTTGAAGGTACACTCTGCTTTAGAATACCTCCACAGAGCCTGGATTGGAGAAGTTGAAGGTTCACTCTGCTTTAGAAGATCTCCAAAGAACTTGGGACAGGAGAAGTTGAAGGTACACTCTGCTTTAGAAGATCTCTACAGAGCCTGGGACAGGAGAAGTTGAAGCACACTCTGCTTTACGTGATCGCCACAAAGCTTGGGACAGGAGAAGTTGAAGGTACACTCTGCTTTAGAATATCTCCACAGAGCCTGGGAGAGGAGAAGTTGAAGGTAAACTCTGCTTTAGAAGATCTCCAGAAGCCTGGGACAGGAGAAGTTGAAGGTACACTCTTTTTTAGAAGATCTCCACAAAGCCTGGACAGGAGAAGTTGAAGTACACTCTGCTTTAGATGATATCCACAGAGCTTGGGACAGGAGAATTGAAGGTACACTCTGCATTAGAAGATCCCCACAGAGCATGGGACAGGAGAAGTTGAAGGTACACTCTGCTTTAGAAGATCTCTACAGAGCCTGGGACAGGAGAAGTTGAAGTACACTCTGCTTTAGATGATATCCACAGAGCTTGGGATAGGAGAATTGAAGGTACACTCTGCATTAGAAGATCCCCACAGAGCTTGGGACAGGAGAAGGTAAAGGTACACTCTGCTTTAGAATATCTCCACAGAGCCTCTGACAGGAGAAGTTGAAGGTACACTCTGCTTTAGAAGATATCCACAGAACCTGGGACAGGAGAAGTTGAAGGTACACTCTGCTTTAGAATATCTCTACAGAGCCTGGGACAGGAGAAGTTGAAGGCACACTCTGCTTTGGAATATCTCCACAGAGCTTAGGACAGGAGAAGTTGAAGGTACACTCTGCATTAGAAGATCTCCAAAGAGCCTGGGACAGGAGAAGTTGAAGGTACACTCTGCTTTAGAAGATCTTTACAGAGCTTAGGGAAAGGAGAAGTTGAAGGTACACTCTGCATTAGAATATCTCCAAAGAGCCTGGGACAGGAGAAGTTGAAGGTACACTCTGCTTTAGAAGATCTCCACGGAGCCTGGGACAGAAGAAGTTGAAGGTACACTCTGCTTTAGAAGATATCCACAGAACCTGGGACAGGAGAAGTTGAAGGTACACTCTGCTTTAGATGATATCCACAGAGCTTGGGATAGGAGAATTGAAGATACACTCTGCTTTAGAAGATCTCCACGGAGCCTGGGACAGAAGAAGTTGAAGGTACACTCTGCTTTAGAAGATATCCACAGAACCTGGGACAGGAGAAGTTGAAGGTACACTCTGCTTTAGAAGATCTCCACAGAGCCTGGACAGGAGAAGTTGAAGTTAAACTCTTCTTTAGAAGATCTCCACAGAGCTTAGGACAGGAGAAGGTGAAGGTACACTCTGCTTTAGAAGATCTCCAAAGAGCCTGGGACAGAAGAAGTTGAAGGTACACTCTGCTTTTGAAGATCTCTACAGAGCCTGGGACAGGAGAAGTTGAAGGTACACTCTGCTTTAGAAGATCTCCAAAGAGCCTGGACAGGAGAAGTTGAAATTACACTCTGCTTTAGAAGATCTCCACAGAGCTTAGGACAGGAAAAGTTGAAGGTACACTCTGCTTTAGAAGATCTACAAAGAGCATGGGACAGGAGAAGTTGAAGGTACACTCTGCTTTAGAAGATCTCCACGGAGCCTGGGACAGAAGAAGTTGAAGGTACACTCTGCTTTTGAAGATCTCTACAGAGCCTGGGACAGGAGAAGTTGAAGCACACTCTGCTTTACGTGATCGCCACAGAGCTTGGGATAGGAGAAGTTGAAGGTACACTCTGCATTAGAAGATCCCCACAGAGCTTGGGACAGGAGAAGTTGAAGGTACACTCTGCTTTAGAAGATCCCCACATAGCTTGGGACAGGAGAAGTTGAAGGTACATTCTGCTTTAGAAGATCTCTACAGAGCCTGGGACAGGAGAAGTTGAAGTACACTCTGCTTTAGATGATCTCCACAGAGCTTGGGATAGGATAATTGAAGGTACACTCTGCATTAGAAGATCCCCACAGAGCTTGGGACAGGAGAAGGTAAAGGTACGCTCTGCTTTAGAAGATCTCCACAGAGCTTGGGACAGGAGAGGTTGAAGGCACACTCTGCTTTACAAGATCTCCACAGAGCCTGAGACAGGAGAAGTTGAAGGTACTCTCTTCTTTAGAAGATCTCCAAAGAGCCTGGGACAGGAGAGGTTGAAGGTACACTCTGCTTTAGAAGATCTACACAGAGCCTGGGAGAGGAGAAGTTGAAGGTACACTCTGCATTAGAAAATCTCCACAGAGCTTGGGACAGGAGAGGTTGAAGGTACACTCTATTTAGAAGAGCTCCACAGAGCCTGGGACTGGAGAAGTTGAAGATGCACTCTGCTTTAGAAGATCTCCACAGAGCTTTGAACAGGAGAAGTTGAAGGTACACTCTGCTTTAGAATATCTCCACAGAGCTTGGGACAGGAGAAGTTGAAGGTACACTCTGCTTTAGAAGATATCCACAGAACCTGGGACAGGAGAAGTTGAAGGTACACTCTGCTTTAGAAGATCTCCACAGAACCTGGACAGGAAAAGTTGAAGTTACACTCTTCTTTAGAAGATATCCACAGAGCTTAGGACAGGAGAAGGTGAAGGTACACTCTGCTTTAGAAGATCTCCAAAGAGCCTGGGACAGGAGAAGTGGACGATGCACTCTGCTTTAGAAGATCTCCATGGAGCCAGGGACAGGAGAAGTTAAAGGTACACTCTGCTTCAGAAGATCTCCACAGAGCCTGGGACAGGATAAGTTGAAATTACACTCTGCTTTAGAAGATCTCCACAGAGCTTAGGACAGGAGAAGTTTTAGGTACACTCTGCATTAGAAGATCTCCAAAGAGCCTGGACAGGAGAAGTTGAAGGAACACTCTGCTTTAGAAGATCTCTACAGAGCCTGGGACAGGAGAAGTTGAAGTACACTCTGCTTCAGATGATATCCACAGAGCTTGGGATAGGAGAATTGAAGGTACACTCTGCATTAGAAGATCCCCACAGAGCTTGGGACAGGAGAAGTTGAAGGTACACTCTGCTTTAGAAGATCTCTACAGAGCCTGGGACAGGAGAAGTTGAAGTACACTCTGCTTTAGATGATATCCACAGAGCTTGGGATAGGAGAAGGTGAAGGTACACTCTGCATTAGAAGATCCCAACAGAGCATGGGACAGGAGAAGGTAAAGGTACACTCTGCTTTAGAAGATCTCCACAGAGCCTGGGACAGGAGAAGTTGAAGGTACACTCTGCTTTAGAAGATCTCCAAAGAACTTGGGACAGGAGAAGTTGAAGGTACACTCTGCTTTAGAAGATCTCTACAGAGCCTGGGACAGGAGAAGTTGAAGCACACTCTGCTTTACGTGATCGCCACAAAGCTTGGGACAGGAGAAGTTGAAGGTACACTCTGCTTTAGAATATCTCCACAGAGCCTGGGAGAGGAGAAGTTGAAGGTAAACTCTGCTTTAGAAGATCTCCAGAAGCCTGGGACAGGAGAAGTTGAAGGTACACTCTTTTTTAGAAGATCTCCACAAAGCCTGGACAGGAGAAGTTGAAGTACACTCTGCTTTAGATGATATCCACAGAGCTTGGGATAGGAGAATTGAAGGTACACTCTGCATTAGAAGATCCCCACAGAGCATGGGACAGGAGAAGTTGAAGGTACACTCTGCTTTAGAATATCTCTACAGAGCCTGGGACAGGAGAAGTTGAAGGTACACTCTGCTTTAGAAGATATCCACAGAACCTGGGACAGGAGAAGTTGAAGGTACACTCTGCTTTAGAATATCTCTACAGAGCCTGGGACAGGAGAAGTTGAAGGCACACTCTGCTTTGGAATATCTCCACAGAGCTTAGGACAGGAGAAGTTGAAGGTACACTCTGCTTTTGAAGATCTCCAAAGAGCCTGGACAGGAGAAGTTGAAATTACACTCTGCTTTAGAAGATCTTTACAGAGCTTAGGAAAGGAGAAGTTGAAGGTACACTCTGCATTAGAAGATCTCCAAAGAGCCTGGGACAGGAGAAGTTGAAGGTACACTCTGCTTTAGAAGATCTCCACGGAGCCTGGGACAGAAGAAGTTGAATGTACACTCTGCTTTAGAAGATCTCTACAGAGCCTGGGACAGGAGAAGTTGAAGTAAACTCTGCTTTAGATGATATCCACAGAGCTTGGGATAGGAGAATTGAAGATACACTCTGCATTAGAAGATCCCCACAGAGCTTGGGACAGGAGAAGTTGAAGGTACACTCTGCTTTAGAACATATCCACAGAACCTGGGACAGGAGAAGTTGAAGGTACACTCTGCTCTAGAAGATCTCCACAGAGCCTGGACAGGAGAAGTTGAAGTTAAACTCTTCTTTAGAAGATCTCCACAGAGCTTAGGACAGGAGAAGGTGAAGGTACACTCTGCTTTAGAAGATCTCCAAAGAGCCTGGGACAGGAGAAGTGGAAGATGCACTCTGCTTTAGAAGATCTCCACGGAGCCTGGGACAGGAGAAGTTAAAGGTACACTCTGCTTTAGAAGATCTCCAAAGAGCCTGGACAGGAGAAGTTGAAATTACACTCTGCTTTAGAAGATCTCCACAGAGCTTAGGACAGGAAAAGTTGAAGGTACACTCTGCATTAGAAGATCTACAAAGAGCATGGACAGGAGAAGTTGAAGGTACACTCTGCTTTAGAAGATCTCCACGGAGCCTGGGACAGAAGAAGTTGAAGGTACACTCTGCTTTTGAAGATCTCTACAGAGCCTGGGACAGGAGAAGTTGAAGCACACTCTGCTTTACGTGATCGCCACAGAGCTTGGGATAGGAGAATTGAAGGTACACTCTGCATTAGAAGATCCCCACAGAGCTTGGGACAGGAGAAGTTGAAGGTACACTCTGCTTTAGAAGATCCCCACATAGCTTGGGACAGGAGAAGTTGAAGGTACATTCTGCTTTAGAAGATCTCACAGAGCCTGGGACAGGAGAAGTTGAAGTACACTCTGCTTTAGATGATCTCCACAGAGCTTGGGATAGGATAATTGAAGATACACTCTGCATTAGAAGATCCCCACAGAGCTTGGGACAGGAGAAGGTAAAGGTACACTCTGCTTTAGAAGATCTCCACAGAGCTTGGGACAGGAGAGGTTGAAGGCACACTCTGCTTTAGAAGATCTCCACAGAGCCTGAGACAGGAGAAGTTGAAGGTACTCTCTTCTTTAGAAGATCTCCAAAGAGCCTGGGACAGGAGAGGTTGAAGGTACACTCTGCTTTAGAAGATCTACACAGAACCTGGGAGAGGAGAAGTTGAAGGTACACTCTGCTTTAGAAGATCTCCACAGAGCTTGGGACAGGAGAGGTTGAAGGTACACTCTATTTAGAAGAGCTCCACAGAGCCTGGGACTGGAGAAGTTGAAGATGCACTCTGCTTTAGAAGATCTCCACAGAGCTTTGAACAGGAGAAGTTGAAGGTACACTCTGCTTTAGAAGATCTCCACAGAGCTTGGGACAGGAGAAGTTGAAGTACACTCTGCTTTAGGAAATCTCCACAGAGCTTGGGACAGGAGAGGTTGAAGGTACACTCTGCTTTAGAAGATCTCTACAGAGCCTGGGACAGGAAAAGTTGAAGGTACACTCTGCTTTAGAAGATCTCTACAGAGCCTGGGACAGGAGAAGTTGAAGTACACTCTGCTTTAGATGATATCCACAGAGCTTGGGATAGGAGAATTGAAGATACACTCTGCATTAGAAGATCCCCACAGAGCTTGGGACAGGAGAAGGTAAAGGTACACTCTGCTTTAGAAGATCTCCACAGAGCCTGGGACAGGAGAAGTTGGAAGGTACACTCTGCTTTAGAAGATCTCTACAGAGCCTGGGACAGGAGAAGTTGAAGTACACTCTGCTTTAGATGATATCCACAGAGCTTGGGATAGGAGAATTGAAGATACACTCTGCATTAGAAGATCCCCACAGAGCTTGGGACAGGAGAAGGTAAAGGTACACTCTGCTTTAGAATATCTCCAAAGAGCCTCTGACAGGAGAAGTTGAAGGTACACTCTGCTTTAGAAGATATCCACAGAACCTGGGACAGGAGAAGTTGAAGGTACACTCTGCTTTAGAAGATCTCCACAGAGCCTGGACAGGAAAAGTTGAAGTTACACTCTTCTTTAGAAGATATCCACAGAGCTTAGGACAGGAGAAGGTGAAGGTACACTCTGCTTTAGAAGATCTCCAAAGAGCCTGGGACAGGAGAAGTGGACGATGCACTCTGCTTTAGAAGATCTCCATGGAGCCAGGGACAGGAGAAGTTAAAGGTACACTCTGCTTCAGAAGATCTCCACAGAGCCTGGGACAGGATAAGTTGAAATTACACTCTGCTTTAGAAGATCTCCACAGAGCTTAGGACAGGAGAAGTTTTAGGTACACTCTGCATTAGAAGATCTCCAAAGAGCATGGACAGGAGAAGTTGAAGGAACACTCTGCTTTAGAAGATCTCTACAGAGCCTGGGACAGGAGAAGTTGAAGTACACTCTGCTTCAGATGATATCCACAGAGCTTGGGATAGGAGAATTGAAGGTACACTCTGCATTAGAAGATCCCCACAGAGCTTGGGACAGGAGAAGTTGAAGGTACACTCTGCTTTAGAAGATCTCTACAGAGCCTGGGACAGGAGAAGTTGAAGTACACTCTGCTTTAGATGATATCCACAGAGCTTGGGATAGGAGAAGGTGAAGGTACACTCTGCATTAGAAGATCCCAACAGAGCATGGGACAGGAGAAGGTAAAGGTACACTCTGCTTTAGAAGATCTCCACAGAGCCTGGGACAGGAGAAGTTGAAGGTACACTCTGCTTAGAAACCTCCACAGAGCCTGGATTGGAGAAGGAAGGTTCACTCTGCTTTAGAAGATCTCCAAAGAACTTGGGACAGGAGAAGTTGAAGGTACACTCTGCTTTAGAAGATCTCTACAGAGCCTGGGACAGGAGAAGTTGAAGCACACTCTGCTTTACGTGATCGCCACAAAGCTTGGGACAGGAGAAGTTGAAGGTACACTCTGCTTTAGAATATCTCCACAGAGCCTGGGAGAGGAGAAGTTGAAGGTAAACTCTGCTTTAGAAGATCTCCAGAAGCCTGGGACAGGAGAAGTTGAAGGTACACTCTGCTTTAGAAGATCTCCACAAAGCCTGGACAGGAGAAGTTGAAGATAGAAGACTCACAGAGCCTGGGACAGGAGAAGTTGAAGTACACTCTGCTTTAGATGATATCCACAGAGCTTGGGATAGGAGAATTGAAGGTACACTCTGCATTAGAAGATCCCCACAGAGCATGGGACAGGAGAAGTTGAAGGTACACTCTGCTTTAGAAGATCTCTACAGAGCCTGGGACAGGAGAAGTTGAAGTACACTCTGCTTTAGATGATATCCACAGATCTTGGGATAGGAGAATTGAAGATACACTCTGCATTAGAAGATCCCCACAGAGCTTGGGACAGGAGAAGGTAAAGGTACACTCTGCTTTAGAATATCTCCACAGAGCCTCTGACAGGAGAAGTTGAAGGTACACTCTGCTTTAGAAGATATCCACAGAACCTGGGACAGGAGAAGTTGAAGGTACACTCTGCTTTAGAATGTCTCTACAGAGCCTGGGACAGGAGAAGTTGAAGGCACACTCTGCTTTGGAATATCTCCACAGAGCTTAGGACAGGAGAAGTTGAAGGTACACTCTGCTTTTGAAGATCTCCAAAGAGCCTGGACAGGAGAAGTTGAAATTACACTCTGCTTTAGAAGATCTTTACAGAGCTTAGGAAAGGAGAAGTTGAAGGTACACTCTGCATTAGAAGATCTCCAAAGAGCCTGGGACAGGAGAAGTTGAAGGTACACTCTGCTTTAGAAGATCTCCACGGAGCCTGGGACAGAAGAAGTTGAAGGTACACTCTGCTTTAGAAGATCTCTACAGAGCCTGGGACAGGAGAAGTTGAAGTAAACTCTGCTTTAGATGATATCCACAGAGCTTGGGATAGGAGAATTGAAGATACACTCTGCATTAGAAGATCCCCACAGAGCTTGGGACAGGAGAAGTTGAAGGTACACTCTGCTTTAGAAGATATCCACAGAACCTGGGACAGGAGAAGTTGAAGGTACACTCTGCTTTAGAAGATCTCCACAGAGCCTGGACAGGAGAAGTTGAAGTTAAACTCTTCTTTAGAAGATCTCCCACAGAGCTTAGGACAGGAGAAGGTGAAGGTACACTCTGCTTTAGAAGATCTCCAAAGAGCCTGGGACAGGAGAAGTGGAAGATGCACTCTGCTTTAGAAGATCTCCACGGAGCCTGGGACAGGAGAAGTTAAAGGTACACTCTGCTTTAGAAGATCTCCAAAGAGCCTGGACAGGAGAAGTTGAAATTACACTCTGCTTTAGAAGATCTCCACAGAGCTTAGGACAGGAAAAGTTGAAGGTACACTCTGCATTAGAAGATCTACAAAGAGCATGGACAGGAGAAGTTGAAGGTACACTCTGCTTTAGAAGATCTCCACGGAGCCTGGGACAGAAGAAGTTGAAGGTACACTCTGCTTTTGAAGATCTCTACAGAGCCTGGGACAGGAGAAGTTGAAGCACACTCTGCTTTACGTGATCGCCACAGAGCTTGGGATAGGAGAATTGAAGGTACACTCTGCATTAGAAGATCCCCACAGAGCTTGGGACAGGAGAAGTTGAAGGTACACTCTGCTTTAGAAGATCCCCACATAGCTTGGGACAGGAGAAGTTGAAGGTACATTCTGCTTTAGAAGATCTCTACAGAGCCTGGGACAGGAGAAGTTGAAGTACACTCTGCTTTAGATGATCTCCACAGAGCTTGGGATAGGAGAATTGAAGATACACTCTGCATTAGAAGATCCCCACAGAGCTTGGGACAGGAGAAGGTAAAGGTACACTCTGCTTTAGAAGATCTCCACAGAGCTTGGGACAGGAGAGGTTGAAGGCACACTCTGCTTTAGAAGATCTCCACAGAGCCTGAGACAGGAGAAGTTGAAGGTACTCTCTTCTTTAGAAGATCTCCAAAGAGCCTGGGACAGGAGAGGTTGAAGGTACACTCTGCTTTAGAAGATCTACACAGAACCTGGGAGAGGAGAAGTTGAAGGTACACTCTGCATTAGAAAATCTCCACAGAGCTTGGGACAGGAGAGGTTGAAGGTACACTCTATTTAGAAGAGCTCCACAGAGCCTGGGACTGGAGAAGTTGAAGATGCACTCTGCTTTAGAAGATCTCCACAGAGCTTGGGACAGGAGAAGTTGAAGTACACTCTGCTTTAGGAAATCTCCACAGAGCTTGGGACAGGAGAGGTTGAAGGTGGTCCTCTGTAGCTCAATTGGTAGAGCATGGCGCATGGCGCTTGTAACACCAAGGTAGTGGGTTCGATCCCCGGGACTACCCATACGTAAAAATGTATGCACACATGACTGTAAGTAGCTTTGGATAAAAGCGTTTGCTAAATGGCATATTATTATATTATTATTATTAAGGTACACTCTGCTATAGGAGATCTCCACAGAGCCTGGGACAGGAGAAGTTGAAGGTACACTCTGCTTTAGAAGATCTCCACGGAGCCTGGGACAGAAGAAGTTGAATGTACACTCTGCTTTAGAAGATCTCTACAGAGCCTGGGACAGGAGAAGTTGAAGTACACTCTGCTTTAGATGATATCCACAGATCTTGGGATAGGAGAATTGAAGATACACTCTGCATTAGAAGATCCCCACAGAGCTTGGGACAGGAGAAGGTAAAGGTACACTCTGCTTTAGAATATCTCCACAGAGCCTCTGACAGGAGAAGTTGAAGGTACACTCTGCTTTAGAAGATATCCACAGAACCTGGGACAGGAGAAGTTGAAGGTACACTCTGCTTTAGAATATCTCTACAGAGCCTGGGACAGGAGAAGTTGAAGGCACACTCTGCTTTGGAATATCTCCACAGAGCTTAGGACAGGAGAAGTTGAAGGTACACTCTGCTTTAGAAGATCTCCAAAGAGCCTGGACAGGAGAAGTTGAAATTACACTCTGCTTTAGAAGATCTTTACAGAGCTTAGGAAAGGAGAAGTTGAAGGTACACTCTGCATTAGAAGATCTCCAAAGAGCCTGGGACAGGAGAAGTTGAAGGTACACTCTGCTTTAGAAGATCTCCACGGAGCCTGGGACAGAAGAAGTTGAAGGTACACTCTGCTTTAGAAGATCTCTACAGAGCCTGGGACAGGAGAAGTTGAAGTAAACTCTGCTTTAGATGATATCCACAGAGCTTGGGATAGGAGAATTGAAGATACACTCTGCATTAGAAGATCCCCACAGAGCTTGGGACAGGAGAAGTTGAAAGTACACTCTGCTTTTAGAAGATATCCACAGAACCTGGGACAGGAGAAGTTGAAGGTACACTCTGCTTTAGAAGATCTCCACAGAGCCTGGACAGGAGAAGTTGAAGTTAAACTCTTCTTTAGAAGATCTCCACAGAGCTTAGGACAGGAGAAGGTGAAGGTACACTCTGCTTTAGAAGATCTCCAAAGAGCCTGGGACAGGAGAAGTGGAAGATGCACTCTGCTTTAGAAGATCTCCACGGAGCCTGGGACAGGAGAAGTTAAAGGTACACTCTGCTTTAGAAGATCTCCAAAGAGCCTGGACAGGAGAAGTTGAAATTACACTCTGCTTTAGAAGATCTCCACAGAGCTTAGGACAGGAAAAGTTGAAGGTACACTCTGCATTAGAAAATCTACAAAGAGCATGGACAGGAGAAGTTGAAGGTACACTCTGCTTTAGAAGATCTCCACGGAGCCTGGGACAGAAGAAGTTGAAGGTAAACTCTGCTTTTGAAGATCTCTACAGAGCCTGGGACAGGAGAAGTTGAAGCACACTCTGCTTTACGTGATCGCCACAGAGCTTGGGATAGGAGAATTGAAGGTACACTCTGCATTAGAAGATCCCCACAGAGCTTGGGACAGGAGAAGTTGAAGGTACACTCTGCTTTAGAAGATCCCCACATAGCTTGGGACAGGAGAAGTTGAAGGTACATTCTGCTTTAGAAGATCTCTACAGAGCCTGGGACAGGAGAAGTTGAAGTACACTCTGCTTTAGATGATCTCCACAGAGCTTGGGATAGGAGAATTGAAGATACACTCTGCATTAGAAGATCCCCACAGAGCTTGGGACAGGAGAAGGTAAAGGTACACTCTGCTTTAGAAGATCTCCACAGAGCTTGGGACAGGAGAGGTTGAAGGCACACTCTGCTTTAGAAGATCTCCACAGAGCCTGAGACAGGAGAAGTTGAAGGTACTCTCTTCTTTAGAAGATCTCCAAAGAGCCTGGGACAGGAGAGGTTGAAGGTACACTCTGCTTTAGAAGATCTACACAGAACCTGGGAGAGGAGAAGTTGAAGGTACACTCTGCATTAGAAAATCTCCACAGAGCTTGGGACAGGAGAGGTTGAAGGTACACTCTATTTAGAAGAGCTCCACAGAGCCTGGGACTGGAGAAGTTGAAGATGCACTCTGCTTTAGAAGATCTCCACAGAGCTTGGGACAGGAGAAGTTGAAGGTACACTCTGCTTTAGGAAATCTCCACAGAGCTTGGGACAGGAGAGGTTGAAGGTGGTCCTCTGTAGCTCAATTGGTAGAGCATGGCGCATGGCGCTGTAACACCAAGGTAGTGGGTTGATCCCGGGACTACCCATACGAAAATGTATGCACACATGACTGTAAGTAGCTTTGGATAAAAGCGTTTGCTAAATGGCATATTATTATATTATTATTATTAAGGTACACTCTGCTATAGGAGATCTCCACAGAGCCTGGGACAGGAGAAGTTGAAGGTACACTCTGCTTTAGAAGATCTCCACGGAGCCTGGGACAGAAGAAGTTGAATGTACACTCTGCTTTAGAAGATCTCTACAGAGCCTGGGACAGGAGAAGTTGAAGTAAACTCTGCTTTAGATGATATCCACAGAGCTTGGGATAGGAGAATTGAAGATACACTCTGCATTAGAAGATCCCCACAGAGCTTGGGACAGGAGAAGTTGAAGGTACACTCTGCTTTAGAACATATCCACAGAACCTGGGACAGGAGAAGTTGAAGGTACACTCTGCTCTAGAAGATCTCCACAGAGCCTGGACAGGAGAAGTTGAAGTTAAACTCTTCTTTAGAAGATCTCCACAGAGCTTAGGACAGGAGAAGGTGAAGGTACACTCTGCTTTAGAAGATCTCCAAAGAGCCTGGGACAGGAGAAGTGGAAGATGCACTCTGCTTTAGAAGATCTCCACGGAGCCTGGGACAGGAGAAGTTAAAGGTACACTCTGCTTTAGAAGATCTCCAAAGAGCCTGGACAGGAGAAGTTGAAATTACACTCTGCTTTAGAAGATCTCCACAGAGCTTAGGACAGGAAAAGTTGAAGGTACACTCTGCATTAGAAGATCTACAAAGAGCATGGACAGGAGAAGTTGAAGGTACACTCTGCTTTAGAAGATCTCCACGGAGCCTGGGACAGAAGAAGTTGAAGGTACACTCTGCTTTTGAAGATCTCTACAGAGCCTGGGACAGGAGAAGTTGAAGCACACTCTGCTTTACGTGATCGCCACAGAGCTTGGGATAGGAGAATTGAAGGTACACTCTGCATTAGAAGATCCCCACAGAGCTTGGGACAGGGGAGAAGTTGAAGGTACACTCTGCTTTAGAAGATCCCCACATAGCTTGGGACAGGAGAAGTTGAAGGTACATTCTGCTTTAGAAGATCTCTACAGAGCCTGGGACAGGAGAAGTTGAAGTACACTCTGCTTTAGATGATCTCCACAGAGCTTGGGATAGGATAATTGAAGATACACTCTGCATTAGAAGATCCCCACAGAGCTTGGGACAGGAGAAGGTAAAGGTACACTCTGCTTTAGAAGATCTCCACAGAGCTTGGGACAGGAGAGGTTGAAGGCACACTCTGTTTTAGAAGATCTCCACAGAGCCTGAGACAGGAGAAGTTGAAGGTACTCTCTTCTTTAGAAGATCTCCAAAGAGCTTGGGACAGGAGAGGTTGAAGGTACACTCTGCTTTAGAAGATCTACACAGAACCTGGGAGAGGAGAAGTTGAAGGTACACTCTGCATTAGAAAATCTCCACAGAGCTTGGGACAGGAGAGGTTGAAGGTACACTCTATTTAGAAGAGCTCCACAGAGCCTGGGACTGGAGAAGTTGAAGATGCACTCTGCTTTAGAAGATCTCCACAGAGCTTTGAACAGGAGAAGTTGAAGGTACACTCTGCTTTAGAATATCTCCACAGAGCTTGGGACAGGAGAAGTTGAAGTACACTCTGCTTTAGGAAATCTCCACAGAGCTTGGGACAGGAGAGGTTGAAGGTACACTCTGCTTTAGAAGATCTCTACAGAGCCTGGGACAGGAAAAGTTGAAGGTACACTCTGCTTTAGAAGATCTCTACAGAGCCTGGGACAGGAGAAGTTGAAGTACACTCTGCTTTAGATGATATCCACAGAGCTTGGGATAGGAGAATTGAAGATACACTCTGCATTAGAAGATCCCCACAGAGCTTGGGACAGGAGAAGGTAAAGGTACACTCTGCTTTAGAAGATCTCCACAGAGCCTGGGACAGGAGAAGTTGAAGGTACACTCTGCTTTAGAAGATCTCTACAGAGCCTGGGACAGGAGAAGTTGAAGTACACTCTGCTTTAGATGATATCCACAGAGCTTGGGATAGGAGAATTGAAGATACACTCTGCATTAGAAGATCCCCACAGAGCTTGGGACAGGAGAAGGTAAAGGTACACTCTGCTTTAGAATATCTCCAAAGAGCCTCTGACAGGAGAAGTTGAAGGTACACTCTGCTTTAGAAGATATCCACAGAACCTGGGACAGGAGAAGTTGAAGGTACACTCTGCTTTAGAAGATCTCCACAGAGCCTGGACAGGAAAAGTTGAAGTTACACTCTTCTTTAGAAGATATCCACAGAGCTTAGGACAGGAGAAGGTGAAGGTACACTCTGCTTTAGAAGATCTCCAAAGAGCCTGGGACAGGAGAAGTGGACGATGCACTCTGCTTTAGAAGATCTCCATGGAGCCAGGGACAGGAGAAGTTAAAGGTACACTCTGCTTCAGAAGATCTCCCACAGAGCCTGGGACAGGATAAGTTGAAATTACACTCTGCTTTAGAAGATCTCCCACAGAGCTTAGGACAGGAGAAGTTTTAGGTACACTCTGCATTAGAAGATCTCCAAAGAGCATGGACAGGAGAAGTTGAAGGAACACTCTGCTTTAGAAGATCTCTACAGAGCCTGGGACAGGAGAAGTTGAAGTACACTCTGCTTCAGATGATATCCACAGAGCTTGGGATAGGAGAATTGAAGGTACACTCTGCATTAGAAGATCCCCACAGAGCTTGGGACAGGAGAAGTTGAAGGTACACTCTGCTTTAGAAGATCTCTACAGAGCCTGGGACAGGAGAAGTTGAAGTACACTCTGCTTTAGATGATATCCACAGAGCTTGGGATAGGAGAAGGTGAAGGTACACTCTGCATTAGAAGATCCCAACAGAGCATGGGACAGGAGAAGGTAAAGGTACACTCTGCTTTAGAAGATCTCCACAGAGCCTGGGACAGGAGAAGTTGAAGGTACACTCTGCTTTAGAATACCTCCACAGAGCCTGGATTGGAGAAGTTGAAGGTACACTCTGCATTAGAAGATCTCCAAAGAGCATGGACAGGAGAAGTTGAAGGAACACTCTGCTTTAGAAGATCTCTACAGAGCCTGGGACAGGAGAAGTTGAAGTACACTCTGCTTCAGATGATATCCACAGAGCTTGGGATAGGAGAATTGAAGGTACACTCTGCATTAGAAGATCCCCACAGAGCTTGGGACAGGAGAAGTTGAAGGTACACTCTGCTTTAGAAGATCTCTACAGAGCCTGGGACAGGAGAAGTTGAAGTACACTCTGCTTTAGATGATATCCACAGAGCTTGGGATAGGAGAAGGTGAAGGTACACTCTGCATTAGAAGATCCCAACAGAGCATGGGACAGGAGAAGGTAAAGGTACACTCTGCTTTAGAAGATCTCCACAGAGCCTGGGACAGGAGAAGTTGAAGGTACACTCTGCTTTAGAATACCTCCACAGAGCCTGGATTGGAGAAGTTGAAGATTCACTCTGCTTTAGAAGATCTCTACAGAGCCTGGGACAGGAGAAGTTGAAGCACACTCTGCTTTACGTGATCGCCACAAAGCTTGGGACAGGAGAAGTTGAAGGTACACTCTGCTTTAGAATATCTCCACAGAGCCTGGGAGAGGAGAAGTTGAAGGTAAACTCTGCTTTAGAAGATCTCCAGAAGCCTGGGACAGGAGAAGTTGAAGGTACACTCTGCTTTAGAAGATCTCCACAAAGCCTGGACAGGAGAAGTTGAAGATACACTCTTTTTTAGAAGATCTCTACAGAGCCTGGGACAGGAGAAGTTGAAGTACACTCTGCTTTAGATGATATCCACAGAGCTTGGGATAGGAGAATTGAAGGTACACTCTGCATTAGAAGATCCCCACAGAGCATGGGACAGGAGAAGTTGAAGGTACACTCTGCTTTAGAAGATCTCTACAGAGCCTGGGACAGGAGAAGTTGAAGTACACTCTGCTTTAGATGATATCCACAGATCTTGGGATAGGAGAATTGAAGATACACTCTGCATTAGAAGATCCCCACAGAGCTTGGGACAGGAGAAGGTAAAGGTACACTCTGCTTTAGAATATCTCCACAGAGCCTCTGACAGGAGAAGTTGAAGGTACACTCTGCTTTAGAAGATATCCACAGAACCTGGGACAGGAGAAGTTGAAGGTACACTCTGCTTTAGAATATCTCTACAGAGCCTGGGACAGGAGAAGTTGAAGGCACACTCTGCTTTGGAATATCTCCACAGAGCTTAGGACAGGAGAAGTTGAAGGTACACTCTGCTTTAGAAGATCTCCAAAGAGCCTGGACAGGAGAAGTTGAAATTACACTCTGCTTTAGAAGATCTTTACAGAGCTTAGGAAAGGAGAAGTTGAAGGTACACTCTGCATTAGAAGATCTCCAAAGAGCCTGGGACAGGAGAAGTTGAAGGTACACTCTGCTTTAGAAGATCTCCACGGAGCCTGGGACAGAAGAAGTTGAAGGTACACTCTGCTTTAGAAGATCTCTACAGAGCCTGGGACAGGAGAAGTTGAAGTAAACTCTGCTTTAGATGATATCCACAGAGCTTGGGATAGGAGAATTGAAGATACACTCTGCATTAGAAGATCCCCACAGAGCTTGGGACAGGAGAAGTTGAAAGTACACTCTGCTTTAGAAGATATCCACAGAACCTGGGACAGGAGAAGTTGAAGGTACACTCTGCTTTAGAAGATCTCCACAGAGCCTGGACAGGAGAAGTTGAAGTTAAACTCTTCTTTAGAAGATCTCCACAGAGCTTAGGACAGGAGAAGGTGAAGGTACACTCTGCTTTAGAAGATCTCCAAAGAGCCTGGGACAGGAGAAGTGGAAGATGCACTCTGCTTTAGAAGATCTCCACGGAGCCTGGGACAGGAGAAGTTAAAGGTACACTCTGCTTTAGAAGATCTCCAAAGAGCCTGGACAGGAGAAGTTGAAATTACACTCTGCTTTAGAAGATCTCCACAGAGCTTAGGACAGGAAAAGTTGAAGGTACACTCTGCATTAGAAAATCTACAAAGAGCATGGACAGGAGAAGTTGAAGGTACACTCTGCTTTAGAAGATCTCCACGGAGCCTGGGACAGAAGAAGTTGAAGGTACACTCTGCTTTTGAAGATCTCTACAGAGCCTGGGACAGGAGAAGTTGAAGCACACTCTGCTTTACGTGATCGCCACAGAGCTTGGGATAGGAGAATTGAAGGTACACTCTGCATTAGAAGATCCCCACAGAGCTTGGGACAGGAGAAGTTGAAGGTACACTCTGCTTTAGAAGATCCCCACAGAGCTTGGGACAGGAGAAGTTGAAGGTACATTCTGCTTTAGAAGATCTCTACAGAGCCTGGGACAGGAGAAGTTGAAGTACACTCTGCTTTAGATGATCTCCACAGAGCTTGGGATAGGAGAATTGAAGATACACTCTGCATTAGAAGATCCCCACAGAGCTTGGGACAGGAGAAGGTAAAGGTACACTCTGCTTTAGAAGATCTCCACAGAGCTTGGGACAGGAGAGGTTGAAGGCACACTCTGCTTTAGAAGATCTCCACAGAGCCTGAGACAGGAGAAGTTGAAGGTACTCTCTTCTTTAGAAGATCTCCAAAGAGCCTGGGACAGGAGAGGTTGAAGGTACACTCTGCTTTAGAAGATCTACACAGAACCTGGGAGAGGAGAAGTTGAAGGTACACTCTGCATTAGAAAATCTCCACAGAGCTTGGGACAGGAGAGGTTGAAGGCACACTCTATTTAGAAGAGCTCCACAGAGCCTGGGACTGGAGAAGTTGAAGATGCACTCTGCTTTAGAAGATCTCCACAGAGCTTGGGACAGGAGAAGTTGAAGTACACTCTGCTTTAGGAAATCTCCACAGAGCTTGGGACAGGAGAGGTTGAAGGTGGTCCTCTGTAGCTCAATTGGTAGAGCATGGCGCATGGCGCTTGTAACACCAAGGTAGTGGGTTCGATCCCCGGGACTACCCATACGTAAAAATGTATGCACACATGACTGTAAGTAGCTTTGGATAAAAGCGTTTGCTAAATGGCATATTATTATATTATTATTATTAAGGTACACTCTGCTATAGGAGATCTCCACAGAGCCTCGGACAGGAGAAGTTGCAGGTACACTCTACTTTAGAAGATCGACACAGAGCCTGGGACAGGAGGTTGAAGATACACTCTGCTTTAGAAGATCTCCACAGAGCCTGGGACAGGAGAAGTTGAAGGTACTCTCTGCTTTAGAAGATCTCCAAAGAGCCTGGGACAGGAGAATTTGAAGGTACACTCTGCTTTAGAAGATATCCACAGAGCCTGGACAGGAGAAGTTGAAGGTACACTCTGCTTTGAAGATCTCCAAAGAGCCTGGGACAGGATAAGTTGAAGATACACTCTACTTTAGAAGATCTTAACGTAGCCTGGGACAGAAGAAATTGAAGGTAAACTCTGCTTTAGAAGATCTCCAAAGAGCCTGGGACAGGAGAAGTTGAAAATACACTCTGCTTTAGAAGATCTCTACAGAGCCTGGGACAGGAGAAGTTGAAGCACACTCTGCTTTACGTGATCGCCAGAATGCTTGGGACAGGAGAATTGAAGATACACTCTGCATTAGAAGATCCCCACAGAGCTTGGGACAGGAGAAGGTAAAGGTACACTCTGCTTTAGAAGATCTCCACAGAGCTTGGGACAGGAGAGGTTGAAGGCACACTCTGCTTTAGAAGATCTTCACAGAGCCTGAGACAGGAGAAGTTGAAGGTACTCTCTTCTTTAGAAGATCTCCAAAGAGCCTGGGACAGGAGAGGTTGAAGGTACACTCTGCTTTAGAAGATCTACACAGAACCTGGGAGAGGAGAAGTTGAAGGTACACTCTGCATTAGAAAATCTCCACAGAGCTTGGGACAGGAGAGGTTGAAGGTACACTCTATTTAGAAGAGCTCCACAGAGCCTGGGACTGGAGAAGTTGAAGATGCACTCTGCTTTAGAAGATCTCCACAGAGCTTGGGACAGGAGAAGTTGAAGTACACTCTGCTTTAGGAAATCTCCACAGAGCTTGGGACAGGAGAGGTTGAAGGTGGTCCTCTGTAGCTCAATTGGTAGAGCATGGCGCATGGCGCTTGTAACACCAAGGTAGTGGGTTCGATCCCGGGACTACCCATACGTAAAAATGTATGCACACATGACTGTAAGTAGCTTTGGATAAAAGCGTTTGCTAAATGGCATATTATTATATTATTATTATTAAGGTACACTCTGCTATAGGAGATCTCCACAGAGCCTCGGACAGGAGAAGTTGCAGGTACACTCTACTTTAGAAGATCGACACAGAGCCTGGGACAGGAGGTTGAAGATACACTCTGCTTTAGAAGATCTCCACAGAGCCTGGGACAGGAGAAGTTGAAGGTACTCTCTGCTTTAGAAGATCTCCAAAGAGCCTGGGACAGGAGAATTTGAAGGTACACTCTGCTTTAGAAGATATCCACAGAGCCTGGACAGGAGAAGTTGAAGGTACACTCTGCTTTGAAGATCTCCAAAGAGCCTGGGACAGGATAAGTTGAAGATACACTCTACTTTAGAAGATCTTAACGTAGCCTGGGACAGAAGAAATTGAAGGTAAACTCTGCTTTAGAAGATCTCCAAAGAGCCTGGGACAGGAGAAGTTGAAAATACACTCTGCTTTAGAAGATCTCCACAGAGCCTGGGACAGGAGAAGTTGAAGGTACACTCTGCATTAGAAGATCTCCACAGAGCCTGGGACAGGAGAAGTTGAAGGCACACTCTGCCTTAGAAGATCCCCACAAAGCTTGGGACAGGATAAATTGAAGTTACACTCTGCTTTAGAAGATCTCCACAGAGCTTTGGACAGGATAAGTTGAAGGTACACTCTGCTTTGAAGATCTCCAAAGAGCCTGGGACAGGATAAAGTTGAAGTACACTCTGCTTTAGGTGATCTCGACAGAGCTTGGGATAGGAGAATTGAAGTTACTCTCTGCATTAGAAGATCCCCACAGAGCTTGGGAAAGGATGAGTTGAAGGTACACTCTGCTTTAGAAGATCTCCAGAGCCTGGGACAGGAGAAGTTTAAGGTACACTCTGCTTTAGAAGATCTCCACGAGCCTGGGATAGGAGAAGTTGAAGGTACACTCTGCTTTAGAATACCTCCACAGAGCCTGGATTGGAGAAGTTGAAGGTACACTCTGCTTTAGAAGATCTCCAAAGAACTTGGGACAGGAGAAGTTGAAGGTACACTCTGCTTTAGAATATCTCCACAGAGCTTAGGACAGGAGAAGTTGAAGGTACACTCTGCTTTAGAAGATCTCTACAGAGCCTGGGACAGGAGAAGTTGAAGCACACTCTGCTTTACGTGATCGCCAGAATGCTTGGGACAGGAGAAGTTGAAGGTACACTCTGCTTTAGAATATCTCCACAGAGCCTGGGACAGGAGAAGTTGAAGGTAAACTCTGCTTTAGAAGATCTACAGAAGCCTGGGACAGGAGAAGTTGAAGGTACACTCTGCTTTAGAAGATCTCCACAAAGCCTGGACAGGAGAAGTTGAAGATACACTCTTTTTTAGAAGATCTCTACAGAGCCTGGGACAGGAGAAGTTGAAGTACACTCTGCTTTAGATGATATCCACAGAGCTTGGGATAGGAGAATTGAAGGTACACTCTGCATTAGAAGATCCCCACAGAGCTTGGGACAGGAGAAGTTGAAGGTACACTCTGCTTTGAGAAGATCTCTACAGAGCCTGGGACAGGAAAAGTTGAAGTACACTCTGCTTTAGATGATATCCACAGAGCTTGGGATAGGAGAATTGAAGATACACTCTGCATTAGAAGATCCCCACAGAGCTCTGGGACAGGAGAAGGTAAAGGTACACTCTGCTTTAGAAGATCTCACAGAGCCTGGGACAGGAGAAGTTGAAGGTACACTCTGCTTTAGAAGATCTCTACAGAGCCTGGGACAGGAAAAGTTGAAGTACACTCTGCTTTAGGTGATCTCCACAGAGCTTAGGACAGGAGAAGGTGAAGGTACACTCTGCTTTAGAAGATCTCCAAAGAGCCTGGGACAGGAGAAGTGGACGATGCACTCTGCTTTAGAAGATCTCCACAGAGCCTGGGACAGGAGAAGGTAAAGGTACACTCTGCTTTAGAAGATCTCCACAGAGCTTGGGACAGGAGAGGTTGAAGGCACACTCTGCTTTAGAAGATCTCCACAGAGCCTGAGACAGGAGAAGTTTAAGGTACTCTCTTCTTTAGAAGATCTCCAAAGAGCCTGGGACAGGAGAGGTTGAAGGTACACTCTGCTTTAGAAGATCTACACAGAACCTGGGAGAGGAGAAGTTGAAGGTACACTCTGCATTAGAAAATCCCCACAGAGCTTGGGACAGGAGAGGTTAAAGGTACACTCTATTTAGAAGAGCTCCACAGAGCCTGGGACTGGAGAAGTTGAAGATGCACTCTGCTTTAGAAGATCTCCACAGAGCTTTGGACAGGAGAAGTTGAAGGTACACTCTGCTTTAGAATATCTCCACAGAGCTTTGGACAGGAGAAGTTGAAGGTACACTCTGCTTTAGAATATCTCCACAGAGCTTGGGACAGGAGAGGTTGAAGGTGGTCCTCTGTAGCTCAATTGGTAGAGCATGGCGCATGGCGCTTGTAACACCAAGGTAGTGGGTTCGATCCCCGGGACTACCCATACGTAAAAATGTATGCACACATGACTGTAAGTAGCTTTGGATAAAAGCGTTTGCTAAATGGCATATTATTATATTATTATTATTAAGGTACACTCTGCTATAGGAGATCTCCACAGAGCCTCGGACAGGAGAAGTTGCAGGTACACTCTACTTTAGAAGATCGACACAGAGCCTGGGACAGGAGGTTGAAGATACACTCTGCTTTAGAAGATCTCCACAGAGCCTGGGACAGGATAAGTTGAAGGTACTCTCTGCTTTAGAAGATCTCCAAAGAGCCTGGGACAGGAGAATTTGAAGGTACACTCTGCTTTAGAAGATATCCACAGAGCCTGGACAGGAGAAGTTGAAGGTACACTCTGCTTTGAAGATCTCCAAAGAGCCTGGGACAGGATAAGTTGAAGATACACTCTACTTTAGAAGATCTTAACGTAGCCTGGGACAGAAGAAATTGAAGGTAAACTCTGCTTTAGAAGATCTCCAAAGAGCCTGGGACAGGAGAAGTTGAAAATACACTCTGCTTTAGAAGATCTCCACAGAGCCTGGGACAGGAGAAGTTGAAGGTACACTCTGCATTAGAAGATCTCCACAGAGCCTGGGACAGGAGAAGTTGAATGTACACTCTGCATTAGAAGATCTCCACAGAGCTTGGGATAGATGAAGTTGAAGGCACACTCTGCTTTAGAAGATCTCCACAGAGCCTGGGACAGGAGAAGTAGAAGGCACACTCTGCCTTAGAAGATCTCCACAAAATTTGGGACAGGATAAATTGAAGTTACACTCTGCTTTAGAAGATCTCCACAGAGCTTTGGACAGGATAAGTTGAAGGTACACTCTGCTTTGAAGATCTCCAAAGAGCCTGGGACAGGATAAGTTGAAGTACACTCTGCTTTAGGTGATCTCGACAGAGCTTGGGATAGGAGAATTGAAGTTACTCTCTGCATTAGAAGATCCCCACAGAGCTTGGGACAGGAGAAGTTGAAGGTACACTCTGCTTTAGAAGATCTCTACAGAGCCTGGGACAGGAAAAGTTGAAGTACACTCTGCTTTAGATGATATCCACAGAGCTTGGGATAGGAGAATTGAAGATACACTCTGCATTAGAAGATCCCCACAGAGCTTGGGACAGGAGAAGGTAAAGGTACACTCTGCTTTAGAAGATCTCCACAGAGCCTGAGACAGGAGAAGTTGAAGGTACTCTCTTCTTTAGAAGATCTCCAAAGAGCCTGGGACAGGAGAGGTTGAAGGTACACTCTGCTTTAGAAGATCTACACAGAACCTGGGAGAGGAGAAGTTGAAGGTACACTCTGCATTAGAAAATCTCCACAGAGCTTGGGACAGGAGAGGTTGAAGGTACACTCTATTTAGAAGAGCTCCACAGAGCCTGGGACTGGAGAAGTTGAAGATGCACTCTGCTTTAGAAGATCTCCACAGAGCTTGGGACAGGAGAAGTTGAAGTACACTCTGCTTTAGGAAATCTCCACAGAGCTTGGGACAGGAGAGGTTGAAGGTGGTCCTCTGTAGCTCAATTGGTAGAGCATGGCGCATGGCGCTTGTAACACCAAGGTAGTGGGTTCGATCCCCGGGACTACCCATACGTAAAAATGTATGCACACATGACTGTAAGTAGCTTTGGATAAAAGCGTTTGCTAAATGGCATATTATTATATTATTATTATTAAGGTACACTCTGCTATAGGAGATCTCCACAGAGCCTCGGACAGGAGAAGTTGCAGGTACACTCTACTTTAGAAGATCGACACAGAGCCTGGGACAGGAGGTTGAAGATACACTCTGCTTTAGAAGATCTCCACAGAGCCTGGGACAGGAGAAGTTGAAGGTACTCTCTGCTTTAGAAGATCTCCAAAGAGCCTGGGACAGGAGAATTTGAAGGTACACTCTGCTTTAGAAGATATCCACAGAGCCTGGACAGGAGAAGTTGAAGGTACACTCTGCTTTGAAGATCTCCAAAGAGCCTGGGACAGGATAAGTTGAAGATACACTCTACTTTAGAAGATCTTAACGTAGCCTGGGACAGAAGAAATTGAAGGTAAACTCTGCTTTAGAAGATCTCCAAAGAGCCTGGGACAGGAGAAGTTGAAAATACACTCTGCTTTAGAAGATCTCCACAGAGCCTGGGACAGGAGAAGTTGAAGGTACACTCTGCATTAGAAGATCTCCACAGAGCCTGGGACAGGAGAAGTTGAAGGCACACTCTGCCTTAGAAGATCTCCACAAAGCTTGGGACAGGATAAATTGAAGTTACACTCTGCTTTAGAAGATCTCCACAGAGCTTTGGACAGGATAAGTTGAAGGTACACTCTGCTTTGAAGATCTCCAAAGAGCCTGGGACAGGATAAGTTGAAGTACACTCTGCTTTAGGTGATCTCGACAGAGCTTGGGATAGGAGAATTGAAGTTACTCTCTGCATTAGAAGATCCCCACAGAGCTTGGGAAAGGATGAGTTGAAGGTACACTCTGCTTTAGAAGATCTCCATAGAGCCTGGGACAGGAGAAGTTTAAGGTACACTCTGCTTTAGAAGATCTCCACGAGCCTGGGATAGGAGAAGTTGAAGGTACACTCTGCTTTAGAATACCTCCACAGAGCCTGGATTGGAGAAGTTGAAGGTACACTCTGCTTTAGAAGATCTCCAAAGAACTTGGGACAGGAGAAGTTGAAGGTACACTCTGCTTTAGAATATCTCCACAGAGCTTAGGACAGGAGAAGTTGAAGGTACACTCTGCTTTAGAAGATCTCTACAGAGCCTGGGACAGGAGAAGTTGAAGCACACTCTGCTTTACGTGATCGCCAGAATGCTTGGGACAGGAGAAGTTGAAGGCACACTCTGCTTTAGAATATCTCCACAGAGCCTGGGACAGGAGAAGTTGAAGGTAAACTCTGCTTTAGAAGATCTACAGAAGCCTGGGACAGGAGAAGTTGAAGTACACTCTGCTTTAGATGATATCCACAAAGCCTGGACAGGAGAAGTTGAAGATACACTCTTTTTAGAAGATCTCTACAGAGCCTGGGACAGGAGAAGTTGAAGTACACTCTGCTTTAGATGATATCCACAGAGCTTGGGATAGGAGAATTGAAGGTACACTCTGCATTAGAAGATCCCCACAGAGCTTGGGACAGGAGAAGTTGAAGGTACACTCTGCTTTAGAAGATCTCTACAGAGCCTGGGACAGGAAAAGTTGAAGTACACTCTGCTTTAGATGATATCCACAGAGCTTGGGATAGGAGAATTGAAGATACACTCTGCATTAGAAGATCCCCACAGAGCTTGGGACAGGAGAAGGTAAAGGTACACTCTGCTTTAGAAGATCTCCACAGAGCCTGGGACAGGAGAAGTTGAAGGTACACTCTGCTTTAGAAGATCTCTACAGAGCCTGGGACAGGAAAAGTTGAAGTACACTCTGCTTTAGGTGATCTCCACAGAGCTTAGGACAGGAGAAGGTGAAGGTACACTCTGCTTTAGAAGATCTCCAAAGAGCCTGGGACAGGAGAAGTGGACGATGCACTCTGCTTTAGAAGATCTCCACGGAGCCTGGGACAGGAGAAGGTAAAGGTACACTCTGCTTTAGAAGATCTCCACAGAGCTTGGGACAGGAGAGGTTGAAGGCACACTCTGCTTTAGAAGATCTCCACAGAGCCTGAGACAGGAGAAGTTGAAGGTACTCTCTTCTTTAGAAGATCTCCAAAGAGCCTGGGACAGGAGAGGTTGAAGGTACACTCTGCTTTAGAAGATCTACACAGAACCTGGGAGAGGAGAAGTTGAAGGTACACTCTGCATTAGAAAATCCCCACAGAGCTTGGGACAGGAGAGGTTAAAGGTACACTCTATTTAGAAGAGCTCCACAGAGCCTGGGACTGGAGAAGTTGAAGATGCACTCTGCTTTAGAAGATCTCCACAGAGCTTTGGACAGGAGAAGTTGAAGGTACACTCTGCTTTAGAATATCTCCACAGAGCTTGGGACAGGAGAAGTTGAAGTACACTCTGCTTTAGGAAATCTCCACAGAGCTTGGGACAGGAGAGGTTGAAGGTGGTCCTCTGTAGCTCAATTGGTAGAGCATGGCGCATGGCGCTTGTAACACCAAGGTAGTGGGTTCGATCCCCGGGACTACCCATACGTAAAAATGTATGCACACATGACTGTAAGTAGCTTTGGATAAAAGCGTTTGCTAAATGGCATATTATTATATTATTATTATTAAGGTACACTCTGCTATAGGAGATCTCCACAGAGCCTCGGACAGGAGAAGTTGCAGGTACACTCTACTTTAGAAGATCGACACAGAGCCTGGGACAGGAGGTTGAAGATACACTCTGCTTTAGAAGATCTCCACAGAGCCTGGGACAGGAGAAGTTGAAGGTACTCTCTGCTTTAGAAGATCTCCAAAGAGCCTGGGACAGGAGAATTTGAAGGTACACTCTGCTTTAGAAGATATCCACAGAGCCTGGACAGGAGAAGTTGAAGGTACACTCTGCTTTGAAGATCTCCAAAGAGCCTGGGACAGGATAAGTTGAAGATACACTCTACTTTAGAAGATCTTAACGTAGCCTGGGACAGAAGAAATTGAAGGTAAACTCTGCTTTAGAAGATCTCCAAAGAGCCTGGGACAGGAGAGTTGAAAATACACTCTGCTTTAGAAGATCTCCACAGAGCCTGGGACAGGAGAAGTTGAATGTACACTCTGCATTAGAAGATCTCCACAGAGCTTGGGATAGATGAAGTTGAAGGCACACTCTGCTTTAGAAGATCTCCACGAGCCTGGGATAGGAGAAGTTGAAGGTACACTCTGCTTTAGAATACCTCCACAGAGCCTGGATTGGAGAAGTTGAAGGTACACTCTGCTTTAGAAGATCTCCAAAGAACTTGGGACAGGAGAAGTTGAAGGTACACTCTGCTTTAGAATATCTCCACAGAGCCTGGGACAGGAGAAGTTGAAGGTACACTCTGCATTAGAAGATCTCCACAGAGCCTGGGACAGGAGAAGTTGAATGTACACTCTGCATTAGAAGATCTCCACAGAGCTTGGGATAGATGAAATTGAAGGCACACTCTGCTTTAGAAGATCTCCACAGAGCCTGGGACAGGAGAAGTAGAAGGCACACTCTGCCTTAGAAGATCTCCACAAAGCTTGGGACAGGATAAATTGAAGTTACACTCTGCTTTAGAAGATCTCCACAGAGCTTTGGACAGGATAAGTTGAAGGTACACTCTGCTTTGAAGATCTCCAAAGAGCCTGGGACAGGATAAGTTGAAGTACACTCTGCTTTAGGTGATCTCGACAGAGCTTGGGATAGGAGAATTGAAGTTACTCTCTGCTTTAGAAGATCCCCACAGAGCTTGGGAAAGGATGAGTTGAAGGTACACTGCTTTAGAAGATCTCCATAGAGCCTGGGACAGGAGAAGTTCAAGGTACACTCTGCTTTAGAAGATCTCCACGAGCCTGGGATAGGAGAAGTTGAAGGTACACTCTGCTTTAGAATACCTCCACAGAGCCTGGATTGGAGAAGTTGAAGGTACACTCTGCTTTAGAAGATCTCCAAAGAACTTGGGACAGGAGAAGTTGAAGGTACACTCTGCTTTAGAATATCTCCACAGAGCTTAGGACAGGAGAAGTTGAAGGTACACTCTGCTTTAGAAGATCTCTACAGAGCCTGGGACAGGAGAAGTTGAAGCACACTCTGCTTTACGTGATCGCCAGAATGCTTGGGACAGGAGAAGTTGAAGGTACACTCTGCTTTAGAATATCTCCACAGAGCCTGGGACAGGAGAAGTTGAAGGTAAACTCTGCTTTAGAAGATCTACAGAAGCCTGGGACAGGAGACGTTGAAGGTACACTCTGCTTTAGAAGATCTCCACAAAGCCTGGACAGGAGAAGTTGAAGATACACTCTTTTTTAGAAGATCTCTACAGAGCCTGGGACAGGAGAAGTTGAAGGTAAACTCTGCTTTAGAAGATCTACAGAAGCCTGGGACAGGAGACGTTGAAGGTACACTCTGCTTTAGAAGATCCCCACAGAGCTTGGGACAGGAGAAGTTGAAGGTACACTCTGCTTTAGAAGATCTCTACAGAGCCTGGGACAGGAAAAGTTGAAGTACACTCTGCTTTAGATGATATCCACAGAGCTTGGGATAGGAGAATTGAAGATACACTCTGCATTAGAAGATCCCCACAGAGCTTGGGACAGGAGAAGGTAAAGGTACACTCTGCTTTAGAAGATCTCCACAGAGCCTGGGACAGGAGAAGTTGAAGGTACACTCTGCTTTAGAAGATCTCTACAGAGCCTGGGACAGGAAAAGTTGAAGTACACTCTGCTTTAGGTGATCTCCACAGAGCTTAGGACAGGAGAAGGTGAAGGTACACTCTGCTTTAGAAGATCTCCAAAGAGCCTGGGACAGGAGAAGTGGACGATGCACTCTGCTTTAGAAGATCTCCACGGAGCCTGGGACAGGAGAAGGTAAAGGTACACTCTGCTTTAGAAGATCTCCACAGAGCTTGGGACAGGAGAGGTTGAAGGCACACTCTGCTTTAGAAGATCTCCACAGAGCCTGAGACAGGAGAAGTTGAAGGTACTCTCTTCTTTAGAAGATCTCCAAAGAGCCTGGGACAGGAGAGGTTGAAGGTACACTCTGCTTTAGAAGATCTACACAGAACCTGGGAGAGGAGAAGTTGAAGGTACACTCTGCATTAGAAAATCCCCACAGAGCTTGGGACAGGAGAGGTTAAAGGTACACTCTATTTAGAAGAGCTCCACAGAGCCTGGGACTGGAGAGGTTGAAGGTACACTCTGCTTTAGAATATCTCCACAGAGCTTGGGACAGGAGAAGTTGAAGTACACTCTGCTTTAGGAAATCTCCACAGAGCTTGGGACAGGAGAGGTTGAAGGTGGTCCTCTGTAGCTCAATTGGTAGAGCATGGCGCATGGCGCTTGTAACACCAAGGTAGTGGGTTCGATCCCCGGGACTACCCATACGTAAAAATGTATGCACACATGACTGTAAGTAGCTTTGGATAAAAGCGTTTGCTAAATGGCATATTATTATATTATTATTATTAAGGTACACTCTGCTATAGGAGATCTCCACAGAGCCTCGGACAGGAGAAGTTGCAGGTACACTCTACTTTAGAAGATCGACACAGAGCCTGGGACAGGAGGTTGAAGATACACTCTGCTTTAGAAGATCTCCACAGAGCCTGGGACAGGAGAAGTTGAAGGTACTCTCTGCTTTAGAAGATCTCCAAAGAGCCTGGGACAGGAGAATTTGAAGGTACACTCTGCTTTAGAAGATATCCACAGAGCCTGGACAGGAGAAGTTGAAGGTACACTCTGCTTTGAAGATCTCCAAAGAGCCTGGGACAGGATAAGTTGAAGATACACTCTACTTTAGAAGATCTTAACGTAGCCTGGGACAGAAGAAATTGAAGGTAAACTCTGCTTTAGAAGATCTCCAAAGAGCCTGGGACAGGAGAAGTTGAAAATACACTCTGCTTTAGAAGATCTCCACAGAGCCTGGGACAGGAGAAGTTGAAGGTACACTCTGCATTAGAAGATCTCCACAGAGCCTGGGACAGGAGAAGTTGAATGTACACTCTGCATTAGAAGATCTCCACAGAGCTTGGGATAGATGAAGTTGAAGGCACACTCTGCTTTAGAAGATCTCCACAGAGCCTGGGACAGGAGAAGTAGAAGGCACACTCTGCCTTAGAAGATCTCCACAAAATTTGGGACAGGATAAATTGAAGTTACACTCTGCTTTAGAAGATCTCCACAGAGCTTTGGACAGGATAAGTTGAAGGTACACTCTGCTTTGAAGATCTCCAAAGAGCCTGGGACAGGATAAGTTGAAGTACACTCTGCTTTAGGTGATCTCGACAGAGCTTGGGATAGGAGAATTGAAGTTACTCTCTGCATTAGAAGATCCCCACAGAGCTTGGGACAGGAGAAGTTGAAGGTACACTCTGCTTTAGAAGATCTCTACAGAGCCTGGGACAGGAAAAGTTGAAGTACACTCTGCTTTAGATGATATCCACAGAGCTTGGGATAGGAGAATTGAAGATACACTCTGCATTAGAAGATCCCCACAGAGCTTGGGACAGGAGAAGGTAAAGGTACACTCTGCTTTAGAAGATCTCCACAGAGCCTGGGACAGGAGAAGTTGAAGATACACTCTGCTTTAGAAGATCTCTACAGAGTCTGGGACAGGAGAAGTTGAAGTACACTCTGCTTTAGATGATATCCACAGAGCTTGGGACAGGAGAAGGTAAAGGTACACTCTGCTTTAGAAGATCTCCACAGAGCCTGGGACAGGAGAAGTTGAAGATACACTCTGCTTTAGAAGATCTCTACAGAGCCTGGGACAGGAGAAGTTGAAGTACACTCTGCTTTAGATGATATCCACAGAGCTTGGGATAGGAGAATTGAAGATACACTCTGCATTAGAAGATCCCCACAGAGCTTGGGACAGGAGAAGGTAAAGGTACACTCTGCTTTAGAATATCTCCACAGAGCCTCTGACAGGAGAAGTTGAAGGTACACTCTGCTTTAGAAGATATCCACAGAACCTGGGACAGGAGAAGTTGAAGGTACACTCTGCTTTAGAAGATCTCCACAGAGCCTGGACAGGAAAAGTTGAAGTTACACTCTTCTTTAGAAGATCTCCACAGAGCTTAGGACAGGAGAAGGTGAAGGTACACTCTGCTTTAGAAGATCTCCAAAGAGCCTAGGACAGGAGAAGTGGACGATGCACTCTGCTTTAGAAGATCTCCACGGAGCCTGGGACAGGAGAAGGTAAAGGTACACTCTGCTTTAGAAGATCTCCACAGAGCTTGGGACAGGAGAGGTTGAAGGCACACTCTGCTTTAGAAGATCTCCACAGAGCCTGAGACAGGAGAAGTTGAAGGTACTCTCTTCTTTAGAAGATCTCCAAAGAGCCTGGGACAGGAGAGGTTGAAGGTACACTCTGCTTTAGAAGATCTACACAGAACCTGGGAGAGGAGAAGTTGAAGGTACACTCTGCATTAGAAAATCTCCACAGAGCTTGGGACAGGAGAGGTTGAAGGTACACTCTATTTAGAAGAGCTCCACAGAGCCTGGGACTGGAGAAGTTGAAGATGCACTCTGCTTTAGAAGATCTCCACAGAGCTTTGGACAGGAGAAGTTGAAGGTACACTCTGCTTTAGAATATCTCCACAGAGCTTGGGACAGGAGAAGTTGAAGTACACTCTGCTTTAGGAAATCTCCACAGAGCTTGGGACAGGAGAGGTTGAAGGTGGTCCTCTGTAGCTCAATTGGTAGAGCATGGCGCATGGCGCTTGTAACACCAAGGTAGTGGGTTCGATCCCCGGGACTACCCATACGTAAAAATGTATGCACACATGACTGTAAGTAGCTTTGGATAAAAGCGTTTGCTAAATGGCATATTATTATATTATTATTATTAAGGTACACTCTGCTATAGGAGATCTCCACAGAGCCTCGGACAGGAGAAGTTGCAGGTACACTCTACTTTAGAAGATCGACACAGAGCCTGGGACAGGAGGTTGAAGATACACTCTGCTTTAGAAGATCTCCACAGAGCCTGGGACAGGAGAAGTTGAAGGTACTCTCTGCTTTAGAAGATCTCCAAAGAGCCTGGGACAGGAGAATTTGAAGGTACACTCTGCTTTAGAAGATATCCACAGAGCCTGGACAGGAGAAGTTGAAGGTACACTCTGCTTTGAAGATCTCCAAAGAGCCTGGGACAGGATAAGTTGAAGATACACTCTACTTTAGAAGATCTTAACGTAGCCTGGGACAGAAGAAGTTGAAGGTACACTCTGCTTTAGAATATCTCCCAAAGAGCCTGGGACAGGAGAAGTTGAAGGTACACTCTGCATTAGAAGATCTCCACAGAGCCTGGGACAGGAAGAAGTTGAATGTACACTCTGCATTAGAAGATCTCCACAGAGCTTGGGATAGGAGAAGATTGAAGGTAAACTCTGCTTTAGAAGACTCCACAGAGCCTGGGCGAAGGAAGTTGAAGGTACACTCTGCATTAGAAGATCTCCAAAGACTTGGGACAGGAGAAGTTGAAGGTACACTCTCTGCTTTAGAAGATCTCCACAGAGCCTTGGACAGGATAAGTTGAAGGTACACTCTGCTTTTGAAGATCTCCAAAGAGCCTGGGACAGGAGAAGTTGAAGTACACTCTGCTTTAGGTGATATCGACAGAGCTTGGGATAGGAGAATTGAAGTTACTCTCTGCTTTAGAAGATCCCCACAGAGCTTGGGAAAGGATGAGTTGAAGGTACACTGCTTTAGAAGATCTCCATAGAGCCTGGGACAGGAGAAGTTCAAGGTACACTCTGCTTTAGAAGATCTCACGAGCCTGGGATAGGAGAAGTTGAAGGTACACTCTGCTTTAGAATACCTCCACAGAGCCTGGATTGGAGAAGTTGAAGGTACACTCTGCTTTAGAAGATCTCCAAAGAACTTGGGACAGGAGAAGTTGAAGGTACACTCTGCTTTAGAATATCTCCACAGAGCTTAGGACAGGAGAAGTTGAAGGTACACTCTGCTTTAGAAGATCTCTCTACAGAGCCTGGGACAGGAGAAGTTGAAGCACACTCTGCTTTACGTGATCGCCAGAATGCTTGGGACAGGAGAAGTTGAAGGTACACTCTGCTTTAGAATATCTCCACAGAGCCTGGGACAGGAGAAGTTGAAGGTAAACTCTGCTTTAGAAGATCTACAGAAGCCTGGGACAGGAGACGTTGAAGGTACACTCTGCTTTAGAAGATCTCCACAAAGCCTGGACAGGAGAAGTTGAAGATACACTCTTTTTTAGAAGATCTCTACAGAGCCTGGGACAGGAGAAGTTGAAGTACACTCTGCTTTAGATGATATCCACAGAGCTTGGGATAGGAGAATTGAAGGTACACTCTGCATTAGAAGATCCCCACAGAGCTTGGGACAGGAGAAGTTGAAGGTACACTCTGCTTTAGAAGATCTCTACAGAGCCTGGGACAGGAAAAGTTGAAGTACACTCTGCTTTAGATGATATCCACAGAGCTTGGGATAGGAGAATTGAAGATACACTCTGCATTAGAAGATCCCCACAGAGCTTGGGACAGGAGAAGGTAAAGGTACACTCTGCTTTAGAAGATCTCCACAGAGTCTGGGACAGGAGAAGTTGAAGGTACACTCTGCTTTAGAAGATCTCTACAGAGCCTGGGACAGGAGAAGTTGAAGTACACTCTGCTTTAGATGATATCCACAGAGCTTGGGATAGGAGAATTGAAGATACACTCTGCATTAGAAGATCCCCACAGAGCTTGGGACAGGAGAAGGTAAAGGTACACTCTGCTTTAGAATATCTCCACAGAGCCTCTGACAGGAGAAGTTGAAGGTACACTCTGCTTTAGAAGATATCCACAGAACCTGGGACAGGAGAAGTTGAAGGTACACTCTGCTTTAGAAGATCTCCACAGAGCCTGGACAGGAAAAGTTGAAGTTACACTCTTCTTTAGAAGATCTCCACAGAGCTTAGGACAGGAGAAGGTGAAGGTACACTCTGCTTTAGAAGATCTCCAAAGAGCCTGGGACAGGAGAAGTGGACGATGCACTCTGCTTTAGAAGATCTCCATGGAGCCTGGGACAGGAGAAGTTAAAGGTACACTCTGCTTCAGAAGATCTCCACAGAGCCTGGACAGGATAAGTTGAAATTACACTCTGCTTTAGAAGATCTCCACAGAGCTTAGGACAGGAGAAGTTTAAGGTACACTCTGCATTAGAAGATCTCCAAAGAGCATGGACAGGAGAAGTTGAAGGAACACTCTGCTTTAGAAGATCTCTACAGAGCCTGGGACAGGAGAAGTTGAAGTACACTCTGCTTTAGATGATATCCACAGAGCTTGGGATAGGAGAATTGAAGGTACACTCTGCATTAGAAGATCCCCACAGAGCTTGGGACAGGAGAAGTTGAAGGTACACTCTGCTTTAGAAGATCTCTACAGAGCCTGGGACAGGAGAAGTTGAAGATACACTCTTTTTTAGAAGATCTCTACAGAGCCTGGGACAGGAGAAGTTGAAGTACACTCTGCTTTAGATGATATCCACAGAGCTTGGGATAGGAGAATTGAAGGTACACTCTGCATTAGAAGATCCCCACAGAGCTTGGGACAGGAGAAGTTGAAGGTACACTCTGCTTTAGAAGATCTCTACAGAGCCTGGGACAGGAAAAGTTGAAGTACACTCTGCTTTAGATGATATCCACAGAGCTTGGGATAGGAGAATTGAAGATACACTCTGCATTAGAAGATCCCCACAGAGCTTGGGACAGGAGAAGGTAAAGGTACACTCTGCTTTAGAAGATCTCCACAGAGCCTGGGACAGGAGAAGTTGAAGGTACACTCTGCTTTAGAAGATCTCTACAGAGCCTGGGACAGGAGAAGTTGAAGTACACTCTGCTTTAGATGATATCCACAGAGCTTGGGATAGGAGAATTGAAGATACACTCTGCATTAGAAGATCCCCACAGAGCTTGGGACAGGAGAAGGTAAAGGTACACTCTGCTTTAGAATATCTCCACAGAGCCTCTGACAGGAGAAGTTGAAGGTACACTCTGCTTTAGAAGATATCCACAGAACCTGGGACAGGAGAAGTTGAAGGTACACTCTGCTTTAGAAGATCTCCACAGAGCCTGGACAGGAAAAGTTGAAGTTACACTCTTCTTTAGAAGATCTCCACAGAGCTTAGGACAGGAGAAGGTGAAGGTACACTCTGCTTTAGAAGATCTCCAAAGAGCCTGGGACAGGAGAAGTGGACGATGCACTCTGCTTTAGAAGATCTCCACGGAGCCTGGGACAGGAGAAGTTAAGGTACACTCTGCTTCAGAAGATCTCCACAGAGCCTGGACAGGATAAGTTGAAATTACACTCTGCTTTAGAAGATCTCCACAGAGCTTAGGACAGGAGAAGTTTAAGGTACACTCTGCATTAGAAGATCTCCAAAGAGCATGGACAGGAGAAGTTGAAGGAACACTCTGCTTTAGAAGATCTCTACAGAGCCTGGGACAGGAGAAGTTGAAGTACACTCTGCTTTAGATGATATCCACAGAGCTTGGGATAGGAGAATTGAAGGTACACTCTGCATTAGAAGATCCCCACAGAGCTTGGGACAGGAGAAGTTGAAGGTACACTCTGCTTTAGAAGATCTCTACAGAGCCTGGGACAGGAGAAGTTGAAGTACACTCTGCTTTAGATGATATCCACAGAGCTTGGGATAGGAGAAGGTGAAGGTACACTCTGCATTAGAAGATCCCAACAGAGCATGGGACAGGAGAAGGTAAAGGTACACTATGCTTTAGAAGATCTCCACAGAGCCTGGGACAGGAGAAGTTGAAGGTACACTCTGCTTTAGAAGTTATCCACAGAACCTGGGACAGGAGAAGTTGAAGTTACACTCTGCTTTAGAAGATCTCCACAGAGCCTGGACAGGAGAAGTTGAAGGTACACTCTGCTTTAGAAGATCTCCACAGAGCTTGGGACAGGAGAAGTTGAAGGTACACTCTGCCTTAAAAAGATCTCCACAGAGCTTAGGACAGGAGAAGTTGAAGATATACTCTGCTTTAGAAGATCTCCAAAGAGCCTGGGACAGGAGAAGTGGAAGATACACTCTGCTTTAGAAGATCTCCACAGAGCCTGGGACAGAAGAAGTTGAAGTTACACTCTGCTTTAGAAGATCTCTACAGAGCCTGGGACAGGAGAAGTTGAAGTAAACTCTGCTTAACGTGATCTCCACAGAGCTTTGGATAGGATAATTGAAGGTACACTCTGCATTAGAAGATCCCCACAGAGCTTGGGACAGGAGAAGTTGAAGGTACACTCTGCTTTAGAAGATCTCTACAGAGCCTGGGACAGGAAAAGTTGAAGTACACTCTGCTTTAGATGATATCCACAGAGCTTGGGATAGGAGAATTGAAGATACACTCTGCATTAGAAGATCCCCACAGAGCTTGGGACAGGAGAAGGTAAAGGTACACTCTGCTTTAGAATATCTCCACAGAGCCTGGGACAGGAGAAGTTGAAGGTACACTCTGCTTTAGAAGATCTCTACAGAGCCTGGGACAGGAGAAGTTGAATTACACTCTGCTTTAGATGATATCCACAGAGCTTGGGATAGGAGAATTGAAGATACACTCTGCATTAGAAGATCCCCACAGAGCTTGGGACAGGAGAAGGTAAAGGTACACTCTGCTTTAGAATATCTCCACAGAGCCTCTGACAGGAGAAGTTGAAGGTACACTCTGCTTTAGAAGATATCCACAGAACCTGGGACAGGAGAAGTTGAAGGTACACTCTGCTTTAGAAGATCTCCACAGAGCCTGGACAGGAAAAGTTGAAGTTACACTCTTCTTTAGAAGATCTCCACAGAGCATAGGACAGGAGAAGGTGAAGGTACACTCTGCTTTAGAAGATCTCCAAAGAGCCTGGGACAGGAGAAGTGGACGATGCACTCTGCTTTAGAAGATCTCCACGGAGCCTGGGACAGGAGAAGTTAAAGGTACACTCTGCTTCAGAAGATCTCCACAGAGCCTGGACAGGATAAGTTGAAATTACACTCTGCTTTAGAAGATCTCCACAGAGCTTAGGACAGGAGAAGTTTAAGGTACACTCTGCATTAGAAGATCTCCAAAGAGCATGGACAGGAGAAGTTGAAGGAACACTCTGCTTTAGAAGATCTCTACAGAGCCTGGGACAGGAGAAGTTGAAGTACACTCTGCTTTATGATGATATCCACAGAGCTTGGGATAGGAGAATTGAAGGTACACTCTGCATTAGAAGATCCCCACAGAGCTTGGGACAGGAGAAGTTGAAGGTACACTCTGCTTTAGAAGATCTCTACAGAGCCTGGGACAGGAGAAGTTGAAGTACACTCTGCTTTAGATGATATCCACAGAGCTTGGGATAGGAGAAGGTGAAGGTACACTCTGCATTAGAAGATCCCAACAGAGCATGGGACAGGAGAAGGTAAAGGTACACTATGCTTTAGAAGTTCTCCACAGAGCCTGGGACAGGAGAAGTTGAAGGTACACTCTGCTTTAGAAGTTATCCACAGAACCTGGGACAGGAGAAGTTGAAAGTACACTCTGCTTTAGAAGATCTCCATAGAGCCTAGACAGGAGAAGTTGAAGGTACACTCTGCTTTAGAAGATCTCCACAGAGCTTGGGACAGGAGAAGTTGAAGGTACACTCTGCCTTAAAAAGATCTCCACAGAGCTTAGGACAGGAGAAGTTGAAGATACACTCTGCTTTAGAAGATCTCCAAAGAGCCTGGGACAGGAGAAGTGGAAGATACACTCTGCTTTAGAAGATCTCCACAGAGCCTGGGACAGAAGAAGTTGAAGTTACACTCTGCTTTAGAAGATCTCTACAGAGCCTGGGACAGGAGAAGTTGAAGTAAACTCTGCTTAACGTGATCTCCACAGAGCTTTGGATAGGATAATTGAAGGTACACTCTGCTTTAGAAGATCCCAACAGAGCTTGGGACAGGAGAAGTTGAAGGTCCACTCTGCTTTAGAATTTCTACACAGAGCTTGGGACAGGAGAAGTTGAAGGTACACTCTGCTTTAGAAGATCTCCAAAGAGCCTTGGACAGGAGAAGTGGAAGATACACTCTGCTTTAGAAGATCTCTACAGAGCCTGGGACAGGAGAAGTTGAAGTACACTCTGCTTTAGATGATATCCACAGAGCTTGGGATAGGAGAATTGAAGGTACACTCTGCATTAGAAGATCCCAACAGAGCATGGGACAGGAGAAGGTAAAAGTACACTATGCTTTAGAAGATCTCCACAGAGCCTGGGACAGGAGAAGTTGAAGGTACACTCTGCTTTAGAAGATATCCACAGAACCTGGGACAGGAGAAGTTGAAGGTACACTCTGCTTTAGAAGATCTCCACAGAGCCTGGACAGGAGAAGTTGAAGGTACACTCTGCTTTAGAAGATCTCCACAGAGCTTGGGACAGGAGAAGTGGAAGATACACTCTGCTTTAGAAGATCTCCACAGAGCCTGGGACAGAAGAAGTTGAAGTTACACTCTGCTTTAGAAGATCTCTACAGAGCCTGGGACAGGAGAAGTTGAAGTAAACTCTGCTTAACGTGATCTCCACAGAGTTTGGATAGGATAATTGAAGGTACACTCTGCTTTAGAAGATCCCAACAGAGCTTGGGACAGGAGAAGTTGAAGGTACACTCTGCTTTAAAATATCTCCACAGAGCCTGGGACAGGATAAGTTGAAGGTAAACTCTGCTTTAGAAGATCTCCACAAGCCTGGAACAGGAGAAGTTGAAGGTACACTCTGCTTTTGAAGATCTCCACAAAGCCTGGACAGAAGTAGTTGAAGGTCCACTCTGCTTTAGAATTTCTACACAGAGCTTGGGACAGGAGAAGTTGAAGGTACACTCTGCTTTAGAAGATCTCCAAAGAGCCTTGGACAGGAGAAGTGGAAGATACACTCTGCTTTAGAAGATCTCTACAGAGCCTGGGACAGGAGAAGTTGAAGGTACACTCTGCTTTAGAAGATCTCCACAGAGCCTGGAAAGGAGAAGTTGAAGGTACACTCTGCTTTATAAGATCTCCACAGAGCTTGGGACAGGAGAAGTTGAAGGTACACTCTGCCTTAAAAAGATCTCCACAGAGCTTAGGACAGGAGAAGTTGAAGATACACTCTGCTTTAGAAGATCTCCAAAGAGCCTGGGACAGGAGAAGTGGAAGATACACTCTGCTTTAGAAGATCTCCACAGAGCCTGGGAAGAAGAAGTTGAAGTTACACTCTGCTTTAGAAGATCTCTACAGAGCCTGGGACAGGAGAAGTTGAAGTAAACTCTGCTTAACGTGATCTCCACAGAGTTTGGATAGGATAATTGAAGGTACACTCTGCTTTAGAAGATCCCAACAGAGCTTGGGACAGGAGAAGTTGAAGGTACACTCTGCTTTAAAATATCTCCACAGAGCCTGGGACAGGATAAGTTGAAGGGGTAAACTCTGCTTTAGAAGATCTCCACAAGCCTGGAACAGGAGAAGTTGAAGGTACACTCTGCTTTTGAAGATCTCCACAAAGCCTGGACAGGAGTAGTTGAAGGTCCACTCTGCTTTAGAATTTCTACACAGAGCTTGGGACAGGAGAAGTTGAAGGTACACTCTGCTTTAGAAGATCTCCAAAGAGCCTTGGACAGGAGAAGTGGAAGATACACTCTGCTTTAGAAGATCTCTACAGAGCCTGGGACAGGAGAAGTTGAAGTACACTCTGCTTTAGATGATATCCACAGAGCTTGGGATAGGAGAATTGAAGGTACACTCTGCATTAGAAGATCCAGACAGAGCATTGGACAGGAGAAGGTAAAGGTACACTATGCTTTAGAAGATCTCCACAGAGCCTGGGACAGGAGAAGTTGAAGGTACACTCTGCTTTAGAAGATATCCACAGAACCTGGGACAGGAGAAGTTGAAGGTACACTCTGCTTTAGAAGATCTCCACAGAGCCTGGACAGGAGAAGTTGAAGGTACACTCTGCTTTAAAAGATCTCCACAGAGCTTGGGACAGGAGAAGTTGAAGGTACACTCTGCCTTAAACAGATCTCCACAGAGCTTAGGACAGGAGAAGTTGAAGATACACTCTGCTTTAGAAGATCTCCAAAGAGCCTGGGACAGGAGAAGTGGAAGATACACTCTGCTTTAGAAGATCTCCACAGAGGCCTGGGACAGGAGAAGTTGAAGGTACACTCTGCTTTAGAGTTATCCACAGGGCCTGGGACAGGAGGATTGAAAGTACACTCTGCTTTAGAATCTCCATAGAGCCTGACAGGAAGTTGAAGAGGAATTACCTCTGCTTTTAGAAGATCTCCACAGAGCTTGGGACAGGAGAAGTTAGAGTACACTCTGCCTTAAAAGTCTCCCACAGAGCTTAGGACAGGAAGAGTTGAAGATGCTCTGCTTTAGAGATCAGCTGGGACAGGGAAGTGGAAGATACACTCTGCTTCAGAAGATCTCCACAGAGCCTGGGACAGAAAGTTGAAGTTACACTCTGCTTTAGAAGATCTCTGCAGAGCCTGGGACAGGAGAGATTAGAAGTAAACTCTGTGCGTAGTCTGAGCTTTCGTTGGATATTGAGAAGAGTACACATCTGCTTTAGAATTTGTGAGCTTAGGACAGGAGGATTGAAGTCCTCTGCTTTAGAATTTCTTACAGAGCTTGGGACAGGAAGAAGTTGAAGGGCTCTGCTTTAGAAGATCTCCCAAGGCCTTGGACAGGAGAGTGGAAAATGCCTCTGCATTAGGAATCTCTCAGAGCCTGGGACAGGAGAAGTTGAAGTACCTCTGCTTTAGATGATATCTCTGAGCTTGGGATAGGAGAATTGAAGAGTGGTCTGCATTAGAAGATCCCAACAGAGGCATGGGGACAGGAAAGGTAAAAGTACACTGTACTTTAGAAGATCTCCACAGAGCCTGCTGGGACAGGAAGTTGAAGGTACACTCTGCTTTAGAAGATATTCACAGAACCTGGGACAGAAGAAGTTGAAGGTACACTCCTGCTATAGAAGATCTCCAAAGAGCATGTACAGGAGAAGTTGAAGGTACACTCTGCTTGAGAAGATCACCACAGAGCTTGAGACGGAGAAGTGGAAGATACACTCTGCTTTAGAAGATCTCCACAGAGCCTGGGACAGAAGAAGTTGGAAGGTACACTCTCGCTTCAGAAGATCTCACAGAGCCTGGGACCGGGAGAAGTTGAAGTAAACTCTGTTAACGTGGATCTCCACAGAGTTGGGATAGGAGAAGTTAGAAGGTACACTCTGCTTTAGAAGATCCCCAGAAGCTTGGGACAGGAGTAGTTGAAGTACACTCTGCTTTAGAAGATCTCCACACAAAGCCTGGGACAGGAGGAAGAAGGTAATTAACTGCTAGAAGATCTCGCAGAGCCTGGGACAGGGAGAAGTTGAAGGTACACTCTGCTTTAGAAGATCTCCACAGAGCCTGGGATAGGAGAAGTTGAAGGTACACTCTGCTTTAGAAGATTTCTACAGAGCTTGGGACAGGAGAAGTTGAAGTACACTCTGTTTAGATCTCAAAGGAGCCTTGGACAGGAGAAGTGGAAGATACACTCTGCTTTAGAAGATCTCCACAGAGCCTGGGACAGGAGAAGTTGAAGGTACACTCTGCTTTAGAAGATCTCCACAGAGCCTGGAAAGGAGAAGTTGAAGGTACACTCTGCTTTAGAAGATCTCCACAGAGCTTGGGACAGGAGAGAAGTTCGGAAGGTACACTCTGCCTTAGAAGATCTCACAGAGCTTAGGACAGGAGAAGTTGAAGATACACTCTGCTTTAGAAGATCTCCAAAGAGCCTGGGACAGGAGAAGTGGAAGATACACTCTGCTTTAGAAGATCTCCACAGAGCCTGGGAAGAAGTTGAAGTTACACTCTGCTTTAGAAGATCTTACAGAGCCTGGGACAGGAGAAGTTGGAGTAAACTCTGCTTAACGTGATCTCCACAGAGTTTGGATAGGATAATTGAAGGTACACTCTGCTTTAGAAGATCCCAACAGAGCTTGGGACAGGAGGAAGTTGAAGGTACACTCTGCTTTAAAATATCTCCACAGAGCCTGGGACAGGATAAGTTGAAGGTAAACTCTGCTTTAGAAGATCTCCACAAGCCTGGAACAGGAGAAGTTGAAGGTACACTCTGCTTTTGAAGATCTCCACAAAGCCTGGACAGGAGTAGTTGAAGGTCCACTCTGCTTTAGAATTCTCCACAGAGCTTGGGACAGGAGAAGTTGAAGGTACACTCTGCTTTAGAAGATCTCCAAAGAGCCTTGGACAGGAGAAGTGGAAGATACACTCTGCTTTAGAAGATCTCTACAGAGCCTGGGACAGGAGAAGTTGAAGTACACTCTGCTTTAGATGATATCCACAGAGCTTGGGATAGGAGAATTGAAGGTACACTCTGCATTAGAAGACTCAGACAGAGCATTGGACAGGAGAAGGGAAGGTACACTATGCTTTAGAAGATCGGCTGCTTTAGAAATTCCACAGAGCCTGGGACAGGAGAAGTTGAAGGTACACTCTGCTTTAGAAGATATCCACAGAACCTGGGACAGGAGAAGTTGAAGGTACACTCTGCTTTAGAAGATCTCCACAGAGCCTGGACAGGAGAAGTTGAAGGTACACTCTGCTTTAAAAGATCTCCACAGAGCTTGGGACAGGAGAAGTTGAAGGTACACTCTGCCTTAAACAGATCTCCACAGAGCTTAGGACAGGAGAAGTTGAAGATACACTCTGCTTTAGAAGATCTCCAAAGAGCCTGGGACAGGAGAAGTGGAAGATACACTCTGCTTTAGAAGATCTCCACAGAGCCTGGGACAGAAGAAGTTGAAGTTACACTCTGCTTTAGAAGATCTCTACAGAGCCTGGGACAGGAGAAGTTGAAGTAAACTCTGCTTAACGTGATCTCCACAGAGTTTGGATAGGATAATTGAAGGTACACTCTGCTTTAGAAGATCCCAACAGAGCTTGGGACAGGAGAAGTTGAAGGTACACTCTGCTTTAAAATATCTCCACAGAGCCTGGGACAGGATAAGTTGAAGGTAAACTCTGCTTTAGAAGATCTCCACAAGCCTGGAACAGGAGAAGTTGAAGGTACACTCTGCTTTTGAAGATCTCCACAAAGCCTGGACAGGAGTAGTTGAAGGTCCACTCTGCTTTAGAATTTCTACACAGAGCTTGGGACAGGAGAAGTTGAAGGTACACTCTGCTTTAGAAGATCTCCAAAGAGCCTTGGACAGGAGAAGTGGAAGATACACTCTGCTTTAGAAGATCTCTACAGAGCCTGGGACAGGAGAAGTTGAAGTACACTCTGCTTTAGATGATATCCACAGAGCTTGGGATAGGAGAATTGAAGATACACTCTGCATTAGAAGATCCCCACAGAGCTTGGGACAGGATAAGGTAAAGGTACACTCTGCTTTAGAAGATCTCCACAGAGCCTGGACAGGAAAAGTTGAAGTTACACTCTTCTTTAGAAGATCTCCACAGAGCTTAGGACAGGAGAAGGTGAAGGTACACTCTGCTTTAGAAGATCTCCAAAGAGCCTGGGACAGGAGAAGTGGACGATGCACTCTGCTTCAGAAGATCTCCACGGAGCCTGGGACAGGAGAAGTTAAATGTACACTCTGCTTCAGAAGATCTCCACAGAGCCTGGACAGGATAAGTTGAAATTACACTCTGCTTTAGAAGATCTCCACAGAGCTTAGGACAGGAGAAGTTGAAGGTACACTCTGCATTAGAAGATCTCCAAAGAGCATGGACAGGAGAAGTTGAAGGTACACTCTGCTTTAGAAGATCTCTACAGAGCCTGGGACAGGAGAAGTTGAAGTACACTCTGCTTTAGATGATATCCACAGAGCTTGGGATAGGAGAATTGAAGGTACACTCTGCATTAGAAGATCCCCACAGAGCTTGGGACAGGAGAAGTTGAAGGTACACTCTGCTTTAGAAGATCTCTACAGAGCCTGGGACAGGAGAAGTTGAAGTACACTCTGCTTTAGATGATATCCACAGAGCTTGGGATAGGAGAATTGAAGGTACACTCTGCATTAGAAGATCCCAACAGAGCATGTGACAGGAGAAGGTAAAGGTACACTATGCTTTAGAAGATCTCCACAGAGCCTGGGACAGGAGAAGTTGAAGGTACACTCTGCTTTAGAAGATCTCCACAGAGCCTGGACAGGAGAAGTTGAAGGTACACTCTGGTTTACAAGATCTCCACAGAGCTTGGGACAGGAGAAGTTGAAGGTACACTCTGCCTTAAAAAGATCTCCACAGAGCTTAGGACAGGAGAAGTTGAAGATACACTCTGCTTTAGAAGATCTCCAAAGAGCCTGGGACAGGAGAAGTGGAAGATACACTCTGCTTTAGAAGATCTCCACAGAGCCTGGGACAGAAGAAGTTGAAGGTACACTCTGCTTTAGAAGATATCTACAGAGTCTGGGACAGGAGAAGTTGAAGTACACTCTGCTTAACGTGATCTCCACAGAGATTGGGATAGGAGAAGTTGAAGGTAAACTCTGCTTTAGAAGATCTCCAGAAGCCTGGGACAGGAGAAGTTGAAGGTACACTCTGCTTTAGAAGATCTCCACAAAGCCTGGACAGGAGAAGTTGAAGGTACACTTTTTTTTAGAAGATCTCTGCAGAGCCTGGGACAGGAGAAGTTGAAGTACACTCTGCTTTAGATGATATCCACAGACCTTGGGATAGGAGAAGTTGAAGGTACACTCTGCTTTAGAAGATATCCACAAAGCCTGGACAGGAGAAGTTGAAGGTACACTCTGCTTAACGTGATCTCCACAGAGCTTGGGACAGGATAATTGAAGGTACACTCTGCATTAGAAGATCCCAACAGAGTTTGGGACAGTATAAGTTGAAGGTACACTCTGCTTTAGAAGATCTCCACAAGCCTGGGACAGGAGAAGTTGAAGGTACACTCTGCTTTAGAAGATCTCCACAAAGCCTGGACAGGAGTAGTTGAAGGTCCACTCTGCTTTATAATTTCTACACAGAGCTTGGGACAGGAGAAGTTGAAGGTACACTCTGCTTTAGAAGATCTCCACAGAGCTTAGGACAGGAGAAGTTGAAGATACACTCTGCTTTAGAAGATCTCCAAAGAGCCTGGGACAGGATAAGTTGAAGGTACACTCTGCATTAGAAGATCTCCACAGAGCTTGCGAAAGGAGAAGTTGATGATACACTCTGCTTTAGAAGATCTCCACAGAGCCTGGGACAGGAGAAGTTGAAGGTACACTCTGCTTTAGAAGATCTCCACAGAGCTTGGGACAGGAGAAGTTGAAGTACACTCTGCTTTAGAAGATCTCCACAGAGCCTGGGACAGGAGAAGTTGAAGGTACACTCTGCTTTATAAGATCTTTACAGAGCCTGGGACAGGAGAAGTTGAAGTACACTCTGCTTTAGATGATATCCTCAGAGCTTGGGATAGGAGAATTGAAGGTACACTCTGCATTGGAAGATCCCCACAGAGCCTGGGACAGGATAAGGTAAAGGTACACTCTGCTTTAGAATATCTCCACAGAGCTTGGGACAGGAGAAGTTGAAGGTACTCTCTGCTTTAGAAGATATCCACAGAACCTGGGACAGGAGAATTTGAAGGTACACTCTGCTTTAGAAGATCTCTACAGAGCCTGGACAGGAGAAGTTGAAGGTACACTCTGCTTTAGAAGATCTCCACAGAGCCTGGGACAGAAGAAGTTGAAGGTACACTCTGCTTTAGAAGATCTCTACAGAGTCTGGGACAGGAGAAGTTGAAGTACACTCTGCTTAACGTGATCTCCACAGAGATTGGGATAGGAGAAGTTGAAGGTAAACTCTGCTTTAGAAGATCTCCAGAAGCCTGGGACAGGAGAAGTTGAAGGTACACTCTGCTTTAGAAGATCTCCACAAAGCCTGGACAGGAGAAGTTGAAGGTACACTTTTTTTTAGAAGATCTCTGCAGAGCCTGGGACAGGAGAAGTTGAAGTACACTCTGCTTTAGATGATATCCACAGAGCTTGGGATAGGAGAAGTTGAAGGTACACTCTGCTTTAGAAGATATCCACAAAGCCTGGACAGGAGAAGTTGAAGGTACACTCTGCTTAACGTGATCTCCACAGAGCTTGGGACAGGATAATTGAAGGTACACTCTGCATTAGAAGATCCCAACAGAGTTTGGGACAGTATAAGTTGAAGGTACACTCTGCTTTAGAAGATCTCCACAGAGCCTGGGACAGGATAAGTTGAAGGTAAACTCTGCTTTAGAAGATCTCCACAAGCCTGGGACAGGAGAAGTTGAAGGTACACTCTGCTTTAGAAGATCTCCACAAAGCCTGGACAGGAGTAGTTGAAGGTCCACTCTGCTTTATAATTTCTACACAGAGCTTGGGACAGGAGAAGTTGAAGCTACACTCTGCTTTAGAAGATCTCCACAGAGCTTAGGACAGGAGAAGTTGAAGATACACTCTGCTTTAGAAGATCTCCAAAGAGCCTGGGACAGGATAAGTTGAAGGTACACTCTGCTTTAGAAGATCTCCAAAGAGCTTGGGACAGGATAAGATGAATATACACTCTGCTTTAGAAGATCTCCACAGAGCTTGGGACAGGATAAGTTGAAGGTACACTCTGCATTAGAAGATCTCCACAGAGCTTACGAAAGGAGAAGTTGAAGATACACTCTGCTTTAGAAGATCTCCACAGAGCCTGGGACAGGAGAAGTTGAAGGTACACTCTGCTTTAGAAGATCTCCACAGAGCTTGGGACAGGAGAAGTTGAAGTACACTCTGCTTTAGAAGATCTCCACAGAGCTTGGGACAGGATAAGTTGAAGATGGTCCTCTGTAGCTCAATTGGTAGAGCATGGCGCATGGCGCTTGTAACGCCAGGGTAGTGGGTTCGATCCCGGGACAACCCATATGTAAAAATGTATGCACACATGACTGTAAGTCGCTTTGGATAAAAGCATCTGCTAAATGGCATATTATTATATTATTAAGGTACACTCTGCTTTAGAATATCTCCACAGAGCTTGGGACAGGAGAAGTTGAAGATACACTCTGCTTTACAAGATCTCCACAGAGCCTGGGACAGGAGAAGTTGAAATTGCACTCTGCTTTAGAAGATCTCCACAGAGCGTAGGACAGAAGAAGTTGAAGGTACACTCTGCATTAGAAGATCTCCAAAGAGCATGTACAGGAGAAGTTGAAGGTACACTCTGCTTTAGAAGATCACCACAGAGCTTAGGACTGGAGAAGTGGAAGATACACTCTGCTTTAGAAGATCTCCACAGAGCCTGGGACAGAAGAAGTTGAAGGTACACTCTGCTTTAGAAGATCTCTACAGAGTCTGGGACAGGAGAAGTTGAAGTACACTCTGCTTAACGTGATCTCCACAGAGCTTGGGATAGGAGAAGTTGAAGGTAAACTCTGCTTTAGAAGATCTCCAGAAGCCTGGGACAGGAGAAGTTGAAGGTACACTCTGCTTTAGAAGATCTCCACAAAGCCTGGACAGGAGAAGTTGAAGGTACACTCTTTTTTAGAAGATCTCTGCAGAGCCTGGGACAGGAGAAGTTGAAGTACACTCTGCTTTAGAAGATCTCCACAGAGCCTGGGACAGGAGAAGTTGAAGGTACACTCTGCTTTAGAAGATCTTTACAGAGCCTGGGACAGGAGAAGTTGAAGTACACTCTGCTTTAGATGATATCCTCAGAGCTTGGGATAGGAGAATTGAAGGTACACTCTGCATTGGAAGATCCCCACAGAGCCTGGGACAGGATAAGGTAAAGGTACACTCTGCTTTAGAATATCTCCACAGAGCCTGGGACAGGAGAAGTTGAAGTTACTCTCTGCTTTAGAAGATATCCACAGAACCTGGGACAGGAGAATTTGAAGGTACACTCTGCTTTAGAAGATCTCTACAGAGCCTGGACAGGAGAAGTTGAAGGTACACTCTGCTTTAGAAGATCTCCACAGAGCTTAGGACAGGAGAAGTGGAAGATACACTCTGCTTTAGAAGATCTCCACAGAGCCTGGGACAGAAGAAGTTGAAGGTACACTCTGCTTTAGAAGATCTCTACAGAGTCTGGGACAGGAGAAGTTGAAGTACACTCTGCTTAGCGTGATCTCCACAGAGATTGGGATAGGAGAAGTTGAAGGTAAACTCTGCTTTAGAAGATCTCCAGAAGCCTGGGACAGGAGAAGTTGAAGGTACACTCTGCTTTAGAAGATCTCCACAAAGCCTGGACAGGAGAAGTTGAAGGTACACTTTTTTTAGAAGATCTCTGCAGAGCCTGGGACAGGAGAAGTTGAAGTACACTCTGCTTTAGATGATATCCACAGAGCTTGGGATAGGAGAAGTTGAAGGTACACTCTGCTTTAGAAGATATCCACAAAGCCTGGACAGGAGAAGTTGAAGGTACACTCTGCTTAACGTGATCTCCACAGAGCTTGGGACAGGATAATTGAAGGTACACTCTGCATTAGAAGATCCCAACAGAGTTTGGGACAGTATAAGTTGAAGGTACACTCTGCTTTAGAAGATCTCCACAGAGCCTGGGACAGGATAAGTTGAAGGTAAACTCTGCTTTAGAAGATCTCCACAAGCCTGGGACAGGAGAAGTTGAAGGTACACTCTGCTTTAGAAGATCTCCACAAAGCCTGGACAGGAGTAGTTGAAGGTCCACTCTGCTTTATAATTTCTACACAGAGCTTGGGACAGGAGAAGTTGAAGGTACACTCTGCTTTAGAAGATCTCCACAGAGCTTAGGACAGGAGAAGTTGAAGATACACTCTGCTTTAGAAGATCTCCAAAGAGCCTGGGACAGGAGAAGTTGAAGGTACACTCTGCTTTAGAAGATCTCCAAAGAGCTTGGGACAGGATAAGATGAATATACACTCTGCTTTAGAAGATCTCCACAGAGCTTGGGACAGGATAAGTTGAAGGTACACTCTGCATTAGAAGATCTCCACAGAGCTTGCGAAAGGAGAAGTTGATGATACACTCTGCTTTAGAAGATCTCCACAGAGCCTGGGACAGGAGAAGTTGAAGGTACACTCTGCTTTAGAAGATCTCCACAGAGCTTGGGACAGGAGAAGTTGAAGTACACTCTGCTTTAGAAGATCTCCACAGAGCTTGGGACAGGATAAGTTGAAGATGGTCCTCTGTAGCTCAATTGGTAGAGCATGGCGCATGGCGCTTGTAACGCCAGGGTAGTGGGTTCGATCCCCGGGACAACCCATATGTAAAAATGTATGCACACATGACTGTAAGTCGCTTTGGATAAAAGCATCTGCTAAATGGCATATTATTATATTATTAAGGTACACTCTGCTTTAGAATATCTCCACAGAGCTTGGGACAGGAGAAGTTGAAGATACACTCTGCTTTACAAGATCTCCACAGAGCCTGGGACAGGAGAAGTTGAAATTGCACTCTGCTTTAGAAGATCTCCACAGAGCGTAGGACAGAAGAAGTTGAAGGTACACTCTGCATTAGAAGATCTCCAAAGAGCATGTACAGGAGAAGTTGAAGGTACACTCTGCTTTAGAAGATCACCACAGAGCTTAGGACTGGAGAAGTGGAAGATACACTCTGCTTTAGAAGATCTCCACAGAGCCTGGGACAGAAGAAGTTGAAGGTACACTCTGCTTTAGAAGATCTCTACAGAGTCTGGGACCGGAGAAGTTGAAGTACACTCTGCTTAACGTGATCTCCACAGAGCTTGGGATAGGAGAAGTTGAAGGTAAACTCTGCTTTAGAAGATCTCCAGAAGCCTGGGACAGGAGAAGTTGAAGGTACACTCTTCTTTAGAAGATCTCCACAAAGCCTGGACAGGAGAAGTTGAAGGTACACTCTTTTTTAGAAGATCTCTGCAGAGCCTGGGACAGGAGAAGTTGAAGTACACTCTGCTTTAGATGATATCCACAGCGCTTGGGATAGGAGAAGTTGAAGGTACACTCTGCTTTAGAAGATATCCACAAAGCCTGGACAGGAGAAGTTGAAGGTACACTCTGCTTTAGAAGATCTCCACAGAGCTTGGGACAGGAGAGGTTGAAGGTACACTCTGCTTTAGAAGATCTCCACAGAGCTTAGGACAGGAGAAGTGGAAGATACACTCTGCTTTAGAAGATCTCCACAGAGCCTGGGTCAGAAGAAGTTGAAGGTACACTCTGCTTTAGAAGATCTCCACAGAGCGTAGGGACAGAAGAAGTTGAAGGTACACTCTGCATTAGAAGATCTCCAAAGAGCATGTACAGGAGAAGTTGAAGGTACACTCTGCTTTAGAAGATCACCACAGAGCTTAGGACTGGAGAAGTGGAAGATACACTCTGCTTTAGAAGATCTCCACAGAGCCTGGGACAGAAGAAGTTGAAGGTACACTCTGCTTTAGAAGATCTCTACAGAGTCTGGGACAGGAGAAGTTGAAGTACACTCTGCTTAACGTGATCTCCACAGAGCTTGGGATAGGAGAAGTTGAAGGTAAACTCTGCTTTAGAAGATCTCCAGAAGCCTGGGACAGGAGAAGTTGAAGGTACACTCTGCTTTAGAAGATCTCCACAAAGCCTGGACAGGAGAAGTTGAAGGTACACTCTGTTTTAGAAGATCTCTGCAGAGCCTGGGACAGGAGAAGTTGAAGTACACTCTGCTTTAGATGATATCCACAGCGCTTGGGATAGGAGAAGTTGAAGGTACACTCTGCTTTAGAAGATATCCACAAAGCCTGGACAGGAGAAGTTGAAGATACACTCTGCTTTAGAAGATCTCCACAGAGCTTGGGACAGGAGAGGTTGAAGGTACACTCTGCTTTAGAAGATCTCCACAGAGCTTAGGACAGGAGAAGTGGAAGATACACTCTGCTTTAGAAGATCTCCACAGAGCCTGGGTCAGAAGAAGTTGAAGGTACACTCTGCTTTAGAAGATCTCTACAGAGCCTGGGACAGGAGAAGTTGAAGTACACTCTGCTTAACGTGATCTCCACAGAGCTTGGGACAGGATAATTGAAGGTACACTCTGCATTAGAAGATCCCAACAGAGTTTGGGACAGTATAAGTTGAAGGTACACTCTGCTTTAGAAGATCTCCACAGAGCCTGGGACAGGATAATTTAAAGTAAACTCTGCTTTAGAAGATCTCCACAAGCCTGGGACAGGAGAAGTTGAAGGTACACTCTGCTTTAGAAGATCTCCACAAAGCCTGGACAGGAGTAGTTGAAGGTCCACTCTGCTTTATAATTTCTACACAGAGCTTGGGACAGGAGAAGTTGAAGGTACACTCTGCTTTAGAAGATCTCCACAGAGCTTAGGACAGGAGAAGTTGAAGATACACTCTGCTTTAGAAGATCTCCAAAGAGCCTGGGACAGGATAGGTTGAAGGTACACTCTGCTTTAGAAGATCTCCAAAGAGCTTGGGACAGGATAAGATGAATATACACTCTGCTTTAGAAGATCTCCACAGAGCTTGGGACAGGAGAAGTTGAAGGTACACTCTGCATTAGAAGATCTCCACAGAGCTTGCGAAAGGAGAAGTTGATGATACACTCTGCTTTAGAAGATCTCCACAGAGCCTGGGACAGGAGAAGTTGAAGGTACACTCTGCTTTAGAAGATCTCTACAGAGTCTGGGACAGGAGAAGTTGAAGTACACTCTGCTTAACGTGATCTCCACAGAGCTTGGGATAGGAGAAGTTGAAGGTAAACTCTGCTTTAGAAGATCTCCAGAAGCCTGGGACAGGAGAAGTTGAAGGTACACTCTGCTTTAGAAGATCTCCACAAAGCCTGGACAGGAGAAGTTGAAGGTACACTCTTTTTAGAAGATCTCTGCAGAGCCTGGGACAGGAGAAGTTGAAGTACACTCTGCTTTAGAAGATCTCCACAGAGCCTGGGACAGGAGAAGTTGAAGGTACACTCTGCTTTAGAAGATCTTTACAGAGCCTGGGACAGGAGAAGTTGAAGTACACTCTGCTTTAGATGATATCCTCAGAGCTTGGGATAGGAGAATTGAAGGTACACTCTGCATTGGAAGATCCCCACAGAGCCTGGGACAGGATAAGGTAAAGGTACACTCTGCTTTAGAATATCTCCACAGAGCCTGGGACAGGAGAAGTTGAAGTTACTCTCTGCTTTAGAAGATATCCACAGAACCTGGGACAGGAGAATTTGAAGGTACACTCTGCTTTAGAAGATCTCTACAGAGCCTGGACAGGAGAAGTTGAAGGTACACTCTGCTTTAGAAGATCTCCACAGAGCTTAGGACAGGAGAAGTGGAAGATACACTCTGCTTTAGAAGATCTCCACAGAGCCTGGGACAGAAGAAGTTGAAGGTACACTCTGCTTTAGAAGATCTCTACAGAGTCTGGGACAGGAGAAGTTGAAGTACACTCTGCTTAACGTGATCTCCACAGAGATTGGGATAGGAGAAGTTGAAGGTAAACTCTGCTTTAGAAGATCTCCAGAAGCCTGGGACAGGAGAAGTTGAAGGTACACTCTGCTTTAGAAGATCTCCACAAAGCCTGGACAGGAGAAGTTGAAGGTACACTTTTTTTTAGAAGATCTCTGCAGAGCCTGGGACATGAGAAGTTGAAGTACACTCTGCTTTAGATGATATCCACAGAGCTTGGGATAGGAGAAGTTGAAGGTACACTCTGCTTTAGAAGATATCCACAAAGCCTGGACAGGAGAAGTTGAAGGTACACTCTGCTTAACGTGATCTCCACAGAGCTTGGGACAGGATAATTGAAGGTACACTCTGCATTAGAAGATCCCAACAGAGTTTGGGACAGTATAATTTGAAGGTAAACTCTGCTTTAGAAGATCTCCACAAGCCTGGGACAGGAGAAGTTGAAGGTACACTCTGCTTTAGAAGATCTCCACAAAGCCTGGACAGGAGTAGTTGAAGGTCCACTCTGCTTTATAATTTCTACACAGAGCTTGGGACAGGAGAAGTTGAAGGTACACTCTGCTTTAGAAGATCTCCACAGAGCTTAGGACAGGAGAAGTTGAAGATACACTCTGCTTTAGAAGATCTCCAAAGAGCCTGGGACAGGATAAGTTGAAGGTACACTCTGCTTTAGAAGATCTCCAAAGAGCTTGGGACAGGATAAGATGAATATACACTCTGCTTTAGAAGATCTCCACAGAGCTTGGGACAGGATAAGTTGAAGGTACACTCTGCATTAGAAGATCTCCACAGAGCTTGCGAAAGGAGAAGTTGATGATACACTCTGCTTTAGAAGATCTCCACAGAGCCTGGGACAGGAGAAGTTGAAGGTACACTCTGCTTTAGAAGATCTCCACAGAGCTTGGGACAGGAGAAGTTGAAGTACACTCTGCTTTAGAAGATCTCCACAGAGCTTGGGACAGGATAAGTTGAAGATGGTCCTCTGTAGCTCAATTGGTAGAGCATGGCGCATGGCGCTTGTAACGCCAGGGTAGTGGGTTCGATCCCCGGGACAACCCATATGTAAAAATGTATGCACACATGACTGTAAGTCGCTTTGGATAAAAGCATCTGCTAAATGGCATATTATTATATTATTAAGGTACACTCTGCTTTAGAATATCTCCACAGAGCTTGGGACAGGAGAAGTTGAAGATACACTCTGCTTTACAAGATCTCCACAGAGCCTGGGACAGGAGAAGTTGAAATTGCACTCTGCTTTAGAAGATCTCCACAGAGCGTAGGACAGAAGAAGTTGAAGGTACACTCTGCATTAGAAGATCTCCAAAGAGCATGTACAGGAGAAGTTGAAGGTACACTCTGCTTTAGAAGATCACCACAGAGCTTAGGACTGGAGAAGTGGAAGATACACTCTGCTTTAGAAGATCTCCACAGAGCCTGGGACAGAAGAAGTTGAAGGTACACTCTGCTTTAGAAGATCTCTACAGAGTCTGGGACCGTAGAAGTTGAAGTACACTCTGCTTAACGTGATCTCCACAGAGCTTGGGATAGGAGAAGTTGAAGGTACACTCTGCTTTAGAAGATATCCACAAAGCCTGGACAGGAGAAGTTGAAGGTACACTCTGCTTTAGAAGATCTCCACAGAGCTTGGGACAGGAGAGGTTGAAGGTACACTCTGCTTTAGAAGATCTCCACAGAGCTTAGGACAGGAGAAGTGGAAGATACACTCTGCTTTAGAAGATCTCCACAGAGCCTGGGTCAGAAGAAGTTGAAGGTACACTCTGCTTTAGAAGATCTCCACAGAGCGTAGGACAGAAGAAGTTGAAGGTACACTCTGCATTAGAAGATCTCCAAAGAGCATGTACAGGAGAAGTTGAAGGTACACTCTGCTTTAGAAGATCACCACAGAGCTTAGGACTGGAGAAGTGGAAGATACACTCTGCTTTAGAAGATCTCCACAGAGCCTGGGACAGAAGAAGTTGAAGGTACACTCTGCTTTAGAAGATCTCTACAGAGTCTGGGACAGGAGAAGTTGAAGTACACTCTGCTTAACGTGATCTCCACAGAGCTTGGGATAGGAGAAGTTGAAGGTAAACTCTGCTTTAGAAGATCTCCAGAAGCCTGGGACAGGAGAAGTTGAAGGTACACTCTGCTTTAGAAGATCTCCACAAAGCCTGGACAGGAGAAGTTGAAGGTACACTCTTTTTTAGAAGATCTCTGCAGAGCCTGGGACAGGAGAAGTTGAAGTACACTCTGCTTTAGATGATATCCACAGCGCTTGGGATAGGAGAAGTTGAAGGTACACTCTGCTTTAGAAGATATCCACAAAGCCTGGACAGGAGAGGTTGAAGGTACACTCTGCTTTAGAAGATCTCCACAGAGCTTAGGACAGGAGAAGTGGAAGATACACTCTGCTTTAGAAGATCTCCACAGAGCCTGGGTCAGAAGAAGTTGAAGGTACACTCTGCTTTAGAAGATCTCTACAGAGCCTGGGACAGGAGAAGTTGAAGTACACTCTGCTTAACGTGATCTCCACAGAGCTTGGGACAGGATAATTGAAGGTACACTCTGCATTAGAAGATCCCAACAGAGTTTGGGACAGTATAAGTTGAAGGTACACTCTGCTTTAGAAGATCTCCACAGAGCCTGGGACAGGATAATTTGAAGGTAAACTCTGCTTTAGAAGATCTCCACAAGCCTGGGACAGGAGAAGTTGAAGGTACACTCTGCTTTAGAAGATCTCCACAAAGCCTGGACAGGAGTAGTTGAAGGTCCACTCTGCTTTATAATTTCTACACAGAGCTTGGGACAGGAGAAGTTGAAGGTACACTCTGCTTTAGAAGATCTCCACAGAGCTTAGGACAGGAGAAGTTGAAGATACACTCTGCTTTAGAAGATCTCCAAAGAGCCTGGGACAGGATAGGTTGAAGGTACACTCTGCTTTAGAAGATCTCCAAAGAGCTTGGGACAGGATAAGATGAATATACACTCTGCTTTAGAAGATCTCCACAGAGCTTGGGACAGGAGAAGTTGAAGGTACACTCTGCATTAGAAGATCTCCACAGAGCTTGCGAAAGGAGAAGTTGATGATACACTCTGCTTTAGAAGATCTCCACAGAGCCTGGGACAGGAGAAGTTGAAGGTACACTCTGCTTTTGAAGATCTCCACAGAGCCTTGGACAGGAGAAGTGGAAGATACACTCTGCTTTAGAAGATCTCTACAGAGCCTGGGACAGGAGAAGTTGAAGTACACTCTGCTTTAGATGATATCCACAGAGCTTGGGATAGGAGAAGTTGAAGGTACACTCTGCTTTAGAAGATCTCCACAAAAGCCTGGACAGGAGAAGTTGAAGGTACACTCTGCTTTAGAAGATCTCCACAGAGCTTGGGACAGGAGAGGTTGAAGGTACACTCTGCTTTAGAAGATCTCCACAGAGCTTAGGACAGGAGAAGTGGAAGATACACTCTGCTTTAGAAGATCTCCACAGAGCCTGGGTCAGAAGAAGTTGAAGGTACACTCTGCTTTAGAAGATCTCTACAGAGCCTGGGACAGGAGAAGTTGAAGTACACTCTGCTTAACGTGATCTCCACAGAGCTTGGGACAGGATAATTGAAGGTACACTCTGCATTAGAAGATCCCAACAGAGTTTGGGACAGTATAAGTTGAAGGTACACTCTGCTTTAGAAGATCTCCACAGAGCCTGGGACAGGATAAGTTGAAGGTAAACTCTGCTTTAGAAGATCTCCACAAGCCTGGGACAGGAGAAGTTGAAGGTACACTCTGCTTTAGAAGATCTCCACAAAGCCTGGACAGGAGTAGTTGAAGGTCCACTCTGCTTTATAATTTCTACACAGAGCTTGGGACAGGAGAAGTTGAAGGTACACTCTGCTTTAGAAGATCTCCACAGAGCTTAGGACAGGAGAAGTTGAAGATACACTCTGCTTTAGAAGATCTCCAAAGAGCCTGGGACAGGATAAGTTGAAGGTACACTCTGCTTTAGAAGATCTCCAAAGAGCTTGGGACAGGATAAGATGAATATACACTCTGCTTTAGAAGATCTCCAGCAGAGCTTGGGACAGGAGAAGTTGAAGGTACACTCTGCATTAGAAGATCTCCACAGAGCTTGCGAAAGGAGAAGTTGATGATACACTCTGCTTTAGAAGATCTCCACAGAGCCTGGGACAGGAGAAGTTGAAGGTACACTCTGCTTTAGAAGATCTCCACAGAGCCTTGGACAGGAGAAGTGGAAGATACACTCTGCTTTAGAAGATCTCACAGAGCCTGGGACAGGAGAAGTTGAAGTACACTCTGCTTAACGTGATCTCCACAGAGCTTGGGATAGGATAATTGAAGGTACACTCTGCTTTAGAAGATCTCCACAGAGCCTGGGACAGGAGAAGTTGAAGGTACACTCTGCTTTAGAAGATCTCCACAAAGCCTGGACAGGAGAATTTGAAGGTACACTATTTTTTTAGAAGATCTCTACAGAGCCTGGGACAGGAGAAGTTGAAGTACACTCTGCTTTAGATTATATCAACAGAGCTTGGGATAGGAGAATTGAAGGTAAACTCTGCATTGGAAGATCCCCACAGAGCTTGGGACAGGATAAGGTAAAGGTACACTCTGCTTTAGAATATCTCCACAGAGCCTGGGACAGGAGAAGTTGAAGGTGCTCTCTGCTTTAGAAGATATCCACAGAACATGGGACAGGAGAATTTGAAGGTACACTCTGCTTTAGAAGATCTCTACAGAGCCTGGACAGGAGAAGTTGAAGGTACACTCTGCTTTAGAAGATCTCCACAGAGATTAGGACAGGAGAAGTGGAAGATACACTCTGCTTTAGAAGATCTCCACAGAGCCTGGGACAGAAGAAGTTGAAGGTACACTCTGCTTTAGAAGATCTCTACAGAGTCTGGGACAGGAGAAGTTGAAGTACACTCTGCTTAACGTGATCTCCACAGAGCTTGGGATAGGAGAAGTTGAAGGTAAACTCTGCTTTAGAAGATCTCCAGAAGCCTGGGACAGGAGAAGTTGAAGGTACACTCTGCTTTAGAAGATCTCCACAAAGCCTCGACAGGAGAAGTTGAAGGTACACTCTTTTTAGAAGATCTCTACAGAGCCTGGGACAGGAGAAGTTGAAGTAAACTCTGCTTTAGATGATATCCACAGAGCTTGGGATAGGAGAAGTTGAAGGTACACTCTGCTTTAGAAGATATCCACAAAGCCTGGACAGGAGAAGTTGAATGTAAACTCTTTTTAGAAGATCTCTACAGAGCCTGGGACAGGAGAAGTTGAAGGTACACTCTGCTTTAGAAGATCTCCACAGAGCTTGGGACAGGAGAGGTTGAAGGTACACTCTGCTTTGAAGTTCTCCACAGAGCTTAGGACAGGAGAAGTGGAAGATACACTCTGCTTTAGAAGATCTCCACAGAGCCTGGGTCAGAAGAAGTTGAAGGTACACTCTGCTTTAGAAGATCTCTACAGAGCCTGGGACAGGAGAAGTTGAAGTACACTCTGCTTAACGTGATCTCCACAGAGCTTGGGACAGGATAATTGAAGGTACACTCTGCATTAGAAGATCCCAACAGAGCTTGGGACAGTATAAGTTGAAGGTACACTCTGCTTTAGAAGATCTCCACAGAGCCTGGGACAGGATAAGTTGAAGGTGAACTCTGCTTTAGAAGATCTCCACAAGCCTGGGACAGGAGAAGTTGAAGGTACACTCTGCTTTAGAAGATCTCCACAAAGCCTGGACAGGAGTAGTTGAAGGTCCACTCTGCTTTATAATTTCTACAAAGAGCTTGGGACAGGAGAAGTTGAAGGTACACTCTGCTTTAGAAGATCTCCACAGAGCCTGGGACAGGAGAAGTTGAAGGTAAACTCTGCTTTAGAAGATCTCCAGAAGCCTGGGACAGGAGAAGTTGAAGGTACACTCTGCTTTAGAAGATCTCCACAAAGCCTGGGACAGGAGAATTTGAAGGTACACTATTTTTTAGAAGATCTCTACAGAGCCTGGGACAGGAGAAGTTGATGTACACTCTGCTTTAGATTATATCCACAGAGCTTGGGACAGGAGAAGTTGAAGATACACTCTGCTTTACAAGATCTCCACAGAGCCTGGGACAGGAGAAGTTGAAATTGCACTCTGCTTTAGAAGATCTCCACAGAGCGTAGGACAGAAGAAGTTGAAGGTACACTCTGCATTAGAAGATCTCCAAAGAGCATGGACAGGAAAGTTGAAGGTACACTCGCTCTAGAAGATCACCACGGAGACTGGGACAGAAGAAGTTGAAGGTACACTATGCTCTTAGGAAGATCTACAGAGCTCTGGATAGGAGAATTGGTGATGCTACGCACATATTAAAGCTACAGTGACTGCTAGCTTTGGATATGTACACTCTGTTAGAATATCTCACAGAGCTTGGGACAGGAGAAGAAGATACACTCTGCTTTACAAGATCTCCACAGAGCCTGGGACAGGAGAAGTTGAAGGTACACTCTGCTTTAGAAGATCTCCACAGAGCCTGGGACAGGAGAAGTTGAAGGTACGCTCTGCTTTAGAAGATCTCCAAAGAGCCTGGGACAGGAGAAGTTGAAGGTACACTCTGCTTTAGAAGATCTCCACAGAGCTTGGACAGGAGAAGTTGAAGGTACACTCTGCTTTAGAAGATCTCCACAGAGCCTGGGACAGGAGAAGTTGAAGGTACACTCTGCTTTAGAAGATCTCTACAGAGTCTGGGACAGAAGTGAGACACTCTGCTTGATCTCCACAAGCTTGGGACAGGAGAAGTTGAAGGTACACTCTGCTTTAGAAGATCTCCAAGCAAAGCCTGGACAGGAGAAGTTGAAGGTACACTCTGCTTTAGAAGATCTCCACAGAGCTTGGGACAGGAGAAGTTGAAGTACACTCTGCTTTAGAAGATCTCCACAGAGCTTAGGACAGGAGAAGTGGAAGATACACTCTGCTTTAGAAGATCTCCACAGAGCCTGGGTCAGAAGAAGTTGAAGGTACACTCTGCTTTAGAAGATCTCACAGAGCGTAGGGACAGAAGAAGTTGAAGGTACACTCTGCATTAGAAGATCTCCAAAGAGCATGTACAGGAGAAGTTGAAGGTACACTCTGCTTTAGAAGATCACCACAGAGCTTAGGACTGGAGAAGTGGAAGATACACTCTGCTTTAGAAGATCTCCACAGAGCCTGGGACAGAAGAAGTTGAAGGTACACTCTGCTTTAGAAGATCTCTACAGAGTCTGGGACAGGAGAAGTTGAAGTACACTCTGCTTAACGTGATCTCCACAGAGCTTGGGATAGGAGAAGTTGAAGGTAAACTCTGCTTTAGAAGATCTCCAGAAGCCTGGGACAGGAGAAGTTGAAGGTACACTCTGCTTTAGAAGATCTCCACAAAGCCTGGACAGGAGAAGTTGAAGGTACACTCTGTTTTAGAAGATCTCTGCAGAGCCTGGGACAGGAGAAGTTGAAGTACACTCTGCTTTAGATGATATCCACAGCGCTTGGGATAGGAGAAGTTGAAGGTACACTCTGCTTTAGAAGATATCCACAAAGCCTGGACAGGAGAAGTTGAAGGTACACTCTGCTTTAGAAGATCTCCACAGAGCTTGGGACAGGAGAGGTTGAAGGTACACTCTGCTTTAGAAGATCTCCACAGAGCTTAGGACAGGAGAAGTGGAAGATACACTCTGCTTTAGAAGATCTCCACAGAGCCTGGGTCAGAAGAAGTTGAAGGTACACTCTGCTTTAGAAGATCTCTACAGAGCCTGGGACAGGAGAAGTTGAAGTACACTCTGCTTAACGTGATCTCCACAGAGCTTGGGACAGGATAATTGAAGGTACACTCTGCATTAGAAGATCCCAACAGAGTTTGGGACAGTATAAGTTGAAGGTACACTCTGCTTTAGAAGATCTCCACAGAGCCTGGGACAGGATAATTTGAAGGTAAACTCTGCTTTAGAAGATCTCCACAAGCCTGGGACAGGAGAAGTTGAAGGTACACTCTGCTTTAGAAGATCTCCACAAAGCCTGGACAGGAGTAGTTGAAGGTCCACTCTGCTTTATAATTTCTACACAGAGCTTGGGACAGGAGAAGTTGAAGGTACACTCTGCTTTAGAAGATCTCCACAGAGCTTAGGACAGGAGAAGTTGAAGATACACTCTGCTTTAGAAGATCTCCAAAGAGCCTGGGACAGGATAGGTTGAAGGTACACTCTGCTTTAGAAGATCTCCAAAGAGCTTGGGACAGGATAAGATGAATATACACTCTGCTTTAGAAGATCTCCACAGAGCTTGGGACAGGAGAAGTTGAAGGTACACTCTGCATTAGAAGATCTCCACAGAGCTTGCGAAAGGAGAAGTTGATGATACACTCTGCTTTAGAAGATCTCCACAGAGCCTGGGACAGGAGAAGTTGAAGGTACACTCTGCTTTTGAAGATCTCCACAGAGCCTTGGACAGGAGAAGTGGAAGATACACTCTGCTTTAGAAGATCTCTACAGAGCCTGGGACAGGAGAAGTTGAAGTACACTCTGCTTTAGATGATATCCACAGAGCTTGGGATAGGAGAAGTTGAAGGTACACTCTGCTTTAGAAGATCTCCACAAAGCCTGGACAGGAGAAGTTGAAGGTACACTCTGCTTTAGAAGATCTCCACAGAGCTTGGGACAGGAGAGGTTGAAGGTACACTCTGCTTTAGAAGATCTCCACAGAGCTTAGGACAGGAGAAGTGGAAGATACACTCTGCTTTAGAAGATCTCCACAGAGCCTGGGTCAGAAGAAGTTGAAGGTACACTCTGCTTTAGAAGATCTCTACAGAGCCTGGGACAGGAGAAGTTGAAGTACACTCTGCTTAACGTGATCTCCACAGAGCTTGGGACAGGATAATTGAAGGTACACTCTGCATTAGAAGATCCCAACAGAGTTTGGGACAGTATAAGTTGAAGGTACACTCTGCTTTAGAAGATCTCCACAGAGCCTGGGACAGGATAAGTTGAAGGTAAACTCTGCTTTAGAAGATCTCCACAAGCCTGGGACAGGAGAAGTTGAAGGTACACTCTGCTTTAGAAGATCTCCACAAAGCCTGGACAGGAGTAGTTGAAGGTCCACTCTGCTTTATAATTTCTACACAGAGCTTGGGACAGGAGAAGTTGAAGGTACACTCTGCTTTAGAAGATCTCCACAGAGCTTAGGACAGGAGAAGTTGAAGATACACTCTGCTTTAGAAGATCTCCAAAGAGCCTGGGACAGGATAAGTTGAAGGTACACTCTGCTTTAGAAGATCTCCAAAGAGCTTGGGACAGGATAAGATGAATATACACTCTGCTTTAGAAGATCTCCACAGAGCTTGGGACAGGAGAAGTTGAAGGTACACTCTGCATTAGAAGATCTCCACAGAGCTTGCGAAAGGAGAAGTTGATGATACACTCTGCTTTAGAAGATCTCCACAGAGCCTGGGACAGGAGAAGTTGAAGGTACACTCTGCTTTAGAAGATCTCCACAGAGCCTTGGACAGGAGAAGTGGAAGATACACTCTGCTTTAGAAGATCTCTACAGAGCCTGGGACAGGAGAAGTTGAAGTACACTCTGCTTAACGTGATCTCCACAGAGCTTGGGATAGGATAATTGAAGGTACACTCTGCTTTAGAAGATCTCCACAGAGCCTGGGACAGGAGAAGTTGAAGGTACACTCTGCTTTAGAAGATCTCCACAAAGCCTGGACAGGAGAATTTGAAGGTACACTATTTTTTAGAAGATCTCTACAGAGCCTGGGACAGGAGAAGTTGAAGTACACTCTGCTTTAGATTATATCAACAGAGCTTGGGATAGGAGAATTGAAGGTAAACTCTGCATTGGAAGATCCCCACAGAGCTTGGGACAGGATAAGGTAAAGGTACACTCTGCTTTAGAATATCTCCACAGAGCCTGGGACAGGAGAAGTTGAAGGTGCTCTCTGCTTTAGAAGATATCCACAGAACATGGGACAGGAGAATTTGAAGGTACACTCTGCTTTAGAAGATCTCTACAGAGCCTGGACAGGAGAAGTTGAAGGTACACTCTGCTTTAGAAGATCTCCACAGAGATTAGGACAGGAGAAGTGGAAGATACACTCTGCTTTAGAAGATCTCCACAGAGCCTGGGACAGAAGAAGTTGAAGGTACACTCTGCTTTAGAAGATCTCTACAGAGTCTGGGACAGGAGAAGTTGAAGTACACTCTGCTTAACGTGATCTCCACAGAGCTTGGGATAGGAGAAGTTGAAGGTAAACTCTGCTTTAGAAGATCTCCAGAAGCCTGGGACAGGAGAAGTTGAAGGTACACTCTGCTTTAGAAGATCTCCACAAAGCCTCGACAGGAGAAGTTGAAGGTACACTCTTTTTTAGAAGATCTCTACAGAGCCTGGGACAGGAGAAGTTGAAGTAAACTCTGCTTTAGATGATATCCACAGAGCTTGGGATAGGAGAAGTTGAAGGTACACTCTGCTTTAGAAGATATCCACAAAGCCTGGACAGGAGAAGTTGAATGAAACTCTTTTTTAGAAGATCTCTACAGAGCCTGGGACAGGAGAAGTTGAAGGTACACTCTGCTTTAGAAGATCTCCACAGAGCTTGGGACAGGAGAGGTTGAAGGTACACTCTGCTTTAGAAGTTCTCCACAGAGCTTAGGACAGGAGAAGTGGAAGATACACTCTGCTTTAGAAGATCTCCACAGAGCCTGGGTCAGAAGAAGTTGAAGGTACACTCTGCTTTAGAAGATCTCTACAGAGCCTGGGACAGGAGAAGTTGAAGTACACTCTGCTTAACGTGATCTCCACAGAGCTTGGGACAGGATAATTGAAGGTACACTCTGCATTAGAAGATCCCAACAGAGCTTGGGACAGTATAAGTTGAAGGTACACTCTGCTTTAGAAGATCTCCACAGAGCCTGGGACAGGATAAGTTGAAGGTGAACTCTGCTTTAGAAGATCTCCACAAGCCTGGGACAGGAGAAGTTGAAGGTACACTCTGCTTTAGAAGATCTCCACAAAGCCTGGACAGGAGTAGTTGAAGGTCCACTCTGCTTTATAATTTCTACAAAGAGCTTGGGACAGGAGAAGTTGAAGGTACACTCTGCTTTAGAAGATCTCCACAGAGCCTGGGACAGGAGAAGTTGAAGGTAAACTCTGCTTTAGAAGATCTCCAGAAGCCTGGGACAGGAGAAGTTGAAGGTACACTCTGCTTTAGAAGATCTCCACAAAGCCTGGACAGGAGAATTTGAAGGTACACTATTTTTTAGAAGATCTCTACAGAGCCTGGGACAGGAGAAGTTGATGTACACTCTGCTTTAGATTATATCCACAGAGCTTGGGACAGGAGAAGTTGAAGATACACTCTGCTTTACAAGATCTCCACAGAGCCTGGGACAGGAGAAGTTGAAATTGCACTCTGCTTTAGAAGATCTCCACAGAGCGTAGGACAGAAGAAGTTGAAGGTACACTCTGCATTAGAAGATCTCCAAAGAGCATGGACAGGAGAAGTTGAAGGTACACTCTGCTTTAGAAGATCACCACGGAGACTGGGACAGAAGAAGTTGAAGGTACACTATGCTTTAGAAGATCTCTACAGAGCTCTGGATAGGAGAATTGAAAGTACGCTCTGCTTTAGAAGATCTCCACAGAGCCTGGGACAGGAGAAGTTGAAGGTACAAACTGCTTTAGAAGATCTCCAAAGAGCCTGGACAGGAGAAGTTGAAGGTTCATTCTGGTTTAGAATATCTCCACAGAGCCTGGGACAGGAGAAGATGAAGGTACACTCTGCTTTCGAAGATCTCCACAGAGCCTGGGACAGGAGAAGTTGAAGGTAAACTCTGCTTTAGAAGATCTCCACAGACCCTGGGACAGGAGAAGTTGAAGCTACACTCTGCTTTAGAAGATCTCCACATAGCTTTGGATAGGAGAAGTTGAAGGTACACTCTGCTTTAGAAGATCTCCACAGAGCTTGGGACAGGAGAAGTTGAAGTACACTCTGCTTTAGAAGATCTCCACAGAGCTTAGGACAGGATAAGTTGAAGGTCGTCCTCTGTAGCTCAATGGGTAGAGCATGGCGCTTGTAATGCCAGGGTAGTAGTTTCGATCCCCGGACCACCCATACGTAAAAATGTGTGCACACATGACTAAGTCGCTTTGGATAAAAGTGTTTGCTAAATGGCATAATATTATTATTAAGGTACACTCTGCTTTAGAAGATCTCCACAGAGCTTGGGACAGGAGAAGTTGAAGGTACACTCTGCTTTAGAAGATCTCCACAGAGCCTGGGACAGGAGAAGTTGAAGGTGGTCCTCTGTAGCTCAATGGGTAGAGCATGGCGCTTGTAATGCAAGGGAAATGGGTGCGATCCCCGGGACCACCCATACGTAACAATGTATGCACACATGACTGTAAGTCGCTTTGGATAAAAGCGTTTGCTAAATGGCATATTATTATATTATTATTAAGGTACACTCTGCTTTAGAAGATCTCCGCAGAGCCTGGGACAGGATAAGTTGAAGGTACACTCTGCATTAGAAGATCTCAACAGAGCCTGGGACAGGAGAAGTTGAAGGCACAATCTGCTTTAGAAGATCTCCACAGAGCTTGGGACAGGAGCAGTTGAAGTTACACTCTGCTTTCGAAGATCTCCACAGAGCCTGGGACAGGAGAGGTTGAAGGTACATTCTGCTTTAGAAGATATCGACAGAGCCTGGGACAGGAGAAGTTGAAGATACACTCTGCTTTAGAAGATCTTCACAGAGCTTTGGACATGAGAGGTTGATGTCACACTCTGCTTTAGAAGATCTCCACAGAGCCTGGGACAGGAGAAGTTGAAGTTACACTCTGCCATAGAATATCTCCACAGAGCTTTGGACAGGAGAAGTTGAAGGTACACTCTTCTTTGGAAGATCTCCGCAGAGCTTGGGACAGGAGAAGTTCAAGTACACTCTGCTTTAGAAGATCTCCACAAAGCTTGGGACAGGATAAGTTGAAGGTGGTCCTCTGTAGCGCAATTGGTAGAGAATGGTGCATGGCGTTTGTAACGCCAGGGTAGTGGGTTCGATCCCCGGGACCACCCATACGTAAAAATGTATGCACACATGACTGTAAGTCGCTTTGGATAAAAGCGTTTGCTAAATGGCATATTATTATATTATTATTAAGGTACACTCTGCTTTAGAAGATCTCCGCAGAGCCTGGGACAGGATAAGTTGAAGGTACACTCTGCTTTAGAAGTTCTCCACAGAGCCTGGGACAGGAGAGGTTGAAGGTACATTCTGCTTTAGAAGATCTCCACAGAGCCTGCGACAAGAGAAGTTGAAGATACACTCTGCATTAGAAGATCTCCACAGAGCTTGGGACAGGAGAAGTTGAATGTACACTCCGCATTAGAAGATCTCAACAGAGCCTGGGACAGGAGAAGTTGAAGGCACAATCTGCTTTAGAAGATCTCCACAGAGCTTGGGACAGGAGCAGTTGAAGTTACACTCTGCTTTCGAAGATCTCCACAGAGCCTGGGACAGGAGAGGTTGAAGGTACATTCTGCTTTAGAAGATATCGACAGAGCCTGGGACAGGAGAAGTTGAAGATACACTCTGCTTTAGAAGATCTTCACAGAGCTTTGGACATGAGAGGTTGGTGTCACACTCTGCTTTAGAAGATCTCCACAGAGACTGGGACAGGAGAAGTTGAAGTTACACTCTGCCATAGAATATCTCCACAGAGCTTTGGACAGGAGAAGTTGAAGGTACACTCTTCTTTGGAAGATCTCCGCAGAGCTTGGGACAGGAGAAGTTCAAGTACACTCTGCTTTAGAAGATCTCCACAAAGCTTGGGACAGGATAAGTTGAAGGTGGTCCTCTGTAGCTCAATTGGTAGAGCATGGCGCATGGCGCATGGCGCTGTAACGCCAGGGTAGTGGGTTCTATCCCCGGGACCACCCATACGTAAAAATGTATGCACACATGACTGTAAGTCGCTTTGGATAAAAACATCTGCTAAATGGCATATTATTATATTATTATTATTAAGGTACACTTTGCTTTAGAAGATCTCCACAGAGCTTGTGACAGGGGAAGTTGAAGGTACATTGTTCTTTAGAAAATCTCAACAGAGCCTGGGACAGGAGAAGTTGAAGGTACACTCTGCTTTAGAAGATCTCCACAGAGCCTGGGACAGGAGAAGTTTAAGGTACACTCTGCATTAGAATATCTCCACAGAGTTTGGGACAGGAGAAGTTGAAGATACACTCTGATTTATAAGATCTCCACAGAGCCTGGGACAGGAGAAGTTGAAGGTACTCTCTGCTTTAGAAGATTTCCAAAGAGCCTGGGACAGCAGAAGTTGAAGGTAGTCCTCTGTAGCTCAATGGGTAGAGCATGGCGCTTGTAATGCAAAGGAAATGGGTGCGATCCCCGGGACCACCCATACGTAACAATGTATGCACACATGACTGTAAGTCGCTTTGGATAAAAGCATTTGCTAAATTGCATATTATTATTATATTATTATTAAGGTACTCTCTGCTTTAGAAGATCTCCAAAGAGCCTGGGACAGAAGAAGTTGAGGGTACACTCTGCTTTAGAAGATCTCCACAGAGCGTGGGATAGGATAAGTTGAAGATACACTCTACTCTAGAAGATCTCTACAGAGCCTGGGACAGGAGAAGTTGAAGGTACACTCTGCTTTAGAAGTTCTCCACAGAGCCTGGGACAGGAGAGGTTGAAGGTACATTCTGCTTTAGAAGATCTCCACAGAGCCTGCGACAAGAGAAGTTGAAGGTACACTCTGCATTAGAAGATCTCCACAGAGCTTGGGACAGGAGAAGTTGAATGTACACTCCGCATTAGAAGATCTCAACAGAGCCTGGGACAGGAGAAGTTGAAGGCACAATCTGCTTTAGAAGATCTCCACAGAGCTTGGGACAGGAGCAGTTGAAGTTACACTCTGCTTTCGAAGATCTCCACAGAGCCTGGGACAGGAGAGGTTGAAGGTACATTCTGCTTTAGAAGATATCGACAGAGCCTGGGACAGGAGAAGTTGAAGATACACTCTGCTTTAGAAGATCTTCACAGAGCTTTGGACATGAGAGGTTGATGTCACACTCTGCTTTAGAAGATCTCCACAGAGACTGGGACAGGAGAAGTTGAAGTTACACTCTGCCATAGAATATCTCCACAGAGCTTTGGACAGGAGAAGTTGAAGGTACACTCTTCTTTGGAAGATCTCCGCAGAGCTTGGGACAGGAGAAGTTCAAGTACACTCTGCTTTAGAAGATCTCCACAAAGCTTGGGACAGGATAAGTTGAAGGTGGTCCTCTGTAGCTCAATTGGTAGAGCATGGCGCATGGCGCATGGCGCTTTTAACGCCAGGGTAGTGGGTTCTATCCCCGGGACCACCCATACGTAAAAATGTATGCACACATGACTGTAAGTCGCTTTGGATAAAAACATCTGCTAAATGGCATATTATTATATTATTATTATTAAGGTACACTTTGCTTTAGAAGATCTCCACAGAGCTTGTGACAGGGGAAGTTGAAGGTACATTGTTCTTTAGAAAATCTCAACAGAGCCTGGGACAGGAGAAGTTGAAGGTACACTCTGCTTTAGAAGATCTCCACAGAGCCTGGGACAGGAGAAGTTTAAGGTACACTCTGCATTAGAATATCTCCACAGAGTTTGGGACAGGAGAAGTTGAAGATACACTCTGATTTATAAGATCTCCACAGAGCCTGGGACAGGAGAAGTTGAAGGTACTCTCTGCTTTAGAAGATTTCCAAAGAGCCTGGGACAGCAGAAGTTGAAGGTGGTCCTCTGTAGCTCAATGGGTAGAGCATGGCGCTTGTAATGCAAAGGAAATGGGTGTGATCCCCGGGACCACCCATACGTAACAATGTATGCACACATGACTGTAAGTCGCTTTGGATAAAAGCATTTGCTAAATTGCATATTATTATTATAATATTATTATTAAGGTACTCTCTGCTTTAGAAGATCTCCACAGAGCCTGGGACAGAAGAAGTTGAGGGTACACTCTGCTTTAGAAGATCTCCACAGAGCGTGGGATAGGATAAGTTGAAGATACACTCTACTTTAGAAGATCTCTACAGAGCCTGGGACAGGAGAAGTTGAAGGTACAATCTGCTTTAGAAGATCTCCACAGAGCCTGGGACAGGAGAAGTTGAAGGTACTCTCTGCTTTAGAAGATCTCGAAAGAGCCTGGGACAGGAGAAGTTGAAGGTGGTCCTCTGTAGCGCAATTGGTAGAGCATGGTGCATGGCGTTTGTAACGCCAGGGTAGTGGGTTCGATCCCCGGGACCACCCATACGTAAAAATGTATGCACACATGACTGTAAGTCGCTTTGGATAAAAACATCTGCTAAATGGCATATTATTATATTATTATTATTAAGGTACACTTTGCTTTAGAAGATCTCCACAGAGCGTGGGATAGGATAAGTTGAAGATACACTCTACTTTAGAAGATCTCTACAGAGCCTGGGACAGGAGAAGTTGAAGGTACACTCTGCATTAGAAGATCTCCACAAAGCTTGGGTCAGGAGAAGTTGAAGGTACACTCCGCATTAGAAGATCTCCACAGAGCCTGGGACAGGAGAGGTTGAAGGTACATTCTGCTTTAGAAGATATCGACAGAGCCTGGGACAGGAGAAGTTGAAGAAACACTCTGCTTTAGAAGATCTTCACAGAGCTTTGGACAGGAGAAGTTGAAGGCACACTCTGCTTTAGAAGATCTCCACAGAGCCTGGGACAGGAGAAGTTGAAGTTACACTCTGCCATAGAATATCTCCACAGAGCTTTGGACAGGAGAAGTTGAAGGTACACTCTTCTTTGGAAGATCTCCACAGAGCTTGAGACAGGAGAAGTTCAAGTACACTCTGCTTTAGAAGATCTCCACAAAGCTTGGGACAGGATAAGTTGAAGGTGGTCCTCTGTAGCTCAATTGGTAGAGCATGGCGCATGGCGCTTGTAACGCCAGGGTAGTGGGTTCTATCCCCGGGACCACCCATACGTAAAAATGTATGCACACATGACTGTAAGTCGCTTTGGATAAAAACATCTGCTAAATGGCATATTATTATATTATTATTAAGGTACACTCTGCTTTAGAAGATCTCCACAGAGCTTGTGACAGGGGAAGTTGAAGGTACATTGTTCTTTAGAAAATCTCAACAGAGCCTGGGACAGGAGAAGTTGAAGGTACACTCTGCTTTAGAAGATCTCCACAGAGCCTGGGACAGGATAAGTTTAAGGTACACTCTGCATTAGAATATCTCCACAGAGCTTAGGACAGGAGAAGTTGAAGGTACACTCTGCTATAGAAGATCTACAAAGAGCCTGGACAGGAGAAGTTGAAATTACACTCTGCTTTAGAAGATCCCCACAGAGCTTGGGACAGGAGAAGTTGAAGGTATGCTCTTCTTTAGAAGATCTCCACAGAGCCTGGGACAGGAGAAGTTGAAGGTACACTCTGATTTAGATAATCTCCACAGAGCCTGGACAGGATAAGTTGAAGGTACACTCTACTTTAGAAGATCTCTACAGAGCCTGGGACAGGAGAAGTTGAAGGTACACTCTGCTTTAGAAGTTCTCCACAGAGCCTGGGACAGGAGAGGTTGAAAGTACATTCTGCTTTAGAAGATCTCCACAGAGCCTGCGACAAGAGAAGTTGAAGGTACACTCTGCATTAGAAGATCTCCACAGAGCTTGGGACAGGAGAAGTTGAATGTACACTCCGCATTAGAAGATCTCAACAGAGCCTGGGACAGGAGAGGTTGAAGGTACATTCTGCTTTAGAAGATATCGACAGAGCCTGGGACAGGAGAAGTTGAAGATACACTCTGCTTTAGAAGATCTTCACAGAGCTTTGGACATGAGAGGTTGATGTCACACTCTGCTTTAGAAGATCTCCACAGAGACTGGGACAGGAGAAGTTGAAGTTACACTCTGCCATAGAATATCTCCACATAGCTTTGGACAGGAGAAGTTGAAGGTACACTCTTCTTTGGAAGATCTCCGCAGAGCTTGGGACAGGAGAAGTTCAAGTACACTCTGCTTTAGAAGATCTCCACAAAGCTTGGGACAGGATAAGTTGAAGGTGGTCCTCTGTAGCTCAATTGGTAGAGCATGGCGCATGGCGCATGGCGCTTGTAACGCCAGGGTAGTGGGTTCTATCCCCGGGACCACCCATACGTAAAAATGTATGCACACATGACTGTAAGTCGCTTTGGATAAAAACATCTGCTAAATGGCATATTATTATATTATTATTATTAAGGTACACTTTGCTTTAGAAGATCTCCACAGAGCTTGTGACAGGGGAAGTTGAAGGTACATTGTTCTTTAGAAAATCTCAACAGAGCCTGGGACAGGAGAAGTTGAAGGTACACTCTGCTTTAGAAGATCTCCACAGAGCCTGGGACAGGAGAAGTTTAAGGTACACTCTGCATTAGAATATCTCCACAGAGTTTGGGACAGGAGAAGTTGAAGATACACTCTGATTTATAAGATCTCCACAGAGCCTGGGACAGGAGAAGTTGAAGGTACTCTCTGCTTTAGAAGATTTCCAAAGAGCCTGGGACAGCAGAAGTTGAAGGTGGTCCTCTGTAGCTCAATGGGTAGAGCATGGCGCTTGTAATGCAAAGGAAATGGGTGCGATCCCCGGGACCACCCATACGTAACAATGTATGCACACATGACTGTAAGTCGCTTTGGATAAAATCATTTGCTAAATTGCATATTATTATAATATTATTATTAAGGTACTCTCTGCTTTATAAGATCTCCAAAGAGCCTTTGACAGAAGAAGTTGAGGGTACACTCTGCTTTAGAAGATCTCCACAGAGCGTGGGATAGGATAAGTTGAAGATACACTCTACTTTAGAAGATCTCTACAGAGCCTGGGACAGGAGAAGTTGAAGGTACAATCTGCTTTAGAAGATCTCCACAGAGCCTGGGACAGGAGAAGTTGAAGGTACTCTCTGCTTTAGAAGATCTCCAAAGAGCCTGGGACAGGATAAGTTGAAGGTGGTCCTCTGTAGCGCAATTGGTAGAGCATGGTGCATGGCGTTTGTAACGCCAGGGTAGTGGGTTCGATCCCCGGGACCACCCATACGTAAAAATGTATGCACACATGACTGTAAGTCGCTTTGGATAAAAGCGTCTGCTAAATGGCATATTATTATATTATTATTAAGGTACACTCTGCTTTAGAAGATCTCCACAGTGCTTGGGACAGGATAAGTTGAAGGTACACTCTGCATTAGAAGTTCTCCACAGAGCCTGGGACAGGAGAGGTTGAAGGTACATTCTGCTTTAGAAGATCTCCACAGAGCCTGCGACAAGAGAAGTTGAAGGTACACTCTGCAATAGAAGATCTCCACAAAGCTTGGGTCAGGAGAAGTTGAAGGTACACTCCGCATTAGAAGATCTCAACAGAGCCTGGGACAGGAGAAGGTGAAGGCACAATCTGCTTTAGAAGATCTCCACAGAGCTTGGGACAGGAGAAGTTGAAGTTACACTCTGCTTTCGAAGATCTCCACAGAGCCTGGGACAGGAGAGGTTGAAGGTACATTCTGCTTTAGAAGATATCGACAGAGCCTGGGACAGGAGAAGTTGAAGAAACACTCTGCTTTAGAAGATCTTCACAGAGCTTTGGACAGGAGAAGTTGAAGGCACACTCTGCTTTAGAAGATCTCCACAGAGCCTGGGACAGGAGAAGTTGAAGTTACACTCTGCCATAGAATATCTCCACAGAGCTTTGGACAGGAGAAGTTGAAGGTACACTCTTCTTTGGAAGATCTCCACAGAGCTTGAGACAGGAGAAGTTCAAGTACACTCTGCTTTAGAAGATCTCCACAAAGCTTGGGACAGGATAAGTTGAAGGTGGTCCTCTGTAGCTCAATTGGTAGAGCATGGCGCATGGCGCTTGTAACGCCAGGGTAGTGGGATCTATCCCCGGGACCACCCATACGTAAAAATGTATGCACACATGACTGTAAGTCGCTTTGGATAAAAACATCTGCTAAATGGCATATTATTATATTATTATTATTAAGGTACACTCTGCTTTAGAAGATCTCCACAGAGCTTGTGACAGGGGAAGTTGAAGGTACATTGTTCTTTAGAAAATCTCAACAGAGCCTGGGACAGGAGAAGTTGAAGGTACACTCTGCTTTAGAAGATCTCCACAGAGCCTGGGACAGGATAAGTTTAAGGTACACTCTGCTTTAGAAGATCCCCACAGAGCTTGGGACAGGAGAAGTTGAAGGTATGCTCTTCTTTAGAAGATCTCCACAGAGCCTGGGACAGGAGAAGTTGAATGTACACTCTGCTTTAGATAATCTACACAGAGCCTGGACAGGATAAGTTGAAGGTACACTCTACTTTAGAAGATCTCTACAGAGCCTGGGACAGGAGAAGTTGAAGGTACCCTCTGCTTTAGAAGTTCTCCACAGAGCCTGGGACAGGAGAGGTTGAAAGTACATTCTGCTTTAGAAGATCTCCACAGAGCCTGCGACAAGAGAAGTTGAAGGTACACTCTCCATTAGAAGATCTCCACAGAGCTTGGGACAGGAGAAGTTGAAGGTACACTCCGCATTAGAAGATCTCAACAGAGCCTGGGACAGGAGAAGTTGAAGGCACAATCTGCTTTAGAAGATCTCCACAGATCTTGGGACAGGAGAAGTTGAAGTTACACTCTGCTTTCGAAGATCTCCACAGAGCCTGGGACAGGAGAGATTGAAGGTACATTCTGCTTTAGAAGATATCGACAGAGCCTGGGACAGGAGAAGTTGAAGATACACTCTGCTTTAGAAGATCTTCACAGAGCCTTGGACAGGAGAAGTTGAAGGCACACTCTGCTTTAGAAGATCTCCACAGAGCCTGGGACAGGAGAAGTTGAAGTTACACTCTGCCATAGAATATCTCCACAGAGCTTTGGACAGGAGAAGTTGAAGGTACACTCTTCTTTGGAAGATCTCCACAGAGCTTGGGACAGGAGAAGTTCAAGTACACTCTGCTTTAGAAGATCTCCACAAAGCTTGGGACAGGATAAGTTGAAGGTGGTCCTCTGTAGCTCAATTGGTAGAGCATGGCGCATGGCGCTTGTAACGCCAGGGTAGTGGGTTCTATCCCGGGACCACCCATACGTAAAAATGTATGCACACATGACTGTAAGTCGCTTTGGATAAAAACATCTGCTAAATGGCATATTATTATATTATTATTATTAAGGTACACTCTGCTTTAGAAGATCTCCACAGAGCTTGTGACAGGGGAAGTTGAAGGTACATTGTTCTTTAGAAAATCTCAACAGAGCCTGGGACAGGAGAAGTTGAAGGTACACTCTGCTTTAGAAGATCTCCACAGAGCCTGGGACAGGATAAGTTTAAGGTACACTCTGCATTAGAATATCTCCACAGAGCTTAGGACAGGAGAAGTTGAAGGTGCACTCTGCTATAGAAGATCTACAAAGAGCCTGGACAGGAGAAGTTGAAATTACACTCTGCTTTAGAAGATCCCCACAGAGCTTGGGAAAGGAGAAGTTGAAGGTACGCTCTTCTTTAGAAGATCTCCACAGAGCCTGGGACAGGATAAGTTGAAGGTACACTCTACTTTAGAAGATCTCTACAGAGCCTGGGACAGGAGAAGTTGAAGGTACACTCTGCTTTCGAAGATATCCACAGAGCCTGGGACAGGAGAGGTTGAATTTACATTCTGCTTTAGAAGATATCCACAGAGCTGGGAGAGGAGAAGTTGAAGGTACACTCTGCTTTAGAAGATCTCCACAGAGCTTGGGACAGGATAAGTTGAAGGTACTCTCTGCTTTAGAAGATCTCCAAAGAGCCTGGACAGGAGAAGTTGTATATACACTCTGCTTTGGAAGATCTCCACAGAGCCTGGGACAGAAGAAGTTGAAGTTACACTCTACTTTAGAGGATCTCTACAGAGCCTGGGACAGGATAAGTTGAAGTACTCTCTGCTTTAGATGATCTCCACAGAGCTCTGGATAGGAGAATTGAACTTACACTCTGCATTAGAAGATCCCCACAGAGCTTGGGACAGGAGAAGTTGAAGGTACGCTCTGCTTTAGAAGATCTCTACAGAGCCTGGGTAAGGAGAAGTTGAAGGTACACTCTTCTTTAGAAGATCTCCACAGAGCCTGGGACAGGAGATGTTGAAGGTACTCTCTGCTTTTAGAAGATCTCCACAGATCTTGGGACAGGAGAAGTTGAAGGTACACTCTGCTTTAGAACATCTCCACAGTGCCTGGGACAGGAGAAGTTTAAGGCACAATCTGCTTTAGAAGATCTCCACAGAGCTTGGGACAGGAGAAGTTGAAATTACACTGCTTTCGAAGATATCCACAGAGCCTGGGACAGGAGAAGTTGAAGATACACTCTGCTTTAGAAGATCTTCACAGTGCTTTGGACAGGAGAAGTTGAAGGCACACTCTGCTTTAGAAGATCTCCACAGAGCCTGGGACAGGAGAAGTTGAAGTTACACTCTGCCATAGAATATCTCCACAGAGCTTTGGACAGGAGAAGTTGAAGGTACACTCTTCTTTGGAAGATCTCCACAGAGCTTGGGACAGGAGAAGTTCAAGTACACTCTGCTTTAGAAGATCTCCACAAAGCTTGGGACAGGATAAGTTGAAGGTGGTCCTCTGTAGCTCAATTGGTAGAGCATGGCGCATGGCGCTTGTAACGCCAGGGTAGTGGGTTCTATCCCCGGGACCACCCATACGTAAAAATGTATGCACACATGACTGTAAGTCGCTTTGGATAAAAACATCTGCTAAATGGCATATTATTATATTATTATTATTAAGGTACACTCTGCTTTAGAAGATCTCCACAGAGCTTGTGACAGGGGAAGTTGAAGGTACATTGTTCTTTAGAAAATCTCAACAGAGCCTGGGACAGGAGAAGTTGAAGGTACACTCTGCTTTAGAAGATCTCCACAGAGCCTGGGACAGGATAAGTTTAAGGTACACTCTGCATTAGAATATCTCCACAGAGCTTAGGACAGGAGAAGTTGAAGGTGCACTCTGCTATAGAAGATCTACAAAGAGCCTGGACAGGAGAAGTTGAAATTACACTCTGCTTTAGAAGATCCCCACAGAGCTTGGGAAAGGAGAAGTTGAAGGTACGCTCTTCTTTAGAAGATCTCCACAGAGCCTGGGACAGGATAAGTTGAAGGTACACTCTACTTTAGAAGATCTCTACAGAGCCTGGGACAGGAGAAGTTGAAGGTACACTCTGCTTTCGAAGATATCCACAGAGCCTGGGACAGGAGAGGTTGAATTTACATTCTGCTTTAGAAGATATCCACAGAGCTGGGAGAGGAGAAGTTGAAGGTACACTCTGCTTTAGAAGATCTCCACAGAGCTTGGGACAGGATAAGTTGAAGGTACTCTCTGCTTTAGAAGATCTCCAAAGAGCCTGGACAGGAGAAGTTGTATATACACTCTGCTTTGGAAGATCTCCACAGAGCCTGGGACAGAAGAAGTTGAAGTTACACTCTACTTTAGAGGATCTCTACAGAGCCTGGGACAGGATAAGTTGAAGTACTCTCTGCTTTAGATGATCTCCACAGAGCTCTGGATAGGAGAATTGAACTTACACTCTGCATTAGAAGATCCCCACAGAGCTTGGGACAGGAGAAGTTGAAGGTACGCTCTGCTTTAGAAGATCTCTACAGAGCCTGGGTAAGGAGAAGTTGAAGGTACACTCTTCTTTAGAAGATCTCCACAGAGCCTGGGACAGGAGATGTTGAAGGTACTCTCTGCTTTAGAAGATCTCCACAGATCTTGGGACAGGAGAAGTTGAAGGTACACTCTGCTTTAGAACATCTCCACAGTGCCTGGGACAGGAGAAGTTTAAGGCACAATCTGCTTTAGAAGATCTCCACAGAGCTTGGGACAGGAGAAGTTGAAATTACACTGCTTTCGAAGATATCCACAGAGCCTGGGACAGGAGAAGTTGAAGATACACTCTGCTTTAGAAGATCTTCACAGTGCTTTGGACAGGAGAAGTTGAAGGTACACTCTGCTTTAGAAGATCTCCAAAGAGTTTGGGACAGGATAAGTTGAATATACACTCTGCTTTAAAAGATCTCCACATAGCTTGGGACAGGAGAAGTTGAAGGTACACTCTGCATTAGAAGATATCCACAGAGCTTGCGAAAGGAGAAGTTGAAGATTCACTCTGCTTTAGAAAATCTCCACAGAGCCTGGGACAGGAGAAGTTGAAGGTACACTCTGCTTTAGAAGATCTCCACAGAGCTTGGGACAGGAGAAGTTGAAGTACACTCTGCTTTAGAAGATCTCCACAGAGCTTGGGATAGGATAAGTTGAAGGTGGTCCTCTGTAGCTCAATTGGTAGAGCATGGCGCATGGCGCGTGTAACGCCAGGGTAGTGGGTTCGATCCCCGGGACCACCCATACGTAAAAATGTATGCACACATGACTGTAAGTCGCTTTGGATAAAATAATCTGCTAAATGGCATATTATTATATTATTATTATTAAGGTACACTCTGCTTTAGAAGATCTCCACAGAGCTTGTGACAGGAGAAGGTGAAGGTACATTCTTCTTTAGAAAATCTCAACAGAGCCTGGGACAGGAGAAGTTTAAGGTACACTCTGCTTTAGAAGATCTCCACAGAGCCTGGTACAGGAGAGGTTGAACATACACTCTGCTTTAGAAGATCTCCACAGAGCCTGGGACAGGAGAAGTTGAAGGTACACACTGCTTTAGAATATCTCCACATAGCATTGGACAGGAGAAGTTGAAGGTACACTCTGCTTTAGAAGATCTCCACAGAGCTTGGGACAGGAGAAGTTGAAGGTACACTCTGCTTTAGAAGATCTCCACAGAGCCTGGGACAGGAGAAGTTGAAGGTACTCTCTGCTTTAGAATATCTCCACAGAGTTTAGGACAGGAGAAGTTGAAGTTACACTCTGCTTTAGAAGATCTCCAAAGAGCCTGGACAGGAGAAGTTGAAATTACACTCTGCTTTAGAAGATCTCTACAGAGCCTGGGACAGGAGAAGTTGAAGGTACACTCTGCTTTAGAAGATCTCCACAGAGCTTGGGACAGGAGAAGTTGAAGGTACACTCTGCTTTAGAAGATCTCCAAAGAACCTGGGACAGGAGAAGTTGAAGATACACTCTGGTTTAGATTATGTCCACAGAGCTTGGGATAGGAGAATTGAAGGTACACTTTGCATTATAAGATCCCAACAGAGCTTTGGACAGGAGAAGTTGAAAGTAAACTCTGCTTTAGAAGATCTCCATGCATTCTGGGACAGAAAATTTTGAATTTAAACTCTGCTTTAGAAGATCTCTACAGAGCCTGGGACAGGAGAAGTTGAAGAACACTCTGCTTTAGATGATCTCCACAGAGCTTTTGATAGGATAATTGAAGGTACACTGTGCTTTAGAAGATCTCCACAGAGCCTGGGACAGGAGAAGTTGAAGGTGCACTCAGCTTTAGAAGATCTCCACAGAGCTTAGGACAGGAGAAGTTTAAGGTACACTCTGCATTAGAATATCTCCACAGAGCTTGGGACAGGAGAGGTTGAACGTACACTCTGCTTTAGAAGATCTCTACAGAGCCTGGGACAGGAGAAGTTGAAGTACTCTCTGCTTTAGATGATCTCCACAGAGCTTGTGATAGGAGAAATAAAGGTAAACTCTGCATTATAAGATCCCCACAGAGCTTGGGACAGGAGAAGTTGAAGGTACACTCCGCTTTAGAATATCTCCACAGAGCCTGGGTCAGGAGAAGTTGAAGGTATACTCTGCTTTAGAAGATCTCCACAGAGACTGGACAGGAGAAGTTGAAGGTTCACTCTGCTTTAGAAGATCTCCACAGAGCTTGGGACAGGAGAAGTTGAAGATACACTCTGCTTTAGAAGATCTCCACAGAGCCTGGGACAGGAGAAGTTGAAGGTACACTCTGCTTTAAAAGATTTCCACAGAGCCTGGGACAGGAGAATTTGAAGCTACACTCTGCTTTAGATGATCTCCACAGAGCCTGTGGCAGGAGAAGTTGAAGCTACACTCTGCTTTAGATCATCTCAACAGAGCCCGGGACAGGATAAGTTGAAGGTACACTCTGCTTTAGAAGATATCCTTAGAGGTTAGGACAGGAGAAGCTTAAGGTACACTCTGCTTTAGAAGATCTCCACAGAGCCTGGGACAGGAGAAGTTGAAGGTACTCTGTGCTTTAGAATATCTCCACAGAGCCTGGGACAGGAGAAGTTGAAGATACAGTCTGCTTTAGAAGATCTCCACAGAGCTTGGAACAGGAGAAGTTGAAGGTACACTCTGCTTTTGGCATTAGTGGTTTGGAGTGGCAGGAGGCTTAAGTTAATTATATTTTTACATTTACATTTTTGTTATTTAGCAGACGCTCTTATCCAGATTGATTTACAGTTAGTGCATTCATTTTCAGATAGCTAGGTGGGACAACCACATATCACAGGCACACAGTGCCTTGCAAAACTATTCATCCCCCTAAATAAGGTCTGTTGCAACCAATTACCTTCAGAAGTCACATGATTAGTTAAATTAAGTCCACCTATGTGCAATCTAAGTGTCACATGATCTGTCACATGATCTCAGTATATATACACCTGTTCTGAAAGGCCCCAGAGTCGGCAACACCACTAAGCAAGGGGCACCACCACGCAAGCGGCACAATGAAGACCAAGGAGCTCTCCAAACAGGTCAGGGACAAAGTTGTGGAAAAGTACAGATCAGGGTTGGGTTAAAAATGTTTTATCAGAAACTTTGAACATCCCACAGAGCACCATTCAATCCGTTATTAAAAAATTGAAAGAATATGGCACCATGACAAACCTGCCAAGAGAGGGCCGCCCACCAAAACTCACGGACCAGGCAAGGAGGGCATTAATCAGAGAGGTAACAAAGAGACCAAAGATAACCCTGAAGGAGCTGCAAAGCTCCACAGCGGAGATTGGAGTATCTGTCCATAGGACCACTTTAAGTCGTACACTCAAAAGAGCTGGGCTTTACGGAAGAGTGGCCAGAAAAAAGCCATGGCTTAATGAAAAAAAATAAGCAAACACATTTGGTGTTTGCCAAAAGGCATTTGGGAAGAAGGTACTCTGGTCAGATGAGACTCAAATTGAGCTTTTTGTCCATAAAGGAAAACACTATGTCTGGCGCAAACCCAACACCACTCATCACCCCGAGAACCTCAATGTTTTTCATCGGCAGGGACTGGGAAACTGGTCAGAATTGAAGGAATGATGGATTCTTGAGGGAAACCTGTTTCAGTCTTCCATAGATTTGAGACTAGGACGGATGTTCACCTTCCAGCAGGACAATGACCCTAAGCATACTTCAGTGGTTTAAGGGGAAACATTTAAATGTCTTGGAATGGCCTAGTCAAAGCCCAGACCTCAATCCAATTGAGAATCTGTGGTATGACTGAAAGGTTGCTGTACACCAGCGGAACCCATCCAAGTTGAAGGATCTGGAGCAGTTTTGCCTTGAAGAATGTGCAAAAATTCCAGTGGCTAGATGTGCCAAGCTTATAGAGACATACCCCAAGAGACTTGCAGCTGTAATTGCTGCAAAAGGTGGCTCTACAAAGTATTGACTTTGGGGGGGGTGAATAGTTATGCACGCTCAAGTTTTCTGTATTTTTTGTCTTATTTCTTGTTTGTTTCACAATACAAAATATTTTGCATCTTCAAAGTGGTAGGCATGTTGTGTAAATCAAATGATACAGGCCCCTAAAAAATCCATTTTAATTCCACGTTGTAAGGCAAGAATATAGGAAAAATGCCAAGGGGGGTGAATACTTTCGCAAGCCACCGTTGTAAGTACATTTTTCCTCAATAAAGTAGCTATCTGCAGTCAGAGCTGGTAAGAAAAGACAAGTGCAGGTGTTACTTCTCCCCAAACCTCTGTCTTTTTTTATATATTTTTTTTTATTTCACCTTTATTTAACCAGGTAAGCCAGTTGAGAGCAAGTTCTCATTTACAACTGCGACCTGGCCAAGATAAAGCAAAGCAGTGCGATAAAACAACAACAACACAGAGTTACATATAGAATAAACAAAACGTACAGTCAATAACACAATAGAAAATCAACATACAGTGTGTGCAAATGTAGTATTAACACTGGAGTGATAGATGTGCAGAAGATGATGTGCAAATAGAGATACTGGGGTGCAAATGAGCAAAATAAATAACAATGTAAATAACAATATGGGGATGAGGTAGTTGGGTGGGCTAATTACAGATGGGCTGTGTACAGTTGCAGTGATCGGTAAGCTGCTCTGACAACTGATGCTTAAAGATAGTGAGGGAGATATGTGTCTCCAGCTTCAGAGATTTTTGCAGTTCGTTCCAGTCATTTGCAGCAGAGAACTGGAAGGAATGGCGGCCAAAGGGGGTGTTGGCTTTGGGGATGGCCAGTGAGATATACCTGCTGGAACGCATACTACGGGTGGGTGTTGCTATGGTGACCAATGAGCTAAGATAAGGCGGGGATTTGCCTAGAAGTGATTTATGTCTTGTCAATACTTCTAGCATCTTTCTCTATAACACCAGTCATCTTTCTCCATAACCATGTACAATCTCTTTCATACCCCTTGGTTTACTGGCCTTTACTATCACTCTCTCATCTATTCATCTATCCATCAAGCCATCATCCAGGCTATGTTTCTTTCACTCTCACACTGAGGCTTTCTCCAAACCCAGGGCATTAATAACATGTAATAAAAGGCTGTTGTAAACACTAGCAGTAATACGCCTGTGTGTTGACGCCGGCAGAGAAAAGGCCTCAATCAGTATCCATAGAGCACCTCCAATTGTGTGATCGGGAGGGCGATGGAAAAGGTAATTTGAGCAAAAGAAAATGACACCTAAAAAAAAAAAAACATGGTGATTTACGCAAAGTCAGATCACCCGATTCGACAGACACATGGCTGTGTTATTATCTCAGGAGCAGGGACAGCTGAGTTCCTCCAGGAGCAGGGACAGCCGAGTTCCTCCAGGAGCGATGGCAGGGGAGGAGACAAGAAGGAATGAAGATCTACCGACACAAACAGAAAAGTAACCAGAGAGCCTTTCTTTACGGCGGACCTGGCTATCAATTCTGCCACCTCCGGTTTTAAAAGTGATGTCTCGCAGCCTCAATTGTTTACGTTTTTTGTTCTGGGTAGGCCAGGCGGAGTCAGGGAAGAGGGTATCAGAAGAAAAAGAACAGTTTTCTTCGATGTTTGTTGATATCTAGAGCTCTAAAGCTTGATTGCCTAACATGAAACCACCAATAACAGCCCCAATCATCGGACGTACAACTCCAGATGTGAAACAACTGAATTGGAACAAACTGACTCTCTCCCTCTCTGTCAATATCTCTATGTAGCACTCTCTTTTTCTCTGTCAATCTCTCTATGTATCTCTCTCTCTCCCTCACTCTCTTTCACTGTCGCTATTTTATTCTTCTTCATCACATGCTTATTAGCCGGCATTGATCTGGCCTGGTCAATTGTCAGCTGCTCTCATCCACAGAGTATTGACAGCATAATCAATGATGGCAGACAGATTAAATGTATCGGTGGGTAAACAATTGTCTGCTGCCTTGTTGACCCAGGGTGGGCAACTCACACCTCCTGGGTACACACACTCACACATATGAACACACATACTCACATACAGACACAGGCATGCACACACACACACACACACACACAGATGAACAGACACACACACTCTACACGGCTTTCTCTATTCCTGCCATCAGCCTTGAGGTTCTCCATTGAGATTACTGCCAAGCTGCACATCATTCCATTCAGTCTGATAAAGGAAGCAAAACAATTAACAAGATCTTACTAAGAATCAGACAGAGACATTGTTTTCATCCATAGCTTACCAAGAATCAGACAGAGACATTGTTTTCATCCATAGCTTACTAAGAATCAGACAGAGACATTGTTTTCATCCATAGCTTACTAAGAATCAGACAGAGACATTGTTTTCATCCATAGCTTACTAAGAATCAGACAGAGACATTGTTTTCATCCATAGCTTTTCTGGAAATACTCTTCCATCTCATTTCAGTGAATGATAGATTCTCTATCTAAATAATATTGTTATGTTTTATTCACTGAGATGAGTCAATGGAGATGGAGTATTTCCAGGATGGTGGCTTTGAAGAAAATGGTTCATTTTCTTCTGATATCCTCTTCCCTGACTCCGCCTAAACAAAAAACGCATACAATTGAGGCTGTGAGCCATCACTTTTAAAACCTGAGGTGGTAGAATTGATAGCCAGGGCCACGATAAAGAGGAAGAGGAGGGAGAGGAGGGAGAGGAAGGAGGGAGGGAGGGAGGGAGAGAGGGAGGGGATGGAGAGGAGGGAGAGAGAGGAGTGAGAGAGGGAGGGAGGGAGGGGAGGGAGGGAGAGAGGGGGAGGGAGGGAGAGGAGGGAGGGAGGGAGAGGGAGGGGAGAGAGGGAGAGAGGGAGGGAGGGAGAGAGGGGAGGGAGAGAGGGGGGAGGGAGGGAGAGGAGGGAGAGAGGGGGGAGGGAGGGAGAGGAGGGAGAGAGGGAGAGAGTGAGGGGAGGGAGAGAGGGGAGGGAGGGGAGGGAGAGAGGGAGGGGAGGGAGAGGAGGGAGAGGAGGGAGAGAGGGAGAGGAGGGAGAGAGGGAGGGGAGGGAGAGGAGGGAGGGGAGGGAGAGGAGGGAGGGGAGATTATTCAAATAGCCATCCTTTGCCTTGATGACAGCTTTGCACACTCTTGGCATTCTCTCAACCAGCTTCATGAGGTGGTCACCTGGAATGTATTTCAATTATTTAGGATGAGTTGGACCGCAGAGTGAAGGAAATGTGGGAACTCCTTCAAGACTGTTGGAAAAGCGTTCCAGGTGAAGCTGGTTCACAGAATGCCAAGATTGTGCAAAGCTGTCATCAAGGCAACGGGTGGCTACTTTGAAAACTCTCAATCTCTACTTTGAAAAATTTGTTTAACACTTTTTTGGTTATTACATGATTCCATATGTGTTATTTCATAGGTCTGATGTCTTCACTATTTTTCTACAATGTAGAAAATAGTTAAAATAAAGACAAACCCTTGAATGAGTAGCCGTGTCCAAACTTTTGACTGGTACTGTATATACTGTATATGTTAAACACACTATTTTGATGAATTATTGTGGAATCATTTTTTCTCTTAGATTTTTGTTGGTCTGAATTGCACTGTGCACAGTACACATAGGCCTACTGCCGAGGACTGTTATGGAGGGGGAAGTGGCACATCTCTAGTGACATGGCTGGTCTTTGCTGTACAGGAGGCCCATGTCCCCTGCTGCAGTGCCCAGCTCCATGGGACTCTCAGTGGGGAGAGGAGCATCTGGCAGGGCCCTCCTCTTGCTGGAGGCTTGTGCCCACCTCACAATTCACGCCTCTTCAGCTGATTAACTTTTAATCAGGCACTTAGCCGGGCATCTGTTTCAGTCACATTCGCTCTGCACACAGATGACCTGTCGCCAAGGGAACCGTGCCAAACGGTTTCGGTGGTGATACACTGTGAGCTGTCCCAGTTTGAGACTGATGTCAGTCTTGTCATGTGGAGGGTAAGCTAGCATCTGAGCTGAACAGAGGCTGTTTCCCAAAAGGCACCCCATTGGAATAGGGCACTATATGGAACAGGTTGTCATTTCAGATTACCCAGTCTAAAGAGGTTAATAGGACCACAAGATAGGCCAGGGGTTCAAGTCCAAGGTCAAAGGCAGGAGAACAGTTTAAGAGATATAAAGAATGTATACAGTTGGAAAGAGTGGAAATAGTATGTTCCCAGCGGGCGGCAATATGACTACATCAATATGGCCTAAACATTTGTTTTGTTTATTGGATAGTAAAGAGGTAGAGAGGGAAGATGGTGGAGAGGGTGCTGAAAAAGTAGTGGGCCTTATTGGAGGAGAGGGTGCTGAAATAGCAGTTGGCCAGATTGGAGGAGAGGGTGCTGAAATAGCAGTGGGCCAGATTGGTGGAGAGGGTGCTGAAATAGCAGTTGGCCAGATTGGAGGAGAGGGTGCTGAAATAGCAGTGGGCCAGATTGGTGGAGAGGGTGCTGAAATAGCAGTTGGCCAGATTGGAGGAGAGGGTGCTGAAATAGCAGTGGGCCAGATTGGAGGAGAGGGTGCTGAAATAGCAGTTGGCCAGATTGGAGGAGAGGGTGCTGAAATAGCAGTGGGGCCAGATTGTTGGAGAGGGTGCTGAAATAGCAGTTGACCAGATTGGAGGAGAGGGTGCTGAAATAGCAGTGGGCCAGATTGGAGGAGAGGGTGCTGAAATAGCAGTTGGCCAGATTGGAGGAGAGGGTGCTGAAATAGCAGTGGGCCAGATTGGTGGAGAGGGTGCTGAAATAGCAGTGGGCCAGATTGGAGGAGAGGGTGCTGAAATAGCAGTGGGCCAGATTGGAGGAGAGGGTGCTGAAATAGCAGTGGGCCAGATTGGAGGAGAGGGTGCTGAAATAACAGTTGACCAGATTGGAGGAGAGGGTGCTGAAATAACAGTTGGCCAGATTGGAGGAGAGGGTGCTGAAATAGCAGTGGGCCAGATTGGAGGAGAGGGTGCTGAAATAGCAGTTGGCCAGATTGGAAGAGAGGGTGCTGAAATAACAGTTGGCCAGATTGGAGGAGAGGGTGCTGAAATAGCAGTGGGCCAGATTGGAGGAGAGGGTGCTGAAATAGCAGTGGGCCAGATTGGAGGAGAGGAAGCTGAAATAACAGTTGGCCAGATTGGAGGAGAGGGTGCTGAAATAGCAGTTGGCCAGATTGGAGGAGAGGGTGCTGAAATAGCAGTGGGCCAGATTGGTGGAGAGGGTGCTGAAATAGCAGTGGGCCAGATTGGAGGAGAGGGTGCTGAAATAGCAGTGGGCCAGATTGGAGGAGAGGGTGCTGAAATAGCAGTGGGCCAGATTGGAAGCCGTGCTGCAGCGGTATACAGTAATCTGGAGGCAGCAGCCCAGACTTCATCAATATAGCGTAATTTTAAACAGGTTTGCCTGATAACTCATCAATATAGCATAATGTTAACCAGGTTTGCCTGATAACTCATCAATATAGCATAATGTTAACCAGGTTTGCCTGATAACTCATCAATATAGCATAATGTTAACCAGGTTTGCCTGATAATGCATCAATATAGCATAATGTTAACCAGGTTTGCCTGATAACTCATCAATATAGCATAATGTTAACCAGGTTTGCCTGATAATGCATCAATATAGATTCTGATGGCATGGCTTATGTTCAACACAATGCCAGAAGCCAGGTCAAGCATGGAGTGGCAGTGGTGTTCATGGGCTCAGTAGTCCAATATAGGAAAATGCCTTGAGAGACACCATTCCCTCCCAGCCGCTCAGGTCCATCACTGTGAGGTGGAAATAACTTGAGAGGTACCATTCCCTCCCAGCCGCTCAGGTCCATCACTGTGAGGTGGAAAATACCTTGAGAGGTGCCATTCCCTCCCAGCCACTCAGGTCCATCACTGTGAGGTATGAGCCTTTAAGTGAAGCTTAAAGCACAAAGAAAAGTGTGTGTGTGTATTCATCCTCTCTGTTTCCACCTCCCATGGAGCCTCTGCTCTCTGTCCCCATACACTCACAGAGAGTACAGTTCTTCTATAGTGCCTCTCTCATTAGATCTCTTCCCTAGGAAAATGTTGCTGCTGCTTTATCCACTAACAGCAGAAGCGTCTATGTGAAATGAGCAGCGCTTTTGAAATGAAACCGATTTCGCAAGCAAATGGCACTCCTGATTCAAGGTTACAAACTCCGAGGGGTAAAGTGAGCTGACATGGAGATCTGATGGAGCATGTGTGTGCGTGAGTTTGTGTGTGTTCCAGGTGTATTCGGTGTGAATGCAGAATGCATTAGGCATCTAGTGCTGCATAGACCTCTGTTTTATACCTGTGTCAGCACCGTGTCTTCTCATAGGCTCCTTCCATTTGCTGATGAAATGAGTGAGAGAGAGAGAGAGAGAGAGAGAGAGAGAGCCTTAAAGAGACGGTGCATGTCCTAATGACAGCAGTGGTCAGGTCACCTTCACTCTGCTCCATCGACCAGAGATAACAAGCATCTCCTCTTATCCCCTGGTGCGCACACACACACTCATCCTATTGAGTGAGAAACTATTGGATTTGACAGGTGGACGTTGGCAAGCAGAGCGTTTGGGGTAATGTGTGTAAAGTGTGTGTGTGTGTTGTGTGTGTGAGTGTGTGTGTGTATATGTATATATACATATATATACATATATATATATATATATATATATATATATATATATATATATATATATATATATATATATATATTTACACAGTGGGGGGAAAAAGTATTTAGTCAGCCACCACTTGTGCAAGTTCTCCCACTTAAAAAGATGAGAGAGGCCTGTAATTTTCATTATAGGTAAACGTCAACTATGACAGACAAATTGAGAAAAAAATTCTCCAGAAAATCACATTGTAGGATTTTTAATGAATTTATTTGCAAATTATGGTGGAAAATAAGTATTTGGTCACCTACAAACATGCAAGATTTCTGGCTCTCACAGACCTGTAACTTCTTCTTTAAGAGGCTCCTCTGTCCTCCACTCGTTACCTGTATTAATGGCACCTGTTTGAACTTGTTATCAGTATAAAAGACACCTGTCCACAACCTCAAACAGTCACATTCCAAACTCCACTATGGCCAAGACAAAAGAGTGTCAAAGGACACCAGAAACAAAATTGTAGACCTGCACCAGGCTGGGAAGACTGAATCTGCAATAGGTAAGCAGCTTGGTTTGAAGAAATCAACTGTGGGAGCAATTATTAGGAAATGGAAGACTGACCACTGATAATCTCCCTCGATCTGGGTCTCCACACAAGATCTCACCCCGTGGGGTCAAAATGATCACAAGAATGGTGAGCAAAAATCCCAGAACCACACAGGGGGACCTAGTGAATGACCTGCAGAGAGCTGGGACCAAAGTAACAAAGCCTACCATCAGTAACACACTACGCCGCCAGGGACTCAAATCCTGCAGTGCCAGACGTGTCCCCCTGCTTAAGCCAGTACATGTCCAGGCCCAGGCCCGTCTGAAGTTTGCTAGAGTGCATTTGGATGATCCAGAAGAGGATTGGGAGAATGTCATATGGGAGAGACACTTGTGGGAGAGACACTTAAGTGTTTTAGTACTATATCTCTTGACACAATGATGAAAATAATCATGGCCTCTAAACCTTCAAGCTGCATACTGGATCCTATTCCTACTAAACTGCTGAAGGAGCTGCTTCCTGTGCTTGGCCCTCCTATGTTGAACATAATAAACAGCTCTCTATCCACCGGATGTGTACCAAACTCACTAAAAGTGGCAGTGATAAAGCCTCTCTTGAAAAAGCCAAACCTTGACCCGGAAAATATAAAAAACTATCGGCCTATATCGAATCTTCCATTCCTCTCAAAAATTTTAGAAAAAGCTGTTGCGCAGCAACTCACTGCCTTTCTGAAGACAAACAATGTATACGAAATGCTTCAGTCTGGTTTTAGACCCCATCATAGCACTGAGACTGCACTTGTGAAGGTGGTAAATGACCTTTTAATGGCGTCAGACCGAGGCTCTGCATCTGTCCTCGTGCTACTAGACCTTAGTGCTGCCTTTGACACCATCGATCACCACATTCTTTTGGAGAGACTGGAAACCCAAATTGGTCTACACGGACAAGTTCTGGCCTGGTTTAGATCCTACCTGTCGGAAAGATATCAGTTTGTCTCTGTGAATGGTCTGTCCTCCGACAAATCAACTGTACATTTCGGTGTTCCTCAAGGTTCCGTTTTAGGACCACTATTGTTTTCACTATATATTTTACCTCTTGGGGATGTTATTCGAAAACATAATGTTAACTTTCACTGCTATGCGGATGACACACAGCTGTACATTTCAATGAAGCATGGTGAAGCCCCAAAATTGCCCTCGCTAGAAGCCTGTGTTTCAGACATAAGGAAGTGGATGGCTGAAAACTTTTTACTTTTAAACTCGGACAAAACAGAGATGCTTGTTCTAGGTCCCAAGAAACAAAGAGATCTTCTGTTAAATCTGACAATTCATCTTGATGGTTGTAAAGTCGTCTCAAATAAAACTGTGAAGGACCTAGGCGTTACTCTTGACCCTGATCTCTCTTTTGACGAACATATCAAGACTGTTTCAAGGACAGCTTTTTTCCATCTACGTAACATTGCAAAAATCAGAAATTTTCTGTCCAAAAATGATGCAGAAAAATTAATCCATGCATTTGTTACTTCTAGGTTAGACTACTGCAATGCTCTATTTTCCGGCTACCCGGATAAAGCACTAAATAAACTTCAGTTAGTGCTAAATACGGCTGCTAGAATCCTGACTAGAACCAAGAAATTTGATCATATTACTCCAGTGCTAGCTTCCCTACACTGGCTTCCTGTTAAGGCAAGGGCTGATTTCAAGGTTTTACTGTTAACCTATAAAGCGTTACATGGGCTTGCTCCTACCTATCTTTCCGAGTTGGTCCTGCCGTACATACCAATACGTACGCTACGGTCACAAGACGCAGGCCTCCTAATTGTCCCTAGAATTTCTAAGCAAACAGCGGGAGGCAGGGCTTTCTCCTATAGATCTCCATTTTTATGGAACAGTCTGCCTACCCATGTGAGAGACGCAGACTCGGTCTCAACCTTTAAGTCTTTACTGAATACTTATCTCTTCAGTAGGTCATATGATTGAGTGTAGTCTGGCCCAGGAGTGTGAAGGTGAACGGAAAGGCTGGAGCAACGAACAGCCCTTGCTGTCTCTGCCGGGCCGGTTCCCCTCTCCACTGGGGTTCTCTGCCTCTAACCCTGTTGCAGGGGCTGAGTCACTGGCCTGCTGGTGCTCTTTCATGCCGTCCCTGGGGGGTGCGTCACTTGAGTGGGTTGAGTTACTGACGTGATCTTCCTGTCTGGGTTGGCGCCCTCCCCCCTTGGTTTGTGCTGTGGTGGAGACCTCTGTGGGCTATACTCGGCCTTGTCTCAGGATTGTAAGTTGGTGGTTGGGGATATCCCTCTAGTGGTGCGGGGGGCTGTGCTTTGGCGGAGTGGGTGGGGTTATATCCTTCCTGTTTGGCCCTGTCCGGGGTTTCTTCGGATGGGGCCACAGTGTCTCCGGACCGCTCCTGTCTCAGCCTCCAGTATTTATGCTGCAGTAGTTTATGTGTCGGGGGGCTGGGGTTAGTTGGTTATACCTGGAGTACTTCTCCTGTCTTATCCAGTGTCCTGTGTGAATTTAAGTATGCTCTCTCTAATTCTCTCGTTCTCTCTTTCTCTCTGAGAACCTGAGCCCTAGGACCATACGTCAGGACTACCGGGCATGATGACACCTTGCTGTCCCCAGTCCGCCTGGCCTTGCTGCTATTCCAGTTTCAACTGTTCTGCCTGCGGCTACGAAACCCCTACCTGTCCCAGACCTGCTGTTTTCAACTCTAAATGATCGGCTATGAAAAGCCAACTGAGAGACCTGAGCCCTAGGACCATACGTCGGGACTACCGGCCGTGGTGACTCCTTGCTGTCCCCAGTCCGCCTGGCCTTGCTGCTATTCCAGTTTAAACTGTTCTGCCTGCGGTTATGGAACCCCTACCTGTCCCAGACCTGCTGTTTTAAACTCTAATGATCGGCTATGAAAAGCCAACTGAGATTTATTCCTGATTATTATTTGACCATGCTTGTCACTTATGAACATTTTTGAACATCTTGGCATGGTTCTGTTATAATCTCCACCCGGCACAGCCAGAAGAGGACTGGCCACCCCTCATAGCCTGGTTCCTCTCTAGGTTTCTTCCTAGGTTTTGCCTTTCTAGGGAGTTTTTCCTAGCCACCGTGCTTCTACACCTGCATTACTAGCTGTTTGGGGTTTTAGGCTGGGTTTCTGTACAGCACTTCGAGATATTAGCTGATGTAAGAAGGGCTATATAAAATAAAATTGATTGATTGATTGGTCAGATGAAACCAAAATAGAACTTTTTGGTAAAAACTCAACTCATCGTGTTTGGAGGACAAAGAATGCTGAGTTGCATCCAAAGAACACCATACCTACTGTGAAGCATGGGGGTGGAAACATCATGCTTTGGGGCTGTTTTTCTGCAAAGGGACCAGGACGACTGATCCGTGTAAAGGAAAGAATGAATGGGGCCATGTATCGTGAGATTTTGAGTGAAAACCTCTTTCCATCAGCAAGGGCATTGAAGATGAAACGTGACTGGGTCTTTCAGCATGACAATGATCCCAAACACACCGCCCGGGCAACGAAGGAGTGGCTTCGTAAGAAGCATTTCAAGGTCCTGGAGTCCAGATCTCAACCCCATAGAAAATCTTTGGAGGGAGTTGAAAGTCTGTGTTGCCCAGCAACAGCCCCAAAACATCACTGCTCTAGAGGAGATCTGCATGGAGGAATGGGCCAAAATACCAGCAACAGTGTGTGAAAACCTTGTGAAGACTTACAGAAAACGTTTGACCTGTGTCATTGCCAACAAAGGGGATATAACAAAGTATTGATAAACTTTTGTTATTGACCAAATACTTATTTTCCACCATAATTTGCAAATATATTCATTAAAAATCCTACAATGTGATTTTTTTCAATTTGTCTGTCATAGTTGACGTGTACCTATGATGAAAATTACAGGCCTCTCTCATCTTTTTAAGTGGGAGAACTTGCACAATTGGTGGCTGACTAAATACTTTTTTTCCCCAACTGTATATATATGTGTGTGTGAGAGAGAGTACGCGTGTGCGTGTAGGGTCCTCTGGTATAAGGGAGATGGGCAGTAACCATCTCTTCTTTCCTTCACCTCACCTCACACACCCTCCCTCCCTCCCTCCCCTCTTCCCCTGCCTGTCTGCCCTCTCCGCCCTGTCAGTAAGATGACGGTGACACGTTGAGCATCGATCGGTTGGTTTTTTAAAGACAAGTTAAATTAGCAGTCTGGCAGCGATTCACACTGTCTGCAGACTTCCCTCTGTTGCCACAGCGCACCGCTCCTGTCAGGAGCCTGCCTGATGACTTAATAGTCCCTCCTGAGTTGATTTGAGCACTTTGCCTGCTTCTGTTTACATGCGCTTGTCATGCCTAAAATATTCATATGGAGATGTGAAATATTTATTTCCCGGGCTCAGTCAGTGGGCGCCGGAGAGAAGTGACCGCCCCACTCCCTCCCCGTGTCTGCCCCGCACTGTCACTCAGAACCCTCTGCTACCCTGCTGTGCTCTGGGGCCCAACCAGGCCAGAACCAGGGACAGAACCAGACTGAAACCAGGCTAGATCTAAGTCAGAACCAGGCTAGAGTCAGGGACAAAGCAGAACAAAACTCAACAGACAGAGAAGCACACAGGGGTGAGGGAGGGTTCAAGTCTGTACTGTAGAGACACTGGTGTGGACAATAGCCATCAGGGGTGAGGGAGGGTTCAGGTCTGTACTGTAGATGGTGTGGACCATAGCCATCAGGGGTGAGGGAGGGTTCAGGTCTGTACCGTAGAGACACTGGTGTGGAGCATAGCCATCAGGGGTGAGGGAGGGTTCAGGTCTGTACTGTAGAGACACAGGTGTGGACAATAGCCATCAGCGGTGAGGGAGGGTTCAGGTATGTACTGTAGAGACACAGGTGTGGACAATAGCCATCAGCGGTGAGGGAGGGTTCAGGTCTGTACTGTAGAGACACAAGTGTGGACAATAGCCATCAGCGGTGAGGGAGGGTTCAGGTCTGTACCGTAGAGACACTGGTGTGGACCATAGCCATCAGGGGTGAGGGAGGGTTCAGGTCTGTACTGTAGAGACACAGGTGTGGACAATAGCCATCAGTGGTGAGGGAGGGTTCAGGTCTGTACTGTAGAGACACTGGTGTGGAGCATAGCCATCAGGGGTGAGGGAGGGTTCAGGTCTGTACTGTAGAGACACAGGTGTGGACAATAGCCATCAGCGGTGAGGGAGGGTTCAAGTCTGTACTGTAGATGGTGTGGACAATAGCCATCAGGGGTGAGGGAGAGTTCAGGTCTGTACCGTAGAGACACTGGTGTGGAGCATAGCCATCAGGGGTGAGGGAGGGTTCAGGTCTGTACTGTAGAGACACAGGTGTGGACAATAGCCATCAGCGGTGAGGGAGGGTTCAGGTATGTACTGTAGAGACACAGGTGTGGACAATAGCCATCAGCGGTGAGGGAGGGTTCAGGTCTGTACTGTAGAGACACAAGTGTGGACAATAGCCATCAGCGGTGAGGGAGGGTTCAGGTCTGTACCGTAGAGACACTGGTGTGGACCATAGCCATCAGGGGTGAGGGAGGGTTCAGGTATGTAATGTAGAGACACTGGTGTGGAGCATAGCCATCAGGGGTGAGGGAGGGTTCAGGTCTGTACTGTAGAGACACAGGTGTGGACAATAGCCATCAGGAGTGAGGGAGGGTTCAGGTCTGTACTGTAGAGACACAGGTGTGGACAATAGCTAGCCATCAGGGGTGAGGGAAGGTTCAGGTCTGTACTGTAGATGGTGTGGACCATAGCCTTCAGGGGTGAGGGAGGGTTCAGGTCTGTACTGTAGATGGTGTGGACCATAGCCATCAGGGTTGAGGGAGGGTTCAGGTCTGTACTGTAGATTGTGTGGACCATAGCCATCAGGGGTGAGGGAGGGTTCAGGTCTGTACTGTAGATTGTGTGGACCATAGCCATCAGGGGTGAGGGAGGGTTCAGGTCTGTACTGTAGAGACACTGGGGTGGACCATAGCCATCAGGGGTGAGGGAGGGTTCAGGTATGTGCTATACATGGTGTGGTGGTGTGGACCAAAGCCATCAGGGGTGACGGAGGGTTCAAGTGTGAACCATAGATGTTGTGGACCACAGCCATCAGGTTTGAGGGAGGCCTCTCCCATTCTCCCTCCTCCTCCCAGTCTCCCTCCTCCTCCTCCTCTCCCTCCTCCTCCTCCTCGTGTCCAACCTCCTCCTCCTCCTCTCCCTCCTCCTCCTCGTGTCCCTCCTCCTCCTCCCTGTCTCCCTCCTCCTCCTACTTGTCTCCCTCCTCCTCCTCTTCGTCTCCCTCCTCCTCCTCCTCCCTGTCTCCCTCCTCCTCCTCGTCTCCCTCCTCCTCCTCGTGTCCCTCGTCCTCCTCCCCATCTCCCTCCTCCTCCCCGTCTGCCTCGTCCTCCCCGCCTCCCTCCTCCTCCTCCCCGTCTCCCTCCTCCTCCTCATCTCCCTCCTCCTCCTCCTCCTTCTCCCTGTCTCCCTCCTCCTCGTCTCCCTCCTCCTCCTCCCTGTCTCCCTCTTCCTCCTCCCTGTCTCCCTCCTCCTTCCTCGTCTCCCTCCTCCTCCCCGTCTCCCTTCTACTCCCCATCTCCCTCCTCCTCCTCATCGTCTCCCTCCTCCTACTCCTCGTCTCCCTCCTCCTACTCCTCGTCTCCTTCCTACTCCTCGTCTCCCTCCTCCTATTCCTCGTCTCCCTCCTCCTCCCCGTCTCCCTTCTACTCCCCATCTCCCTCCTCCTCCTCGTCTCCCTCCTCCTACTCCTCGTCTCCCTCCAACTCCTCATCTACCTCCTCCTCCTCCTCCCCTTCTCCCTCCTCCTCCTCGTCTCCCTCCTACTCCTCGTCTCCCTCCTCCTATTCCTCCTCTCCCTCCTCCTCCTCGTCTCCCTCCTCCTCCTCCCCGTCTCCCTCCTCCTCCTCCCCGTCTCCCTCCTCCTCCTCCCCGTCTCACTCCTCCTCTTCCCCGTCTCCCTCCTCCTACTCCTCGTCTCCCTCCTACTCCTCGTCTCCCTCCTCCTATTCCTCGTCTCCCTCCTCCTCCCCGTCTCCCTTCTACTCCCCGTCTCACTCCTCCTCCTCCTCGTCTCCCTCCTCCTACTCCTCGTCTCCCTCCTCCTACTCCTCGTCTCCCTCCTACTCCTCCCCTTCTCCCTCCTCCTCCTCGTCTCCCTCCTACTCCTTGTCTCCCTCCTCCTATTCCTCCTCTCCCTCCTCCTCCTCTTCTCCCTCCTACTCCTTGACTCCCTCCTCCTCCTTGTCTCCCTCCTCCGGCCCGTCTCCCTCCTTCTCCTCCCTGTCTCCCTCCTCCTCCTTCTCGTCTCCCTCCTCCTCCTCCTCCCTGTCTCCCTCCTCCTCTTCGTCTCCCTCCTCCTCCTCCTCGTGTTCCTCCTCCTCCTCCCAATCTCCCTCCTTCTCCCCGTCTGCCTCCTCCTCCCCGCCTCCCTCCTCCTCCTCCTCCTCCTCCTCCCTGTCTCCCTCCTCCTCCTTGTCTCCCTCTTCCTCCTCCTCGTCTCCCTCCTCCTCCTCCCCGTCTCCCTCTTCCTCCTCCCTTTCTCCCTCCTCCTCCTTCTTCGCTCCCTCCTCCTCCTCTTCGTCTCCCTCCTCCTCCCCATCTCCCTCCTCCTCCTCCCTGTCTCCATCCTCCTTCATGTCTCCCTCCTCCTCCTCCCCGTCTCCCTCCTCCTCCTCCCCGACTCCCTCCTCCTCCCTGTCTCCCTCCTCCTCCTTCTCGTCTCCCTCCTCCTCCTCCTCCCTGTCTCCCTCCTCCTTCTCATCTCCCTACTCCTCCTCGTCTACCTCCTCCTCCTTGTGTCCCTCCTCCTCCTCCCCGTCTCCCTCCTCCTCCTCCTCCCTGTCTCCCTCCTCCTCCTCCTCCCTGTCTCCCTCCTCCTTCCTCGTCTCCCTCCTCCTCCCCGTCTCCCTTCTACTCCCCATCTCCCTCCTCCTCCTCATTGTCTCCCTCCTCCTACTCCTCGTCTCCCTCCTACTCCTCATCTCCTTCCTCCTATTCCTCGTCTCCCTCCTCCTCCCCGTCTCCGTTCTACTCCCCATCTCCCTCCTCCTCCTTGTCTCCCTCCTCCTACTCCTCGTCTCCCTCCTCCTACTCCTCATCTCCCTCCTACTCCTCATCTACCTCCTCCTCCTCCTCCCCTTCTCCCTCCTCCTCCTCGTCTCCCTCCTACTCCTTGTCTCCCTCCTCCTATTCCTCCTCTCCCTCCTCCTCCTTGTCTCCCTCCTCCTCCCCGTCTCCCTCCTCCTCCTCATCGTGTCCCTCCTCCTCCTCCCCGTCACCCTCCTCCTCCCCGTCTGCCTCCTCCTCCCCGTCTCCCTCCTACTCCTCGTCTCCCTCGTCCTTGTGTCCCTCTTCCTCCCAATCTCCCTCCTCCTCCTCGTCTCCCTCCTACTCCTCGTCTCCCTCCTCCTATTCCTCGTCTCCCTCCTACTCCTCGTCTCCCTCCTCCTATTCCTCGTCTCCCTCCTCCTCCTTGTCTCCCTCCTACTCCTCGTCTCCCTCCTCCTATTCCTCGTCTCCCTCCTACTCCTCGTCTCCCTCCTCCTATTCCTCGTCTCCCTCCCTCCTCGTCTCCCTCCTACTCCTCGTCTCCCTCCTCCTATTCCTCGTCTCCCTCTCCCTCCTCCTCCTCGTCTCCCTCCTCCTATTCCTCGTCTCCCTCCTCCTCCTATTCCTCGTCTCCCTCCTCCTATTCCTCGTCTCCCTCCTCCTCCTCGTCTCCCTCCTACTCCTCCTCCTCCTCGTCTCCCTCCTACTCCTCGTCTGCCTCCTCCTATTCCTCGTCTCCCTCCTACTCCTCGTCTCCCTCCTCCTATTCCTCGTCTCCCTCCTACTCCTCATCTCCCTCCTCCTATTCCTCGTCTCCCTCTTCCTCCCCGTCTCCCTCCTACTGGAATATGTTCCGATATTCATCCGATGGCATTGAGGAGATTACCACATCAGTCACCGGTTTCATTAATAAGTGCATTGACGACGTCGTCCCTACAATGACCATACGTACATATCCCTTCTCCTCCTCGGATTACAGGCAACATCCGCACTGAGCTAAAGGCTAGAGCTGCCGCTTTCAAGGAACGGGACACTAATCTGGATGCTTATAAGAATCCAGCTACACCCGCTGATGAACCATCAAACAGGCAAAGCGTCAATACAGGACTAAGATTGAATCCTACTACTCCGGCTCTGACACTCGTCGGATGTGACAGGGCTTGCAAACTATCACGGATTACAAAGAGAAACCCAGCAGCGAGCTGCCCAGTGACGGGAGCCTACCAGACGAGCTAAATTCCTTCTATGCTCGCTTCGAGGCAAGCAACATGGAACAATGCATGAGAGCACCAGCTGTTCCAGATGACTGTTTGATCACACTCTCCGTAGCTGATGTGAGTTAGACCTTTAACCTCTTAAGGATCGGACCCTTTTTTTCAATTTTCGCCTAAAATCTAACTGCCTGTAGCTCAGGACCTGAAGCAAGGATATGCATATTCTTGATACCATTTGAAAGGAAACACTTTGAAGTTTGTGGAAATGTGAAATTAATGTAGGAGAATATAACACATTAGATCTGGTAAAAGATAATACAAACAAAAAAACATGCATTTTCTATTTATTTTTTTGTTCTATCATCTTTGAAATGCAAGAGAAAGGCCACAATATAATATTGCAGTTTAGGCACAATTTAAATTGTGTGTGCAAAGTTTCAGATTGATCCAGTGAAGCATTGCAATACTGGACTATTTTGTATCAAATCTGCCCAAATGTGCCGAATTGGTCAATTGATACATTTTCAAGTACATAACTATAGAGAACATACAAAAATGATATGGTAATACAAAATGTAAGTTTACACACTCCCAGGAATGTCATACATTATGGATTATTAGCTTATACACTAACTTCCACACATCTAGATGGCCGGGCGGGGTGGGTGTGGAGCCAGAGACAGCAGGGGTTCAAACTGTAGAACCCAGTTCCTACAATTGAATATAAAAATAGATTGTATCAAACAAAAACATGCTACATTTTATCTCTGGGACCCTTAGGATGACAATTCAGAGCAAGATTATTGAATGTAAGTACATTATTTACCTTCAGAGGTGAATGTATCAAACCAGTTGCCGGGATACTTTTTGTTGCTGTTGTGCACTCTCCTCAAACAATAGCATGGTATGTTTTCACTGTAATAGCTACTGTAAATTGGACAGTGCAGTTAGATTGACAAGAATCAAAGCTTTCTGCCCATATAAGACATGTCTATGTCCTGGAAAGTTTGCTGTTACTTACAACTGTCATGCTAATCACATTAGTGCACGTTAGCTCAACTGTCCCGTATACGCAACACCGATCCCATAGAGGTTAAACAGGTCAACATTCACAAGGCCGCAGGGTTAGACGCATTACCAGGACACATACTCAGAGCCTGCGCTGACCAGCTGGCAAGTGTCTTCACTGACATGTTCAACCTCTCCCTGACCCAGTCTGTAATACCTACATGTTTCAAGCAGACCACCATAGTACTCAAGAACACCAAGGTAACCTGTCTTAAATGACTGTCGCCCCGTAGCGCTTACATCTGTAGCCATGAAATGCTTTGAAAGGCTGGTCATGGCTCACATCAACACCATCATCCTAGACACCCTGGACTCTCTTAATTTGCATACCGCCCCAACAGATCCACAGATGACGCTATCTCTATTGCAGTCCACACTGCCCTCTCCCACCTGGACAAGATGAATACCTATGTGAGAATTTTGCTCATTGTTCAACACAATAGCGCCCTCAAAGCTCATCACTAAGGTAAGGACCCTGGGACTGAACACCTCCCTCTGCAACTGGATCCTGGACTTCCTGACGGGCCGCCCCTCAGGTGGTGAGGGTAGGCAACAACACATCCGCCATGCTGACCCTCAACATGGGGGCCCCTCAGGTGTGCGTGCTTAGTCCCCTCCTGTACTTCCTGTTCACCCACGACTGTGTGGCCGCGTACGACTCCAACACCATCATTAAGTTTGCCGACGACACAACGGTGGTAGGCCTGATCACCGACAATGATGAGACAGCCTATAGGGAGGAGGTCAGACACCTGGCGGTGTGGTACCAGGACAAGAACCTGTCCCTCAACTTCATTAAGACAAAGGATGTGAACGTGGACTACAGAAAATGGAGGGCTGAGCATGTCCCCATTCACATCAATGGGGCTGTAGTGGAGCGGGTCGAGACCTTCAAATTCCTCTGTGTCCACATCACTAAGGTTATGTCATGGTCCAAACACACCAACACAGTTGTGAAGAGGGCATGACAACGCCTCTTCCCCCTCAGGAGACTGAACAGTTGGCATGGGTCCTCAGATCCTCAAATGTTCTACAGCTGCACCATTGAGAGTATCTTGACTGGCTGCATCACCGCTTGGTATGGCAACTGCTTGGCATCCGACCGCAAGGCGTTACAGAGGGTAGTGCGTACGGCCCAGTACATAACTGAGGCCGAGCTCTCTGCTATCCAGGACCTCTATACCAGGCGGTGTCAGAGGAAGGCCCTAACAATTGTCAAAGACTCCAGCCACCCAAGTCATAGACTGTTCTCTCTGCTACATCATGGCAAGAAGTACCGTGTAGCTCAGTTGGGAGAGCATGGCGCTTGCAACGCCAGGGTTGTGGGTTCGATTCCCACGGGGGACCAGTATATAAAAAAATATATATGTATGCACTCACTAACTGTAAGTCGCTCTGGATAAAAGTGTCTGCTAAATGACTAAAATGTAAAAAGTACCAATGTCTGGAACCAACAGGACCCTGAACAGCTTCTACCCCTAAGCCAAAAAACGGCTACATATTTAATTAAATAGTTAACCAAATAGCTAACCGGACAATCTGCATTGGCCCTTTTTGCACTAACTTTTTTGACTCATCACATACGCTTCTGCTACTGTTTATTAACTGTCACTTTATTCCTAGTTATATGCTCATATCTACCTCAATTACCTTGTAACCCTACACATCGACTCGGTACTGGTACCCCGTGTATATAGCCAAGTTATCGTTCCTCATTATGTCAGTGTGTATGTGTCAGTGTGTCATTGTGTATGTGTGTATGTGTCAGTGTGTATGTGCCAGTGTGTATGTGCCAGTGTGTATGTGCCAGTGTGTATGTGCCAGTGTGTATGTGTCAGTGTGTATGTGCCAGTGTGTATGTGCCAGTGTGTATGTGTCAGTGTGTATGTGTCAGTGTGTCAGTGCGTCATTGTACAGTATGGGGAGTAGAGTATGGGGTACAGTATGGTGAGTACATTATGGAGTACAGTATAAATTACAGTATGGATACAGTATGGAATACAGTATGAATACAGAATGGAGTACAGTAAGGTGAGTACAGTAGGGTGAGTACAGTAGGGTGAGTACATTAGGGTGAGTACAGTACGGTGATTACAGTAGGGTGAGTACAGTAGGGTGAGTACAGTAGGGTGAGTACAGTATGGTGAGTACAGTAAGGATTACAGTATGAATTACAGTATGGCATACAAAATGGTGAGTACAGTATAAATTACAGTATAAATTACAGTATGAATTACAGTATGGAGTACAGTATGGGTTACCTAACCCATACTGTAGTTGTTAGTTTCCCCCACCCGTACTGTAGTTGTTAGTTTCCCCCACCCGTACTGTAGTTGTTAGTTTCCCCACCCATGCTGTAGTTGTTAGTTTCCCCCACCCGTACTGTAGTTGTTAGTTTCCCCACCCATGCTGTAGTTGTTAGTTTCCCCCACCCGTACTGTACTTGTTAGTTTCCCCACCCATAATGTAGTTGTTAGTTTCCCCACCCACACTGTAGTTGTTAGTTTCCCCACTCATACTGTAGTTGTTAGTTTCCCCACTCATACTGTAGTTGTTAGGTTCCCCACTCATACTGTAGTTGTTAGTTTCCCCACTCATACTGTGGTTTTTATTTTCCCCCACCCACACTGTAGTTGTTAGTTTCCCGCACTCATTCTGCAGTTGTTAGTATCCCCCTGTCATACTGTAGTTGTTAGTTTCCCCACTCATACTGTAGTTGTTAGTTTCCCCACTCATACTGTAATTGTCAGTTTCACAAGTCATACTGTAGTTTTTAGTTTCCCACACCCTTACTGTAGTTGTTAGTTTCCCCAATCATACTGTAGTTCTTACTTTCCCCACTCATACTGTAGTTGTTAGTGTCACCCACCCATAGTATAGTTGTTAGAGTCCCCCACTCATACTGTAATTGTTCGTTTCCCCCACCCATACTGTAGTTCAAATCAAATCAAATCAAATTTTATTGGCCACATGCGCCGAATACAACAGGTGCAGACATTACAGTGAAATGCTTACTTACAGCCCTTAACCAACAGTGCATTTATTTTTAATAAAAAAGTAAAATAAAACAACAACAAAAAAGTGTTGAGAAAAAAGAGCAGAAGTAAAATAAAATAACAGTAGGGAGGCTATATATACAGGGGGGTAACGGTGCAGAATCAATGTGCAGGGTCACTGGCTAGTTGAGGTAGTTGAAGTAATATGTACATGTGGGTAGAGTTAAAGTGACTATGCATAAATAATAAACAGAGTAGCAGCAGCGTAAAAAGATGGGGTGGGGGGGCAGTGCAAATAGTCCGGGTAGCCATGATTAGCTGTTCAGGAGTCTTATGGCTTGGGGGTAGAAGCTGTTGAGAAGTCTTTTGGACCTAGACTTGGCACTCCGGTACCGCTTGCCGTGCGGTAGCAGAGAGAACATTCTATGATTAGGGTGGATGGAGTCTTTGACAATTTTGAGGGCCTTCCTCTGACACTGCCTGGTATAGAGGTCCTGGATGGCAGGAAGCTTGGCCTCAGTGATGTACTGGGCCGTACGCACTATCCTCTGTAGTGCCTTGCGGTCGGAGGCCAAGCAGTTGCCATACCAGGCGGTGATTCAACCAGTCAGGATGCTCTCGATGGTGCAGCAGTATAATTTTTTGAGGATCTGAGGACCTATGCCGAATCTATTCAGTCTCCTGAGGGGGAATAGGCTTTGTCGTGCCCTCTTCACGACTGTCTTGGTGTGTTTGGACCATGATAGTTCGTTGGTGATATGGACACCAAGGAACTTGAAGCTCTCAACCTGTTCCACTACAGCCCTGTCGATGAGAATGGGGGCGTGCTCAGTCCTCTTTTTTTTCCTGTAGTCCACAATCATCTCCTTTGTCTTGGTCACGTTGAGGGAGAGGTTGTTATCCTGGCACCACACGGCCAGGTCTCTGACCTCCTCCCTATAGGCTGTCTCATTGTTGTCGGTGATCAGGCCTACCACTGTTGTGTCGTCGGCAAACTTAATGATGGTGTTGGAGTCGTGCCTGGCCTTGCAGTCATGGGCGAACAGGGAGTACAGGAGGGGACTGAGCACGCACCCCTGAGGGGCCCCCGTGTTGAGGATCAGGGTGGCAGATGTGTTGTTACCTACCCTTACCACCTGGGGGCGGCCCGTCAGGAAGTCCAGGATCCAGTTGCAGAGGGAGGTGTTTAGTCCCAGGATCCTTAGCTTAGTGATGAGCTTTGAGGGTACTATGGTGTTGAATGCTGAGCTTTAGTCAATGAATAGCATTCTCACGTAGGTGTTCCTCTTGTCCAGGTGGGAAAGGGCAGTGTGGAGTGCAATAGAGATTGCATCATCTGTGGATCTGTTGGAGCGGTATGCAAATTGGAGTGGGTCTAAGGTTTCTGGGATAATGGTGTTGATGTGAGCCATGACCAGCCTTTCAAAGCACTTCATGGCTACAGACGTCAGTGCTACTGGTCGGTAGTCATTTAGGCAGGTTATCTTAGTGTTCTTGGGCACGGGGACTATGGTGGTCTGCTTGAAACATGTTGGTATTACAGACTCAGTCAGGGACATGTTGAAAATGTCAGTAAAGACACTTGCCAGTTGGTCAGCACATGCTCAGAGTAAACGTCCTGGTAATCCGTCTGGCCCTGCGGCCTTGTGAATGTTGACCTGCTTAAAAGTCTTACTCACATCGGCTACGGAGAGCGTGATCACATAGTCATCCGGAACAGCTGGTGCTCTCATGCATGCTTCAGTGTTGCTTGCCTCGAAGCGAGCATAGAAATGGTTTAGCTCGTCTGGTAGGCTTGTGTCACTGGGAAGCTCGCGGCTGTGCTTCCATTTGTAGTCTGTAATAGTTTTCAAGCCCTGCCACATCCGACGAGCGTCAGAGCCGGTGTAGTACGATACAATCTTAGTCCTGTATTGAATCTTTGCCTGTTTGATGGTTCGTCGGAGGGCATAGCGGGATTTCTTATAAGCGTCCGGGTTAGAGTCCCACTCCTTGAAAGCGGCAGCTCTACCCTTTAGCTCAGTGCGGATGTTTCCTGTAATCCATGGCTTCTGGTTGGGGTATGTACGTACGGTCACTGTGGGGACGACATCATCGATGCACTTATTGATGAAGCCAGTGACTGATGTGGTGTACTCCTCAATGCTATCTGAAGAATCCCGGAACATGTTCCAGTCTGTGTTAGCAAAACAGTCCTGTAGCTTAGTATCTGCGTCATCGGAACACTTTTTTATTAACAGAGTCACTGGTGCTTCCTGCTTTAGTTTTTGCTTATAAGCAGGAATCAGGAGGATAGAGTTATGGTCAGATTTGCCAAATGGAGGGCAAGGGAGAGCTTTGTATGCGTCTCTGTGTGTGGAGTAAAGGTGGTCTAGAGTTTTTTTCCTCTGGTTGCACATTTAACATGCTGGTAGAATTTAGGTAGAACGGATTTAAGTTTCCCTGCATTAAAGTCCCCGGCCACTAGGAGCGCTGCCTCTGGATGAGCGTTTTCCTGTTGACTTATGGCCTTATACAACTCATTCAGTGCAATCTTAATGCCAGCATTGGTTTGTGGTGGTAAATAGACAGCTATGAAAAAATATAGATGAAAACTCTCTTGGTAAATAGTGTGGTCAACAGCTTATCATAAGATACTCTACCTCAGGCGAGCAAAACCTTGAGACTTCCTTAGTGTTTGATTTTGTGCACCAGCTGTTGTTTACAAATATACACAGACCACCACCCCTTGTCTTACCGGAGTCAGTCGTTCTATCCTGCCGATGTAGCGTATAGCCCGCTAGCTGTATGTTATCCATGTCGTCGTTCAGCCACGACTCGGTGAAACATAAGATATTACAGTTTTTAATGTCCCGTTGGTAGGATAACCGTAATCTTAGGTCATCCAATTTATTTTCCAATGATTGAAGATTGGCTAATAGGATTGATGGGAGCGGCAGTTTACTCGCCGCCGTCGGATCTCACAAGGCACCCCGACCTACGTCCACGATATCTCCGTCCCTTCCTCATGCGAATGACGGAGATTTGGGCCTTGTCGGGTGTCTGTAGGATATCCTTCGCGGCCGCCTCGTTGAAGAAAAATTATTTGTCCAATACGAGGTGAGTATTCGCTGTCCTGATATCCAGAAGCTCTTTTTGGTTATAAGAGACGATGGCAGAAACATTATGTACAAAATAAATTACAAATAACGCGGAAAAACACACATAAAAGTACAATAGGTTAGAGGGCTGTTGGTAGATGGTAGTTTCCCCACTCATTCTGTAGTTGTTAGTTTCCCCCACTCATACTGTAGTTGTTAGTTTCCCCCACCCATACAGTAGTTGTTAGTTTCCCCACTCATACTGTAGTTCTTAGTTTCCCCCACCCATACTCTAGTTGTTAGTTGCCCCACCCATACCTTAGTTGTTAGTTTTCCCACCCAAACTGTAGTTGTGTCACATTCGTCATAATGATTGGACCAAGGCGCAGCGTGATATGTGTACATCTCTTTTAATAGTGTACTAGCAACACGATACAAAATACAAAACAACAAAACGAAACACAAACCAACACGGAACAAGATCCCACAAAACACAAGTGCACAACAGGCTGCCTAAGTATGGTTTCCCAATAAGAGACAACAAGCAACAGCTGATTTTCATTGCCTCTGATTGAGAACCACCCCGGCCAACCTAGAAAACACATGAACTAGAAACTGAACATAGAACACAAAACATAGACCCTACAGACCCTGGCTCAACATATAAGAGTCCCCAGAGCCAGGGTGTGACAGTACCCCCCAAAGGCGCGGACTGCGACCGCGCCAACATAAACCCAACAGGGGAGGGGCCGGGTGGGCATTCCACCTCGGAGGCGGATTCTGTAGTTGTTAGTTTCCCCCTCTCATACTGTAGTTGTTAGTTTCCCCCACCCATACTGTAGTTGTTACTTTCCCCAATCATACTGTAGTTGTTAGTTTCCCCCACTCGTAGTGTAGATGTTAGTTTCTTCCACCCATAATGTAGTTGTTAGTTTCCCCCACCCATACTGTAGTTGCTAGTTTCCCCCACCCATACTGTAGTTGTTACTTTCCCCAATCATACTGTAGTTGTTAGTTTCCCCCACTCGTACTGTAGATGTTAGTTTCTTCCACCCATACTGTAGTTGTTAGTTTCCCCCACACATACTGTTGTTGTTCGTTTTCCTCCGCCAATACTGTAATTGTTAGTTTCACAACTCATACTGTAGTTTTTAGATTCCCACACCCATACTGTAGTTGTTAGATTCTCCCACTCACACCGTAGTTCTTAGTTTACCCCACTCATGCTGTAGTTGTTAGTTACCCCACCCATGCTGCAGTTGTTATAGTCCCCCACTTATGCTGTAGTTGTTAGTTTCCAAACCCATACTGTAGTTGTTAGTGCCCTCCACCCATACTATAGTTGTTCATTTTCCCCCACCCACACTTTAGTTGTTACTTTCCTCCACCCATACTGTAGGTGTTAGTTTCCCCTACTCATGCTTTGGTTGTTAGTTTCCCCGCCCATACTGTACTTGTTAGTTTCACCCACCTATACTGTAGTTGTTATTTTCTCTCACCCATACTGTAGTTGTTAGTTTTCCCCAACCCATACTTTAGTTGTTTATTTCCCACCCATACCGTAGTTGTTATTTCCCCCACTCATATTGTAGTTGTTAGTTTCCACACTCATACTGTATGTGTTAGTTTCCCCCACTCATACTATAATTGTTAGTTTCCCCCACCCATACTGTAGTTGGTAGTTTCCCCACTCATTCTGTAGTTGTTAGTTTCCCCCACTCATACTGTAGTTGGTAGTTTCCCCACTCATTCTGTAGTTGTTAGTTTCCCCCACTAATACTTTAGTTGTTAGTTTCCCCCACTCACACTGTAGTTGGTAGTTTCCCCACTCATACTGTAGTTGTTAGTGTCACCCACCCATACTGTAGTTGTTAGTTTCCCCACTCATACTGTAGTTGTTAGTGTCACCCACCCATAGTGCAGTTGTTAGAGTCCCCCACTCATACTGTAATTGTTAGTTACCCCCACTCATTCTGTAGTTGTTAGTTTCCCCCACCCATACGGTAGTTATTAGTTTCCCCCACTCATACTGTAGTTGTTAGTATCCCCACTCATACTGTAGTTGTTTGTTTCACCCACCCATAGTGCAGTTGTTAGAGTCCCCCACTCATACTGTAATTGTTAGTTTCCCCCACCCATACTGTAGTTGTTAGTTTCCCTACTCATACTGTAGTTGTTAGTGTCACCCACCCATTGTGCAGTTGTTAGAGTCCCCCACTCATACTGTAATTGTTAGTTACCCCCACTCATTCTGTAGTTGTTAGTATCCCCACTCATACTGTAGTTGTTAGTTTCCCCCACCCATACTGTAGTTGTTAGTTTCACCCACCCATGGTGCAGTTGTTAGAGTCCCCAACTCATTATGTGGTTGTTAGTTTCCCCCACTCATACTGTAGTTGTTACTTTCCCCACCCATACTGTAGTTGTTAGTTTCCCCACTCATACTGTAGTTGTTAGTTTCACCCACACATGGTGCAGTTGTTAGAGTCCCCACTCATAATGTAGTTGTTAGTTTTACAACATATACTGTAGCTTTTATATTCCCCCACTCATACTGTAGTTGTTAGTTTCCCCCACCCATACTGTAGTTGTTCGTTTCCCCACTCATACTGTAGTTGTTAGTGTCACCCACCCATAGTGCAGTTGTTAGAGTCCCCCACTCATACTGTAGTTGTTAGTTTCCCCCACTCATACTGTAGTTGTTAGTTTCCCCCACTCATACTGTAGTTGTTAGTTTCCCCCAATCATACTGTAGTTGTTAGTTTCCCCCACTTATACTGTAGTTGTTAGTTTCCCCCACTCATACTGTAGTTGTTAGTATCCCCACTCATACTGTAGTTGTTAGTTTCCCCCACTCATACTGTAGTTGTTAGTTTCCCCCACTCATACTGTAGTTGTTAGTTTCCCCACTTATACTGTAGTTGTTAGTTTCACCCACCCATGGTGCAGTTGTTAGAGTCCCCAACTCATTATGTGGTTGTTAGTTTCCCCCACTCATACTGTAGTTGTTACTTTTCCCACCCATACTGTAGTTGTTAATTTCCCCACTCATACTGTAGTTGTTAGAGTCCCCCACCCATACTGTAGTTGTTAGTTTCCCCCACTCACACTGTACATTTTAGTTTCCCCCACTCATACTCTAGTTGTTAGTTTCCCCCACTCACACTGTAAATTTTAGTTTCCCAACTCATACTGTAGTTTTTAGTTTCCCAACTCATACTGTAGCTGTTAGTTTCCAATCATACTTTAGTTGTTACTTTCCCCAATCATACTGTAGTTGTTAGTTTCCCCCACTCATACTGTTGTTGTTCGTTTTCCTCCACCAATACTGTTGTTGTTAGATCCCCCACTCATAATGTTGTTTTTAGTTACCCCCACCCATACTGTAGTTTTTAGATTCCCCCACTCATACTGTAGTTTTTAGTTTCCACACTCATACTGTATGTGTTAGTTTCCCCCACTCATACTATAATTGTTAGTTTCCCCCACCCATACTGTAGTTGGTAGTTTCCCCACTCATTCTGTAGTTGTTAGTTTCCCCCACTCATACTGTAGTTGGTAGTTTCCCCACTCATTCTGTAGTTGTTAGTTTCCCCCACTAATACTTTAGTTGTTAGTTTCCCCCACTCACACTGTAGTTGGTAGTTTCCCCACTCATACTGTAGTTGTTAGTGTCACCCACCCATACTGTAGTTGTTAGTTTCCCCACTCATACTGTAGTTGTTAGTGTCACCCACCCATAGTGCAGTTGTTAGAGTCCCCCACTCATACTGTAATTGTTAGTTACCCCCACTCATTCTGTAGTTGTTAGTTTCCCCCACCCATACGGTAGTTATTAGTTTCCCCCACTCATACTGTAGTTGTTAGTATCCCCACTCATACTGTAGTTGTTTGTTTCACCCACCCATAGTGCAGTTGTTAGAGTCCCCCACTCATACTGTAATTGTTAGTTTCCCACCCATACTGTAGTTGTTGGTTTCCCTACTCATACTGTAGTTGTTAGTGTCACCCACCCATTGTGCAGTTGTTAGAGTCCCCCACTCATACTGTAATTGTTAGTTACCCCCACTCATTCTGTAGTTGTTAGTATCCCCACTCATACTGTAGTTGTTAGTTTCCCCCACCCATACTGTAGTTGTTAGTTTCACCCACCCATGGTGCAGTTGTTAGAGTCCCCAACTCATTATGTGGTTGTTAGTTTCCCCCACTCATACTGTAGTTGTTACTTTCCCCACCCATACTGTAGTTGTTAGTTTCCCCACTCATACTGTAGTTGTTAGTTTCACCCACACATGGTGCAGTTGTTAGAGTCCCCACTCATAATGTAGTTGTTAGTTTTACAACATATACTGTAGCTTTTATATTCCCCCACTCATACTGTAGTTGTTAGTTTCACCCATACTGTAGTTGTTCGTTTCCCCACTCATACTGTAGTTGTTAGTGTCACCCACCCATAGTGCAGTTGTTAGAGTCCCCCACTCATACTGTAGTTGTTAGTTTCCCCCACTCATACTGTAGTTGTTAGTTTCCCCCACTCATACTGTAGTTGTTAGTTTCCCCCAATCATACTGTAGTTGTTAGTATCCCCACTCATACTGTAGTTGTTAGTTTCCCCCACTCATACTGTAGTTGTTAGTTTCCCCCACTCATACTGTAGTTGTTAGTATCCCCACTCATACTGTAGTTGTTAGTTTCCCCCACTCATACTGTAGTTGTTAGTTTCCCCCACTCATACTGTAGTTGTTAGTTTCCCCACTTATACTGTAGTTGTTAGTTTCACCCACCCATGGTGCAGTTGTTAGAGTCCCCAACTCATTATGTGGTTGTTAGTTTCCCCCACTCATACTGTAGTTGTTACTTTTCCCACCCATACTGTAGTTGTTAGTTTCCCCACTCATACTGTAGTTGTTAGTTTCACCCACCCATGGTGCAGTTGTTAGAGTCCCCAACTCATTATGTGGTTGTTAGTTTCCCCACTCATACTGTAGTTGTTAGAGTCCCCCACCCATACTGTAGTTGTTAGTTTCCCCCACTCACACTGTAAATTTTAGTTTCCCCCACTCATACTCTAGTTGTTAGTTTCCCCCACTCACACTGTAAATTTTAGTTTCCCAACTCATACTGTAGTTTTTAGTTTCCCAACTCATACTGTAGCTGTTAGTTTCCCCAATCATACTTTAGTTGTTACTTTCCCCAATCATACTGTAGTTGTTAGTTTCCCCCACTCATACTGTTGTTGTTCGTTTTCCTCCACCAATACTGTTGTTGTTAGATCCCCCACTCATAATGTTGTTTTTAGTTACCCCCACCCATACTGTAGTTTTTAGATTCCCCCACTCATACTGTAGTTTTTAGTTTCCCCACTCATACTGTAATTGTTAGTTTCCCCCACTAATACTGTAATTGTTAGTTTCACAACTCATACTGTAGTTTTTAGATTCCCACACCCATACTGTAGTTGTTAGATTATTCAACCCATACTGTAGTTGTTAGTTTCCCCAATCATACTGTAGTTGTTAGTTTCCCCCACTCATACTGAAGTTGTTAGATCCCCCACCCATACTGTAGTTGTTAGATTCTCCCACTCACACCGTAGTTCTTAGTTCCCCCAACCATGCTGCAGTTGTTAATTTCCACCACACATATTGTAGTTGTTAGTTTCCCCACTCATACTGTAGTTGTTAGTTTCCCCACTCATACTGTCGTTCTTACTGTCACCCACCCATAGTGCAGTTGTTAGAGTCCCCCACTCATACTGTAATTGTTAGTTTCCCCCACCCATACTGTAGTTGGTAGTTTCCCCACTCATTCTGTAGTTGTTAGTTTCCCCCACTCATACTGTAGTTGGTAGTTTCCCCACTCATTCTGTAGTTGTTAGTTTCCCGCACTCATACTTTAGTTGTTAGTTTCCCCCACTCATACTGTAGTTGGTAGTTTCCCCACTCATTCTGTAGTTGTTAGTTTCCCCCACTCATACTGTAGTTGTTACTTTCCCCCACTCATTCTGTAGTTGTTAGTTTCCCCCACTCATTCTGTAGTTGTTAGTTTCCCCCACTCATACTGTAGTTGTTAGTTTCCCCCACTCATACTTTAGTTGTTAGTTTCCCCCACTCATACTGTAGTTGGTAGTTCCCCCACTCATTCTGTAGTTGTTAGTTTCCCCCACTCATACTGTAGTTGTTAGTTTCCCCACTCATTCTGTAGTTGTTAGTTTCCCCCACTCATACTGTAGTTGTTAGTTTCCCCCACTCATACTCTAGTTTTTAGTTTCCCCACACCCATACTGTAGCTTTTAGTTTACCCCACCCATACTCTAGTTTTTAGTTTCCCACTCATACTGTGGTTCTTACATTCCCCGACCCAAAATGTAGTTTTTTAGTGTCACCCACCCATAGTGTCAACCACCCATAGTGCAGTTGTTAGAGTCCCCCACTCATACAGTAGTTGTTAGTATCCCCACTCATACTGTAGTTGTTAGTTTCCCCACTGCACTGTAGATGTTAGTTTCTTCCACCCATAATGTAGTTGTTAGTTTCCCCCACCCATACTGTAGTTGTTAGTTTCCCCCACCCATACTGTAGTTGTTACTTTCCCCAATCATACTGTAGTTGTTACTTTCCCGCACTCGTACTGTAGATGTTAGATTCTTCCACCCATACTGTTGTTGTTCGTTTTCCTCCACCAATACTGTTGTTGTTAGATCCCCCACTCATAATGTTGTTTTTAGTTACCCCCACCCATACTGTAGTTTTTAGATTCCCCCACTCATACTGTAATTGTTAGTTTCCCCCACTAATACTGTAATTGTTAGTTACCCCCACCCATACTGTAGTTGTTAGATTCTCCCACTCACACCGTAGTTCTTAGTTTACCCCACTCATGCTGTAGTTGTTAGTTACCCCACCCATGCTGCAGTTGTTATAGTCCCCACTTATGCTGTAGTTGTTAGTTTCCAAACCCATACTGTAGTTGTTAGTGCCCTCCACCCATACTATAGTTGTTCATTTTCCCCCACCCACACTTTAGTTGTTACTTTCCCCCACTCATACTGTAGTTGATAGTTTCCCCACCCATACTGTAGTTGTTAGTTTCCCCATTCATACTGTAGTTGTTAGTTTCCCCACCCATACTGTAGTTGTTAGTTTTCCCCACCCATACTGTAGTTGTTAGTTTTCCCCACCCATACTGTAGTTGTTAGTTTCCCCATCCATACTGTAGGTGTTAGTTTCCCCTACTCATGCTTTGGTTGTTAGTTTCCCCCACTCATACTGTAGTTGTTAGTTTTCCCCAACCCATACTTTAGTTGTTTATTTCCCACCCATACCGTAGTTGTTATTTCCCCAACCCATACTTTAGTTGTTTATTTCCCACCCATACCGTAGTTGTTATTTCCCCCACACATATTGTAGTTGTTAGTTTCCACACTCATACTGTATGTGTTAGTTTCCCCCACTCATACTGTAAGTGTTAGTTTCACCCATACTGTAGTTGGTAGTTTCCCCACTCATTCTGTAGTTGTTAGTTTCCCCCACTCATACTTTAGTTGTTAGTTTCCCCCACTCATACTGTAGTTGGTAGTTTCCCCACTCATTCTGTAGTTATTAGTTTCCCCCACTCAAACTGTAGTTGTTAGTTTCCCCACTCATACTGTAGGTTTTAGTTTCCCCCACCCATACTGTAGTTGTTAGTTTCCCCACTCATACTGTAGTTGTTAGTGTCACCCACCCATAGTGCAGTTGTTAGTTTCCCCCACTCATTCTGTAGTTGTTAGTTTCCCCCACTCATACTGTAGTTGTTAGTTTCCCCACTCATACTGTAGTTTTTAGTTTCCCACACCCATACTGTAGCTTTTAGTTAACCCCACCCATACTCTAGTTTTTAGTTTCCCCACTCATACTGTGGTTCTTACATTCCCCACCCAAAATGTAGTTTTTAGTGTCACCCACCCATAGTGTCAACCACCCATAGTGCAGTTGTTAGAGTCCCCCACTCATACAGTAGTTGTTAGTATCCCCACTCATACTGTAGTTGTTAGTATCCCCACTCATACTGTAGTTGTTAGTTTCCCCACTCATTCTGTAGTTGTTAGTTTCCCCCACTCATACTTTAGTTGTTAGTTTCCCCCACTCATACTGTAGTTGGTAGTTTCCCCACTCATTCTGTAGTTGTTAGTTTCCCCCACTCATACTGTAGTTGTTAGTTTCCCCCACTCATTCTGTAGTTGTTAGTTTCCCACACTCATACTGTAGTTGTTAGTTTCCCCACTCATACTGTAGTTTTTAGTTTCCCACACCCATACTGTAGCTTTTAGTTTACCCCACCCATACTGTAGTTTTTAGTTTCCCCACTCATACTGTGGTTCTTACATTCCCCCACCCAAAATGTAGTTTTTAGTGTCACCCACCCATAGTGTCAACCACCCATAGTGCAGTTGTTAGAGTCCCCCACTCATACAGTAGTTGTTAGTATCCCCACTCATACTGTAGTTGTTAGTTTCCCCCACTCGTACTGTAGATGTTAGTTTCTTCCACCCATAATGTAGTTGTTAGTTTCCCCCACCCATACTGTAGTTGTTAGTTTCCCCCACCCATACTGTAGTTGTTACTTTCCCCAATCATACTGTAGTTGTTAGTTTCCGCGCTCGTGCTGTAGATGTTAGATTCTTCCACCCATACTGTTGTTGTTCGTTTTCCTCCACCAATACTGTTGTTGTTAGATCCCCACTCATAATGTTGTTTTTAGTTACCCCACCCATACTGTAGTTTTTAGATCCCCCACTCATACTGTAGTTGTTAGTTTCCCCACTCATACTGTAATTGTTAGTTTCCCCCACTAATACTGTAATTGTTAGTTACCCCCACCCATACTGTAGTTGTTAGATTCTCCCACTCACACCGTAGTTCTTAGTTTACCCCACTCATGCTGTAGTTGTTAGTTACCCCACCCATGCTGCAATTGTTATAGTCCCCCACTTATGCTGTAGTTGTTAGTTTCCAAACCCATACTGTAGTTGTTAGTGCCCTCCACCCATACTATAGTTGTTCATTTTCCCCCACCCACACTTTAGTTGTTACTTTCCCCCACTCATACTGTAGTTGATAGTTTCCCCACCCATACTGTAGTTGTTAGTTTCCCCATTCATACTGTAGTTGTTAGTTTCCCCATTCATACTGTAGTTGTTAGTTTTCCCCACCCATACTGTAGTTGTTAGTTTCCCCATCCATACTGTAGGTGTTAGTTTCCCCTACTCATGCTTTGGTTGTTAGTTTCCCCCACTCATACTGTAGTTGTTAGTTTTCCCAACCCATACTTTAGTTGTTTATTTCCCACCCATACCGTAGTTGTTATTTCCCCCACACATATTGTAGTTGTTAGTTTCCACACTCATACTGTATGTGTTAGTTTCCCCCACTCATACTGTAATTGTTAGTTTCCCCCCATACTGTAGTTGGTAGTTTCCCCACTCATTCTGTAGTTGTTAGTTTTCCCCCACTCAACTTTAGTTGTTAGTTTCCCCCACTCATACTGTAGTTGGTAGTTTCCCCACTCATTCTGTAGTTATTAGTTTCCCCCACTCAAACTGTAGTTGTTAGTTTCCCCCACTCATAATGTAGTTTTTAGTTTCCCACACCCATACTGTAGTTGTTAGTATCCCCACTCATACTGTAGTTGTTAGTTTCACCCACCCATAGTGCAGTTGTTAGAGTCCCCCACTCATACTGTAATTGTTAGTTTTATAACATATACTGTAGCTTTTATATTCCCCCACTCATACTGTAGTTGTTAGTTTCCCCCACCCATACTGTAGTTGTTAGTTTCCCCACTCATACTGTAGTTGTTAGTGTCACCCACCCATAGTGCAGTTGTTAGAGTCCCCCACTCATACTGTAATTGTTAGTTACCCCCACTCATACTGTAGTTGTTAGTATCCCCACTCATACTGTAGTTGTTAGTTTCACCCACCCATGGTGCAGTTGTTAGAGTCCCCAACTCATTATGTGGTTGTTAGTTTCCCCCACTCATACTGTAGTTGTTACTTCCCCACCCATACTGTAGTTGTTAGTTTCCCCACTCATACTGTAGTTGTTAGTTTTACAACATATACTGTAGCTTTTATATTCCCCCACTCATACTGTAGTTGTTCGTTTCCCCCACCCATACTGTAGTTGTTAGTTTCCCCACTCATACTGTAGTTGTTAGTGTCACCCACCCATAGTGCAGTTGTTAGTATCCCCACTCATACTGTAGTTGTTAGTTTCCCCCACTCATACTGTAGTTGTTAGTTTCCCCCACTCATACTGTAGTTGTTAGTTTCCCCCACTCATACTGTAGTTATTAGTATCCCCACTCATACTGTAGTTGTTAGTTTCCCCCACTCATACTGTAGTTGTTAGTTTCCCCCACTCATACTGTAGTTGTTAGTTTCCCCCACCCATACTGTAGTTGTTAGTTTCCCCACTCATACTGTAGTTGTTAGTTTCACCCACCCATGGTGCAGTTGTTAGAGTCCCCAACTCATTATGTGGTTGTTAGTTTCCCCCACTCATACTGTAGTTGTTACTTTCCCCACCCATACTGTAGTTGTTAGTTTCCCCACTCATACTGTAGTTGTTAGTTTCACCCACCCATGGTGCAGTTGTTAGAGTCCCCAACTCATTATGTGGTTGTTAGTTTCCCCCACTCATACTGTAGTTGTTAGGAGTCCCCCACCCATACTGTAGTTGTTAGTTTCCCCACTCACACTGTAAATTTTAGTTTCCCACTCATACTCTAGTTGTTAGTTTCCCCACTCACACTGTAAATTTTAGTTTCCCAACTCATACTGTAGTTTTTAGTTTCCCAACTCATACTGTAGCTGTTAGTTTCCCCAATCATACTTTAGTTGTTACTTTCCCCAATCATACTGTAGTTGTTAGTTTCCCCACTCATACTGTTGTTGTTCGTTTTCCTCCACCAATACTATTGTTGTTAGATCCCCACTCATAATGTTGTTTTTAGTTACCCCCACCCATACTGTAGTTTTTAGATTCCCCCACTCATACTGTAGTTTTTAGTTTTCCCACTCATACTGTAATTGTTAGTTTCCCCCACTAATACTGTAATTGTTAGTTTCACAACTCATACTGTAGTTTTTAGATTCCCACACCCATACTGTAGTTGTTAGATTATTCAACCCATACTGTAGTTGTTAGTTTCCCCAATCATACTGTAGTTGTTAGTTTCCACTCATACTGAAGTTGTTAGATCCCCCACCCATACTGTAGTTGTTAGATTCTCCCACTCACACCGTAGTTCTTAGTTCCCCCAACCATGCTGCAGTTGTTAATTTCCACCACACATATTGTAGTTGTTAGTTTCCCCACTCATACTGTAGTTGTTAGTTTCCCCACTCATACTGTCGTTCTTACTGTCACCCACCCATAGTGCAGTTGTTAGAGTCCCCCACTCATACTGTAATTGTTAGTTTCCCCCACCCATACTGTAGTTGGTAGTTTCCCCACTCATTCTGTAGTTGTTAGTTTCCCACACTCATACTGTAGTTGTTAGTTTCCCCCACTCATTCTGTAGTTGTTAGTTTCCCCCACTCATTCTGTAGTTGTTAGTTTCCCCCACTCATACTGTAGTTGTTAGTTTCCCCACTCATACTGTAGTTTTTAGTTTCCCACACCCATACTGTAGCTTTTAGTTTACCCCACCCATACTCTAGTTTTTAGTTTCCCCACTCATACTGTGGTTCTTACATTCCCCCACCCAAAATGTAGTTTTTAGTGTCACCCACCCATAGTGTCAACCACCCATAGTGCAGTTGTTAGAGTCCCCCACTCATACAGTAGTTGTTAGTATCCCCACTCATACTGTAGTTGTTAGTTTCCCCCACTCGTACTGTAGATGTTAGTTTCTTCCACCCATAATGTAGTTGTTAGTTTCCCCCACCCATACTGTAGTTGTTAGTATCCCCCACCCATACTGTAGTTGTTACTTTCCCCAATCATACTGTAGTTGTTAGTTTCCCGCACTCGTGCTGTAGATGTTAGATTCTTCCACCCATACTGTTGTTGTTCGCTTTTCCTCCACCAATACTGTTGTTGTTAGATCCCCCCACTCATAATGTTGTTTTTAGTTACCCCCACCCATACTGTAGTTTTTAGATTCCCCCACTCATACTGTAGTTGTTAGTTTCCCCACTCATACTGTATGTGTTAGTTTCCCCCACTCATACTGTAAGTGTTAGTTTCCCCCACCCATACTGTAGTTGGTAGTTTCCCCACTCATTCTGTAGTTGTTAGTTTCCCCCACTCATACTTTAGTTGTTAGTTTCCCCCACTCATACTGTAGTTGGTAGTTTCCCCACTCATTCTGTAGTTATTAGTTTCCCCCACTCAAACTGTAGTTGTTAGTTTCCCCACTCATACTGTAGGTTTTAGTTTCCCCCACCCATACTGTAGTTGTTAGTTTCCCCACTCATACTGTAGTTGTTAGTGTCACCCACCCATAGTGCAGTTGTTAGTTTCCCCCACTCATTCTGTAGTTGTTAGTTTCCCCACTCATACTGTAGTTGTTAGTTTCCCCCACTCATACTGTAGTTTTTAGTTTCCCACACCCATACTGTAGCTTTTAGTTAACCCCACCCATACTCTAGTTTTTAGTTTCCCCCACTCATACTGTGGTTCTTACATTCCCCCCACCCAAAATGTAGTTTTTAGTGTCACCCACCCATAGTGTCAACCACCCATAGTGCAGTTGTTAGAGTCCCCCACTCATACAGTAGTTGTTAGTATCCCCACTCATACTGTAGTTGTTAGTATCCCCACTCATACTGTAGTTGTTAGTTTCCCCACTCATTCTGTAGTTGTTAGTTTCCCCCACTCATACTTTAGTTGTTAGTTTCCCCCACTCATACTGTAGTTGGTAGTTTCCCCACTCATTCTGTAGTTGTTAGTTTCCCCCACTCATACTGTAGTTGTTAGTTTCCCCCACTCATTCTGTAGTTGTTAGTTTCCCCCACTCATACTGTAGTTGTTAGTTTCCCCCACTCATACTGTAGTTGTTAGTTTCCCCACTCATACTGTAGTTTTTAGTTTCCCACACCCATACTGTAGCTTTTAGTTTACCCCACCCATACTCTAGTTTTTAGTTTCCCCACTCATACTGTGGTTCTTACATTCCCCCACCCAAAATGTAGTTTTTAGTGTCACCCACCCATAGTGTCAACCACCCATAGTGCAGTTGTTAGAGTCCCCCACTCATACAGTAGTTGTTAGTATCCCCACTCATACTGTAGTTGTTAGTTTCCCCCACTTTCGTACTGTAGATGTTAATTTCTTCCACCCATAATGTAGTTGTTAGTTTCCCCACCCATACTGTAGTTGTTAGTTTCCACCCATACTGTAGTTGTTACTTTCCCCAATCATACTGTAGTTGTTAGTTTCCCGCACTCGTGCTGTAGATGTTAGATTCTTCCACCCATACTGTTGTTGTTCGTTTTCCTCCACCAATACTGTTGTTGTTAGATCCCCCACTCATAATGTTGTTTTTAGTTACCCCCCACCCATACTGTAGTTTTTAGATTCCCCCACTCATACTGTAGTGTTAGTTTCCCCACTCATACTGTAATTGTTAGTTTCCCCCACTAATACTGTAATTGTTAGTTACCCCCACCCATACTGTAGTTGTTAGATTCTCCCACTCACACCGTAGTTCTTAGTTTACCCCACTCATGCTGTAGTTGTTAGTTACCCCACCCATGCTGCAATTGTTATAGTCCCCCACTTATGCTGTAGTTGTTAGTTTCAAACCCATACTGTAGTTGTTAGTGCCCTCCACCCATACTATAGTTGTTCATTTTCCCCACCCACACTTTAGTTGTTACTTTCCCCCACTCATACTGTAGTTGATAGTTTCCCCCACCCATACTGTAGTTGTTAGTTTCCCCATTCATACTGTAGTTGTTAGTTTCCCCATTCATACTGTAGTTGTTAGTTTTCCCCACCCATACTGTAGTTGTTAGTTTCCCCATCCATACTGTAGGTGTTAGTTTCCCCTACTCATGCTTTGGTTGTTAGTTTCCCCCACTCATACTGTAGTTGTTAGTTTTCCCCAACCCATACTTTAGTTGTTTATTTCCCACCCATACCGTAGTTGTTATTTCCCCACACATATTGTAGTTGTTAGTTTCACACTCATACTGTATGTGTTAGTTTCCCCACTCATACTGTAATTGTTAGTTTCCCCCACCCATACTGTAGTTGGTAGTTTCCCCACTCATTCTGTAGTTGTTAGTTTCCCCCACTCATACTTTAGTTGTTAGTTTCCCCCACTCATACTGTAGTTGGTAGTTTCCCCACTCATTCTGTAGTTATTAGTTTCCCCCACTCAAACTGTAGTTGTTAGTTTCCCCACTCATAATGTAGTTTTTAGTTTCCCCCACCCATACTGTAGTTGGTAGTTTCCCCACTCATTCTGTAGTTGTTAGTTTCCCACACTCATACTGTAGTTGTTAGTTTCCCCCACTCATTCTGTAGTTGTTAGTTTCCCCCACTCATTCTGTAGTTGTTAGTTTCCCCCACTCATACTGTAGTTGTTAGTTTCCCCCACTCATACTGTAGTTTTTAGTTTCCCACACCCATACTGTAGCTTTTAGTTTACCCCACCCATACTCTAGTTTTTAGTTCCCCACTCATACTGTGGTTCTTACATTCCCCACCCAAAATGTAGTTTTTAGTGTCACCCACCCATAGTGTCAACCACCCATAGTGCAGTTGTTAGAGTCCCCCACTCATACAGTAGTTGTTAGTATCCCCACTCATACTGTAGTTGTTAGTTTCCCCCACTCGTACTGTAGATGTTAGTTTCTTCCACCCATAATGTAGTTGTTAGTTTCCCCCACCCATACTGTAGTTGTTAGTATCCCCCACCCATACTGTAGTTGTTACTTTCCCCAATCATACTGTAGTTGTTAGTTTCCCGCACTCGTGCTGTAGATGTTAGATTCTTCCACCCATACTGTTGTTGTTCGTTTTCCTCCACCAATACTGTTGTTGTTAGATCCCCCACTCATAATGTTGTTTTTAGTTACCCCCACCCATACTGTAGTTTTTAGATTCCCCCACTCATACTGTAGTTGTTAGTTTCCCCACTCATACTGTATGTGTTAGTTTCCCCCACTCATACTGTAAGTGTTAGTTTCCCCCACCCATACTGTAGTTGGTAGTTTCCCCACTCATTCTGTAGTTGTTAGTTTCCCCCACTCATACTTTAGTTGTTAGTTTCCCCCACTCATACTGTAGTTGGTAGTTTCCCCACTCATTCTGTAGTTATTAGTTTCCCCCACTCAAACTGTAGTTGTTAGTTTCCCCACTCATACTGTAGGTTTTAGTTTCCCCCACCCATACTGTAGTTGTTAGTTTCCCCACTCATACTGTAGTTGTTAGTGTCACCCACCCATAGTGCAGTTGTTAGTTTCCCCCACTCATTCTGTAGTTGTTAGTTTCCCCCACTCATACTGTAGTTGTTAGTTTCCCCACTCATACTGTAGTTTTTAGTTTCCCACACCCATACTGTAGCTTTTAGTTAACCCCACCCATACTCTAGTTTTTAGTTTCCCCACTCATACTGTGGTTCTTACATTCCCCCACCCAAAATGTAGTTTTTAGTGTCACCCACCCATAGTGTCAACCACCCATAGTGCAGTTGTTAGAGTCCCCCACTCATACAGTAGTTGTTAGTATCCCCACTCATACTGTAGTTGTTAGTATCCCCACTCATACTGTAGTTGTTAGTTTCCCCACTCATTCTGTAGTTGTTAGTTTCCCCCACTCATACTTTAGTTGTTAGTTTCCCCCACTCATACTGTAGTTGGTAGTTTCCCCACTCATTCTGTAGTTGTTAGTTTCCCCCACTCATACTGTAGTTGTTAGTTTCCCCCACTCATTCTGTAGTTGTTAGTTTCCCCCACTCATACTGTAGTTGTTAGTTTCCCACTCATACTGTAGTTGTTAGTTTCCCCACTCATACTGTAGTTTTTAGTTTCCCACACCCATACTGTAGCTTTTAGTTTACCCCACCCATACTCTAGTTTTTAGTTTCCCCACTCATACTGTGGTTCTTACATTCCCCACCCAAAATGTAGTTTTTAGTGTCACCCACCCATAGTGTCAACCACCCATAGTGCAGTTGTTAGAGTCCCCCACTCATACAGTAGTTGTTAGTATCCCCACTCATACTGTAGTTGTTAGTTTCCCCACTGCATTACTGTAGATGTTAATTTCTTCCACCCATAATGTAGTTGTTAGTTTCCCCCACCCATACTGTAGTTGTTAGTTTCCCCCACCCATACTGTAGTTGTTACTTTCCCCAATCATACTGTAGTTGTTAGTTTCCCGCACTTGTGCTGTAGATGTTAGATTCTTCCACCCATACTGTTGTTGTTCGTTTTCCTCCACCAATACTGTTGTTGTTAGATCCCCCACTCATAATGTTGTTTTTAGTTACCCCCACCCATACTGTAGTTTTTAGATTCCCCACTCATACTGTAGTTGTTAGTTTTCCCCACTCATACTGTAATTGTTAGTTTCCCCCACTAATACTGTAATTGTTAGTTACCCCCACCCATACTGTAGTTGTTAGATTCTCCCACTCACACCGTAGTTCTTAGTTTACCCCACTCATGCTGTAGTTGTTAGTTACCCCACCCATGCTGCAATTGTTATAGTCCCCCACTTATGCTGTAGTTGTTAGTTTCCAAACCCATACTGTAGTTGTTAGTGCCCTCCACCCATACTATAGTTGTTCATTTTCCCCCACCCACACTTTAGTTGTTACTTTCCCCCACTCATACTGTAGTTGATAGTTTCCCCACCCATACTGTAGTTGTTAGTTTCCCCATTCATACTGTAGTTGTTAGTTTCCCCATTCATACTGTAGTTGTTAGTTTTCCCCACCCATACTGTAGTTGTTAGTTTCCCCATCCATACTGTAGGTGTTAGTTTCCCCTACTCATGCTTTGGTTGTTAGTTTCCCCCACTCATACTGTAGTTGTTAGTTTTCCCCAACCCATACTTTAGTTGTTTATTTCCCACCCATACCGTAGTTGTTATTTCCCCCACACATATTGTAGTTGTTAGTTTCCACACTCATACTGTATGTGTTAGTTTCCCCCACTCATACTGTAATTGTTAGTTTCCCCCACCCATACTGTAGTTGGTAGTTTCCCCACTCATTCTGTAGTTGTTAGTTTCCCCCACTCATACTTTAGTTGTTAGTTTCCCCCACTCATACTGTAGTTGGTAGTTTCCCCACTCATTCTGTAGTTATTAGTTTCCCCCACTCAAACTGTAGTTGTTAGTTTCCCCACTCATAATGTAGTTTTTAGTTTCCCACACCCATACTGTAGTTGTTAGTATCCCCACTCATACTGTAGTTGTTAGTTTCACCCACCCATAGTGCAGTTGTTAGAGTCCCCCACTCATACTGTAATTGTTAGTTTTACAACATATACTGTAGCTTTTATATTCCCCCACTCATACTGTAGTTGTTAGTTTCCCCCACCCATACTGTAGTTGTTAGTTTCCCCACTCATACTGTAGTTGTTAGTGTCACCCACCCATAGTGCAGTTGTTAGAGTCCCCCACTCATACTGTAATTGTTAGTTACCCCCACTCATACTGTAGTTGTTAGTATCCCCACTCATACTGTAGTTGTTAGTTTCACCCACCCATGGTGCAGTTGTTAGAGTCCCCAACTCATTATGTGGTTGTTAGTTTCCCCCACTCATACTGTAGTTGTTACTTCCCCACCCATACTGTAGTTGTTAGTTTCCCCACTCATACTGTAGTTGTTAGTTTTACAACATATACTGTAGCTTTTATATTCCCCCCACTCATACTGTAGTTGTTCGTTTCCCCACCCATACTGTAGTTGTTAGTTTCCCCACTCATACTGTAGTTGTTAGTGTCACCCACCCATAGTGCAGTTGTTAGTATCCCCACTCATACTGTAGTTGTTAGTTTCCCCCACTCATACTGTAGTTGTTAGTTTCCCCCACTCATACTGTAGTTGTTAGTTTCCCCCACTCATACTGTAGTTATTAGTATCCCCACTCATACTGTAGTTGTTAGTTTCCCCCACTCATACTGTAGTTGTTAGTTTCCCCCACTCATACTGTAGTTGTTAGTTTCCCCCACCCATACTGTAGTTGTTAGTTTCCCCACTCATACTGTAGTTGTTAGTTTCACCCACCCATGGTGCAGTTGTTAGAGTCCCCAACTCATTATGTGGTTGTTAGTTTCCCCCACTCATACTGTAGTTGTTACTTTCCCCACCCATACTGTAGTTGTTAGTTTCCCCACTCATACTGTACTTGTTAGTTTCACCCACCCATGGTGCAGTTGTTAGAGTCCCCAACTCATTATGTGGTTGTTAGTTTCCCAACTCATACTGTAGTTGTTAGAGTCCCCCACCCATACTGTAGTTGTTAGTTTCCCCCACTCACACTGTAAATTTTAGTTTCCCCCACTCATACTCTAGTTGTTAGTTTCCCCCACTCACACTGTAAATTTTAGTTTCCCAACTCATACTGTAGTTTTTAGTTTCCCAACTCATACTGTAGCTGTTAGTTTCCCCAATCATACTTTAGTTGTTACTTTCCCCAATCATACTGTAGTTGTTAGTTTCCCCCACTCATACTGTTGTTGTTCGTTTTCCTCCACCAATACTGTTGTTGTTAGATCCCCCACTCATAATGTTGTTTTTAGTTACCCCCACCCATACTGTAGTTTTTAGATTCCCCCACTCATACTGTAGTTTTTAGTTTCCCCACTCATACTGTAATTGTTAGTTTCCCCCACTAATACTGTAATTGTTAGTTTCACAACTCATACTGTAGTTTTTAGATTCCCACACCCATACTGTAGTTGTTAGATTATTCAACCCATACTGTAGTTGTTAGTTTCCCCAATCATACTGTAGTTGTTAGTTTCCCCCCACTCATACTGAAGTTGTTAGATCCCCCACCCATACTGTAGTTGTTAGATTCTCCCACTCACACCGTAGTTCTTAGTTCCCCCCAACCATGCTGCAGTTGTTAATTTCACCACACATATTGTAGTTGTTAGTTTCCCACTCATACTGTAGTTGTTAGTTTCCCCACTCATACTGTCGTTCTTACTGTCACCCACCCATAGTGCAGTTGTTAGAGTCCCCCCACTCATACTGTAATTGTTAGTTTCCCCCACCCATACTGTAGTTGGTAGTTTCCCCCACTCATTCTGTAGTTGTTAGTTTCCCCACACTCATACTGTAGTTGTTAGTTTCCCCACTCATTCTGTAGTTGTTAGTTTCCCCCACTCATTCTGTAGTTGTTAGTTTCCCCACTCATACTGTAGTTGTTAGTTTCCCACTCATACTGTAGTTTTTAGTTTCCCCACACCCATACTGTAGCTTTTAGTTTACCCCACCCATACTCTAGTTTTTAGTTTCCCCACTCATACTGTGGTTCTTACATTCCCCACCCAAAATGTAGTTTTTAGTGTCACCCACCCATAGTGTCAACCACCCATAGTGCAGTTGTTAGAGTCCCCCACTCATACAGTAGTTGTTAGTATCCCCACTCATACTGTAGTTGTTAGTTTCCCCCACTCGTACTGTAGATGTTAGTTTCTTCCACCCATAATGTAGTTGTTAGTTTCCCCCACCCATACTGTAGTTGTTAGTTTCCCCCACCCATACTGTAGTTGTTACTTTCCCCAATCATACTGTAGTTGTTAGTTTCCCGCACTCGTGCTGTAGATGTTAGATTCTTCCACCCATACTGTTGTTGTTCGTTTTCCTCCACCAATACTGTTGTTGTTAGATCCCCCACTCATAATGTTGTTTTTAGTTACCCCCACCCATACTGTAGTTTTTAGATTCCCCCCACTCATACTGTAGTTGTTAGTTTCCCCACTCATACTGTAATTGTTAGTTTCCCCCCACTAATACTGTAATTGTTAGTTACCCCCACCCATACTGTAGTTGTTAGATTCTCCCACTCACACCGTAGTTCTTAGTTTACCCCACTCATGCTGTAGTTGTTAGTTACCCCACCCATGCTGCAGTTGTTATAGTCCCCCACTTATGCTGTAGTTGTTAGTTTCCAAACCCATACTGTAGTTGTTAGTGCCCTCCACCCATACTATAGTTGTTCATTTTCCCCCACCCACACTTTAGTTGTTACTTTCCCCCACTCATACTGTAGTTGATAGTTTCCCCACCCATACTGTAGTTGTTAGTTTCCCCATTCATACTGTAGTTGTTAGTTTCCCCACCCATACTGTAGTTGTTAGTTTTCCCCACCCATACTGTAGTTGTTAGTTTTCCCCACCCATACTGTAGTTGTTAGTTTCCCCATCCATACTGTAGGTGTTAGTTTCCCCTACTCATGCTTTGGTTGTTAGTTTCCCCCACTCATACTGTAGTTGTTAGTTTTCCCCAACCCATACTTTAGTTGTTTATTTCCCACCCATACCGTAGTTGTTATTTCCCCAACCCATACTTTAGTTGTTTATTTCCCACCCATACCGTAGTTGTTATTTCCCCCACACATATTGTAGTTGTTAGTTTCCACACTCATACTGTATGTGTTAGTTTCCCCCACTCATACTGTAATTGTTAGTTTCCCCCACCCATACTGTAGTTGGTAGTTTCCCCATTCATTCTGTAGTTGTTAGTTTCCCCCACTCATACTTTAGTTGTTAGTTTCCCCCACTCATACTGTAGTTGGTAGTTTCCCCACTCATTCTGTAGTTATTAGTTTCCCCCACTCAAACTGTAGTTGTTAGTTTCCCCACTCATACTGTAGGTTTTAGTTTCCCACACCCATACTGTAGTTGTTAGTATCCCCACTCATACTGTAGTTGTTAGTTTCACCCACCCATAGTGCAGTTGTTAGAGTCCCCCACTCATACTGTAATTGTTAGTTTTACAACATATACTGTAGCTTTTATATTCCCCCACTCATACTGTAGTTGTTAGTTTCCCCCACCCATATTGTAGTTGTTAGTTTCCCCACTCATACTGTAGTTGTTAGTGTCACCCACCCATAGTGCAGTTGTTAGTTTCCCCCACTCATTCTGTAGTTGTTAGTTTCCCCCACTCATACTGTAGTTGTTAGTTTCCCCACTCATACTGTAGTTTTTAGTTTCCCACACCCATACTGTAGCTTTTAGTTAACCCCACCCATACTCTAGTTTTTAGTTTCCCCACTCATACTGTGGTTCTTACATTCCCCCACCCAAAATGTAGTTTTTAGTGTCACCCACCCATAGTGTCAACCACCCATAGTGCAGTTGTTAGAGTCCCCCACTCATACAGTAGTTGTTAGTATCCCCACTCATACTGTAGTTGTTAGTATCCCCACTCATACTGTAGTTGTTAGTTTCCCCACTCATTCTGTAGTTGTTAGTTTCCCCCACTCATACTTTAGTTGTTAGTTTCCCCCACTCATACTGTAGTTGGTAGTTTCCCCACTAATTCTGTAGTTGTTAGTTTCCCCCACTCATACTGTAGTTGTTAGTTTCCCCCACTCATTCTGTAGTTGTTAGTTTCCCCCACTCATTCTGTAGTTGTTAGTTTCCCCCACTCATACTGTAGTTGTTAGTTTCCCCACTCATACTGTAGTTTTTAGTTTCCCACACCCATACTGTAGCTTTTAGTTTACCCCACCCATACTCTAGTTTTTAGTTTCCCCACTCATACTGTGGTTCTTACATTCCCCCACCCAAAATGTAGTTTTTAGTGTCACCCACCCATAGTGTCAACCACCCATAGTGCAGTTGTTAGAGTCCCCCACTCATACAGTAGTTGTTAGTATCCCCACTCATACTGTAGTTGTTAGTTTCCCCCCCACTCGTACTGTAGATGTTAGTTTCTTCCACCCATAATGTAGTTGTTAGTTTCCCCCACCCATACTGTAGTTGTTAGTTTCCCCCACCCATACTGTAGTTGTTACTTTCCCCAATCATACTGTAGTTGTTAGTTTCCCGCACTCGTGCTGTAGATGTTAGATTCTTCCACCCATACTGTTGTTGTTCGTTTTCCTCCACCAATACTGTTGTTGTTAGATCCCCCACTCATAATGTTGTTTTTAGTTACCCCCACCCATACTGTAGTTTTTAGATTCCCCCACTCATACTGTAGTTGTTAGTTTCCCCACTCACACTGTAATTGTTAGTTTCCCCCACTAATACTGTAATTGTTAGTTACCCCCACCCATACTGTAGTTGTTAGATTCTCCCACTCACACCGTAGTTCTTAGTTTACCCCACTCATGCTGTAGTTGTTAGTTACCCCACCCATGCTGCAGTTGTTATAGTCCCCCACTTATGCTGTAGTTGTTAGTTTCCAAACCCATACTGTAGTTGTTAGTGCCCTCCACCCATACTATAGTTGTTCATTTTCCCCCACCCACACTTTAGTTGTTACTTTCCCCCACTCATACTGTAGTTGATAGTTTCCCCACCCATACTGTAGTTGTTAGTTTCCCCATTCATACTGTAGTTGTTAGTTTTCCCCACCCATACTGTAGTTGTTAGTTTTCCCCACCCATACTGTAGTTGTTAGTTTTCCCCACCCATACTGTAGTTGTTAGTTTCCCCATCCATACTGTAGGTGTTAGTTTCCCCTACTCATGCTTTGGTTGTTACTTTCCCCCACTCATACTGTAGTTGATAGTTTCCCCACCCATACTGTAGTTGTTAGTTTCCCCATTCATACTGTAGTTGTTAGTTTCCCCACCCATACTGTAGTTGTTAGTTTTCCCCACCCATACTGTAGTTGTTAGTTTTCCCCACCCATACTGTAGTTGTTAGTTTCCCCATCCATACTGTAGGTGTTAGTTTCCCCTACTCATGCTTTGGTTGTTAGTTTCCCCCACTCATACTGTAGTTGTTAGTTTTCCCCAACCCATACTTTAGTTGTTTATTTCCCACCCATACCGTAGTTGTTATTTCCCCCACACATATTGTAGTTGTTAGTTTCCACACTCATACTGTATGTGTTAGTTTCCCCCACTCATACTGTAATTGTTAGTTTCCCCCACCCATACTGTAGTTGGTAGTTTCCCCACTCATTCTGTAGTTGTTAGTTTCCCCCACTCATACTTTAGTTGTTAGTTTCCCCCACTCATACTGTAGTTGGTAGTTTCCCCACTCATTCTGTAGTTATTAGTTTCCCCCACTCAAACTGTAGTTGTTAGTTTCCCCACTCATAATGTAGTTTTTAGTTTCCCACACCCATACTGTAGTTGTTAGTATCCCCACTCATACTGTAGTTGTTAGTTTCACCCCACCCATAGTGCAGTTGTTAGAGTCCCCCACTCATACTGTAATTGTTAGTTTTACAACATATACTGTAGCTTTTATATTCCCCCACTCATACTGTAGTTGTTAGTTTTCCCCCACCCATACTGTAGTTGTTAGTTTCCCCCACTCATACTGTAGTTGTTAGTGTCACCCACCCATAGTGCAGTTGTTAGAGTCCCCCACTCATACTGTAATTGTTAGTTACCCCCACTCATACTGTAGTTGTTAGTATCCCCACTCATACTGTAGTTGTTAGTTTCACCCACCCATGGTGCAGTTGTTAGAGTCCCCAACTCATTATGTGGTTGTTAGTTTCCCCCACTCATACTGTAGTTGTTACTTTCCCCACCCATACTGTAGTTGTTAGTTTCCCCACTCATACTGTAGTTGTTAGTTTTACAACATATACTGTAGCTTTTATATTCCCCCACTCATACTGTAGTTGTTCGTTTCCCCCACCCATACTGTAGTTGTTAGTTTCCCCACTCATACTGTAGTTGTTAGTGTCACCCACCCATAGTGCAGTTGTTAGTATCCCCACTCATACTGTAGTTGTTAGTTTCCCCACTCATACTGTAGTTGTTAGTTTCCCCACTCATACTGTAGTTGTTAGTTTCCACTCATACTGTAGTTGTTAGTATCCCCACTCATACTGTAGTTGTTAGTTTCCCCACTCATACTGTAGTTGTTAGTTTCCCCCACTCATACTGTAGTTGTTAGTTTTCCCACCCATACTGTAGTTGTTAGTTTCCCCACTCATACTGTAGTTGTTAGTTTCACCCACCCATGGTGCAGTTAGTTAGAGTCCCCAACTCATTATGTGGTTGTTAGTTTCCCCCACTCATACTGTAGTTGTTACTTTCCCCACCCATACTGTAGTTGTTAGTTTCCCCACTCATACTGTAGTTGTTAGTTTCACCCACCCATGGTGCAGTTGTTAGAGTCCCCACTCATACTGTAGTTGTTAGTTTCCCCCACCCATACTGTAGTTGTTAGTGTCACCCACCCATACTGTAGTTGTTAGTTTCCCCACCCATACTGTAGTTGTTAGAGTCCCCACTCATACTGTAGTTGTTAGTTTCCCCCACCCATACTGTAGTTGTTAGTGTCACCCACTCATACTGTAGTTGTTAGTGTCACCCACCCATAGTGCAGTTGTTAGAGTCCCCCACTCATACTGTAATTGTTTGTTTCCCCCACCCATACTGTAGTTGTTAGTATCCCCACTCATACTGTAGTTGTTAGTTTCCCCCACTCATACTGTAGTTGTTAGTTTCCCCCACCCATACTGTAGTTGTTAGTTTCCCCACTCATACTGTAGTTGTTAGTGTCACCCACCCATAGTGCAGTTGTTAGAGTCCCCCACTCATACTGTAATTGTTAGTTACCCCCACTCATACTGTAGTTGTTAGTATCCCCACTCATACTGTAGTTGTTAGTTTCACCCACCCATGGTGCAGTTGTTAGAGTCCCCAACTCATTATGTGGTTGTTAGTTTCCCCCACTCATACTGTAGTTGTTACTTTCCCCACCCATACTGTAGTTGTTAGTTTCCCCACTCATACTGTAGTTGTTAGTTTTACAACATATACTGTAGCTTTTATATTCCCCACTCATACTGTAGTTGTTCGTTTCCCCACCCATACTGTAGTTGTTAGTTTCCCCCACTCATACTGTAGTTGTTAGTGTCACCCACCCATAGTGCAGTTGTTAGTATCCCCACTCATACTGTAGTTGTTAGTTTCCCCCACTCATACTGTAGTTGTTAGTTTCCCCCACTCATACTGTAGTTGTTAGTATCCCCACTCATACTGTAGTTGTTAGTTTCCCCCACTCATACTGTAGTTGTTAGTTTCCCCCACTCATACTGTAGTTGTTAGTTTCCCCCACCCATACTGTAGTTGTTAGTTTCCCCACTCATACTGTAGTTGTTAGTTTCACCCACCCATGGTGCAGTTGTTAGAGTCCCCAACTCATTATGTGGTTGTTAGTTTCCCCCACTCATACTGTAGTTGTTACTTTCCCCACCCATACTGTAGTTGTTAGTTTCCCCACTCATACTGTAGTTGTTAGTTTCACCCACCCATGGTGCAGTTGTTAGAGTCCCCACTCATACTGTAGTTGTTAGTTTCCCCCACCCATACTGTAGTTGTTAGTGTCACCCACCCATACTGTAGTTGTTAGTTTCCCCACCCATACTGTAGTTGTTAGAGTCCCCACTCATACTGTAGTTGTTAGTTTCCCCCACCCATACTGTAGTTGTTAGTGTCACCCACTCATACTGTAGTTGTTAGTGTCACCCACCCATAGTGCAGTTGTTAGAGTCCCCCACTCATACTGTAATTGTTTGTTTCCCCACCCATACTGTAGTTGTTGTATCCCCACTCATACTGTAGTTGTTAGTTTCCCCCACTCATACTGTAGTTGTTAGTTTCCCCCACTCATACTGTAGTTGTTAGTTTCCCCCCTCATACTGTAGTTGTTAGTTTCCCCCACTTATACTGTAGTTGTTAGTTTCCCCCACTCATACTGTAGTTGTTAGTTTCCCCAACCCATACTGTAGTTGTTAGTTTCCCCACTCATACTGTAGTTGTTAGTGTCACCAACCCATAGTGCAGTTGTTAGAGTCCCCCACTCATACTGTAATTGTTTGTTTCCCCCACTCATACTCTAGTTGTTAGTTTCCCCACTCACACTGTAAATGTTAGTTTCCCAACTCATACTGTAGTTTTTAGTTTCCCAACTCATACTGTAGTTGTTAGTTTCCCCCTCTCATACTGTAGTTGTTAGATTCTCCCACTCACACCGTAGTTCTTAGTTCCCCCACCCATGCTGCAGTTGTTATAGTCCCCCACTTATGCTGTAGTTGTTAGTTTCCCAACCCATACTGTAGTTGTTAGTTTCCCCCACCCATACTGTAGTTGTTAGTGCCCTCCACCCATACTATAGTTGTTAATTTTCCCCCACACATACTGTAGTTGTTACTTTCCCCAATCATACTGTAGTTGTTAGTTTCCCCCACTCGTACTGTAGATGTTAGTTTCTTCCACCCATAATGTAGTTGTTAGTTTCCCCCACCCATACTGTAGTTGTTAGTTTCCCGCACTCGTACTGTAGTTGTTAGTTTCCCCCACTCATACTGTTGTTGTTCGTTTTCCTCCACCAATACTGCTGTTGTTAGATCCCCCACTCATAATGTTGTTTTTAGTTACCCCCACCCATACTGTAGTTTTTAGATTCCCCCATTCATACTTTAGTTCTTACTTTCCCCCACTCATACTGTAGTTGTTAGTTTCCCCCACCCATACTGTAGTTGTTAGTTTCCCTCACTCATACTGTAGTTGTTAGATTATTCAACCCATACTGTAGTTGTTAGTTTCCCCAATCATACTGTAGTTGTTAGTTTCCCCCACTCATACTGAAGTTGTTAGATCCCCCACCCATACTGTAGTTGTTAGATTCTCCCACTCACACCGTAGTTCTTAGTTCCCCCACCCATGCTGCAGTTGTTATAGTCCCCCACTTATGCTGTAGTTGTTAGTTTCCAAACCCATACTGTAGTTGTTAGTGCCCTCCACCCATACTATAGTTGTTAATTTTCCCCCACCCACACTGTAGTTGTTAATTTCCACCACACATATTGTAGTTGTTAGTTTCCCCACTCATACTGTAGTTGTTAGTTTCCCCACTCATACTGTAGTTCTTACTGTCACCCACCCATAGTGCAGTTGTTAGAGTCCCCCACTCATACTGTAATTGTTAGTTTCCCCCACCCATACTGTAGTTGGTAGTTTCCCCACTCATTCTGTAGTTGTTAGTTTCCCCCACTCATACTGTAGTTGTTAGTTTCCCCACTCATACTGTAGTTTTTAGTTTCCCACACCCATACTGTAGCTTTTAGTTTCCCCACTCATACTGTGGTTCTTACATTCCCCCACCCAAAATGTAGTTTTTAGTGTCACCCACCCATAGTGTCAACCACCCATAGTGCAGTTGTTAGAGTCCCCCACTCATACTGTAATTGTTAGTTACCCCCACTCATACAGTAGTTGTTAGTATCCCCACTCATACTGTAGTTCTTAGTTTCACCCACCCATTGTACAGTTGTTAGAATCCCCCACTCATACTGTAGTTGTTAGTTTCCCCACTCATACTGTAGTTGTTAGTTTCCCCCACTCATACTGTAGTTGTTAGTTTCCCCACTCATACTGTAGCTTTTAGTTTTACCCCACCCATACTCTAGTTTTTAGTTTCCCCACTCATACTGTGGTTCTTACATTCCCCCACCCAAAATGTACCCATATTGCAGTTGTTAGAGTCCCCCACTCATACTGTAATTGTTAGTTACCCCCACTCATACTGTAGTTGTTAGTTTCCCCCACTCATACTGTAGTTGTTAGTATCCCCACTCATAGTGTAGTTGTTAGTTTCACCCACCCATTGTACAGTTGTTAGAATCCCCCACTCATACTGTAATTGTTAATTTCACAACAATTACTGTAGCTTTTATTTTCCCCCACTCATACTCTAGCTGTTAGTTTCCCCCACTCACACTGTAAATGTTAGTTTCCCAACTCATACTGTAGTTTTTAGTTTCCCGTACTCATACCATAGTTTTTAGTTTCCCCCACCCATACTGTAGTTGGTAGTTTACCCACTCATTCTGTAGTTGTTAATTTCCCCCATTCATACTGTAGTTGTTAGTTTCCCCCACTCATACTGTAGTTTTTAGTTTCACCCACCCATGGTGCAGTTGTTAGTTTCCCCCACTCATACTGTAATTGTTAGTTACACAACTCATACTTTAGTTTTTAGTTTCCCACACCCATACTGTAGTTGTTAGTGTCACCCACACATAGTGCAGTTGTTAGAGTCCCCCACTCATACTGTAGTTGTTAGTTTCCCCACTCATTCTGTAGTTGTTAGTTTCTCCCACCCATACTGTAGTTGTTAGTTTCCCCAACCCATACTTTAGTTGTTAGTTTCCCACCCTCATACTGTAGTTGTTAATTTCCCCACTCATACTGTAGTTGTTAGTTTCCCCACTCATTCTGTAGTTGTTAGTTTCTCCCACCCATACTGTAGTTGTTAGTTTCCCCAACCCATACTTTAGTTGTTAGTTTCCCACCCTCATACTATAGTTGTTAATTTCCCCACTCATAATGTAGGTGTTAGTTTCCCCCACACATACTGTTGTTGTGCGTTGTCCCCACCCATACTGTAGTTGTTCGTTTCCCCCACCCATACTGTAGTGGTTAGTTTTCCCCACTCATACTGTAGTTGTTAGTTTCCCCACTCATACTGTAGTTGTTAGTTTCCCCCACTCATTCTGTAGTTGTTAGTTTCCCCCACTCATGCTCTAGTTGTTAGTTTCCCGCACTCATTTTGAAGTTGTTAGTTTCCCCCTGTCATACTGTAGTTGTAAGTTTCAACACTCATACTGTAGTTGTTAGTTTCCCCCACTCATACTGTAATTGTTAGTTTCACAACTCATACTTTAGTTTTTAGTTTCCCACACCCATACTGTAGTTGTTACTTTCCCCACTCATACTGTAGTTGTTAGTGTCCCACACTCATTCGGTAGTTGTTAGTTTCCCCCACTCATGCTCTAGTTGTTAGTTTCCCGCACTCATTCTGTAGTTGTTAGTTTCCCCCTGTCATACTGTAGTTGTAAGTTTCAACAGTCATACTGTAGTTGTTAGTTTCCCCCACTCATACTGTAATTGTTAGTTTCACAACTCATACTTTAGTTTTTAGTTTCCCACACCCATACTGTAGCTGTTAGGTTCCCCCACACTTACTGTAGTTGTTAGTTTCCCCACTCATACTGTAGTTGTTAGTTTCACCCACCCATGGTGCAGTTGTTAGAGTCCCCAACTCATTATGTGGTTGTTAGTTTCCCCCACTCATACTGTAGTTGTTAGTTTCCCCACTCATACTGTAGTTGTTAGTTTCCCCACTCATACTGTAGTTGTTAGTTTCCCCACTCATACTGTAGTTGTTAGTTTCCCCACTCATACTGTAGTTGTTAGTTTCCCCACTCATACTGTAGTTGTTAGTTTCCCCACTCATACTGTAGTTGTTAGAGTCCCCCACCCATACTGTAGTTGTTACTTTCCCCCACTCATACTGAAGTTGTTAGATCCCCCACTCATACAGTTGTTGTTAGTTACCCCCACCCATACTGTAGTTGTTAGATTCCCCCACCCATGCTGCAGTTGTTATAGTCCCCCACCTATGCTGTAGTTGTTAGTTTCCAAACTCATACTATAGTTGTTCTTTTTCCCCCACCCATACTGTAGTTGTTAGAGTCCCCCACCCATACTGTAGTTGTTAGTTTCCCCACTCATACTCTAGTTGTTAGTTTCCCCGCTCATACTGAAGTTGTTAGATCCCCCACTCATACAGTTGTTGTTAGTTACCCCCACTCATACTGTAGTTTTTAGTTTCCCACACCCATAGTGCTGTTGTTAGAGTCCCCCACTCATACTGTAATTGTTAGTTTCCCCCACCCATACTGTAGTTGGTAGTTTCCCCACTCATTCTGTAGTTGTTAGTTTCTCCCACCCATACTGTAGTTGTTAGTTTCCCCAACCCATACTTTAGTTGTTAGTTTCCCACCCTCGTACTGTACTTGTTAATTTCCCCACTCATATTGTAGGTGTTAGTTTCCCCAACCCATACTTTAGTTGTTAGTTTCCCACCCTCATACTGTAGTTGTTAATTTCCCCACTCATATTGTAGGTGTTAGTTTCCCCAACCCATACTTTAGTTGTTAGTTTCCCACCCTCATACTGTAGTTGTTAATTTCCCAACCCATACTTTAGTTGTTAGATTCCCACCCTCATACTGTAGTTGTTAATTTCCCCACTCATATTGTAGGTGTTAGTTTCCCCAACCCATACTTTAGTTCTTAGTTTCCCACCCTCATACTGTAGTTGTTAATTTCCCCACTCATATTGTAGGTGTTAGTTTCCCCAACCCATACTTTAGTTGTTAGTTTCCCACCCTCATACTGTAGTTGTTAATTTCCCCACACATTCTGTTGTTGTTAGTTTCCCCCCACTCATACTGTAGTTGTTCGTTTCCCCCACTCATACTGTAGTGGTTAGTTTTCCCCACTCATACAGTAGTTGTTAGTTTCCCACACTCATTCTGTAGTTGTTAGTTTCCCCCACTCATACTGTAGTTGTTAGTTTCCCCCCACTCATACTTTTAATTGTTAGTTTCACAACTCATACTTTAGTTTTTAGTTTCCCACACCCATACTGTAGTTGTTAGTTTCCCCCACTCATACTGTAATTGTTAGTTTCACAACTCATACTTTAGTTTTTAGTTTCCCCCACTCATACTGTAGTTGTTAGTTTCCCCCACTCATACTGTAATTGTTAGTTTTACAACTCATGCTTTAGTTGTTAGTTTCCCACACTCATTCTGTAGTTGTTAGTTTCCCCCACCCATACTGTAGTTGTTAGTTTCCCCACTCATACTGTAGTTGTTAGTTTCCCCCACACATACTGTAGTTGTTACTTTCCCCAATCATACTGTAGTTTTTAGTTTCCCCCAATCGTACTGTAGATGTTAGTTTCTTCCATCCATACTGTTGTTGTTCGTTTTCCTCCACCAATACTGTTGTTGTTAGATCCCCCACACATAATGTTGTTTTTAGTTACCCCCACCCATGCTGTAGTTTTTAGATTCCCCCACTCATACTGTAGTTGTTTGTTTTCTCCACCCTTACTGTAATTGTTAGTTTCCCCCACTAATACTGTAATTGTTAGTTTCACAACTCATACTGTAGTTTTTAGATTCCCACACCCATACTGTAGCTGTTAGTTTCCCCAATCATACTGTAGTTGTTAGTTTCCCCCACTCATACTGAAGTTGTTAGATTATTCAACCCATACTGTAGTTGTTAGTTTCCCCCACTCATACTGTAGTTGTTAGATTATTCAACCCATACTGTAGTTGTTAGTTTCCCCACTCATACTGTAGTTGTTAGTTTCCCCCACTCATACTGAAGTTGTTAGATTCCCCACTCATACAGTTGTTGTTAGTTACCCCCACTCACACCGTAGTTCTTAGTTTACCCCACTCATGCTGTAGTTGTTAGTTCCCCCACCCATGCTGCAGTTGTTATAGTCCCCCACTTATGCTGTAGTTGTTAGTTTCCAAACTCATACTGTAGTTGTTAGTTTACCCCACTCATACTGTAGTTGTTAGTTTCCCCCCACCCATACTGTAGTTGTTAGTTTCCCCCACCCATACTGTAGTTGTTATTTTCCACATTCATACTGTAGGTGTTAGTTTCCCCTACTCATTCTTTGGTTGTTAGTTTCCCCGCCCATACCGTAGTTGTTAGTTTCACCCACCTATACTGTAGTTGTTATTTTCTCTCACCCATACTGTAGTTGTTAGTTTTCCCCATCCATACTGTAGTTGTTTATTTCCCCCACACATATTGTTGTTGTTAGTTTCCACACTCATACTGTAGTTGGTAGTTTCCCCCCACTCATACTGTAGTTCTTACTGTCACCCACCCATAGTGCAGTTGTTAGAGTCCCCCACTCATACTGTAATTGTTAGTTTCCCCCACCCATACTGTAGTTGGTAGTTTCCCCACTCATTCTGTAGTTGTTAGTTTCCCCACTCATTCTGTAGTTGGTAGTTTCCCCACTCATTCTGTAGTTGTTAGTTTCCCCCACTCATACTGTAGTTGGTAGTTTCCCCACTCATTCTGTAGTTGTTAGTTTCCCCCACTCATACTGTAGTTGTTAGTTTCCCCACTCATACTGTAGTTTTTAGTTTCCCACACCCATACTGTAGCTTTTAGTTTCCCCACTCATTCTGTAGTTGGTAGTTTCCCCACTCATTCTGTAGTTGTTAGTTTCCCCCACTCATACTGTAGTTGTTAGTTTCCCCACTCATACTCTAGTTTTTAGTTTCCCCACTCATACTGAGGTTCTTACATTTCCCCACCCAAAATGTAGTTTTTAGTGTCAGCCACCCATAGTGTCAACCACCCATAGTGCAGTTGTTAGAGTCCCCCACTCATACTGTAATTGTTAGTTTTACAACCCATACTGTAGCTTTTATTTTCCCCCACTCATACTGTAGTTGTTAGTTTCCCCCACTCATACTGTAGTTGTTAGTTTCCCCCACTCATACTGTAGTTGTTAGTTTCCCCCACTCATACTGTAGTTGTTAGTTTCCCCCACTTATACTGTAGTTGTTAGTTTCCCCCACTCATACTGTAGTTGTTAGTTTCCCCAACCCATACTGTAGTTGTTAGTTTCCCCACTCATACTGTAGTTGTTAGTGTCACCAACCCATAGTGCAGTTGTTAGAGTCCCCCACTCATACTGTAATTGTTTGTTTCCCCCACTCATACTCTAGTTGTTAGTTTCCCCCACTCACACTGTAAATGTTAGTTTCCCAACTCATACTGTAGTTTTTAGTTTCCCAACTCATACTGTAGTTGTTAGTTTCCCCCTCTCATACTGTAGTTGTTAGATTCTCCCACTCACACCGTAGTTCTTAGTTCCCCCACCCATGCTGCAGTTGTTATAGTCCCCCACTTATGCTGTAGTTGTTAGTTTCCCAACCCATACTGTAGTTGTTAGTTTCCCCCACCCATACTGTAGTTGTTAGTGCCCTCCACCCATACTATAGTTGTTAATTTTCCCCCACACATACTGTAGTTGTTACTTTCCCCAATCATACTGTAGTTGTTAGTTTCCCCCACTCGTACTGTAGATGTTAGTTTCTTCCACCCATAATGTAGTTGTTAGTTTCCCCCACCCATACTGTAGTTGTTAGTTTCCCGCACTTGTACTGTAGTTGTTAGTTTCCCCCACTCATACTGTTGTTGTTCGTTTTCCTCCACCAATACTGTTGTTGTTAGATCCCCCACTCATAATGTTGTTTTTAGTTACCCCCACCCATACTGTAGTTTTTAGATTCCCCCATTCATACTTTAGTTCTTACTTTCCCCCACTCATACTGTAGTTGTTAGTTTCCCCCACCCATACTGTAGTTGTTAGTTTTCCCTCACTCATACTGTAGTTGTTAGATTATTCAACCCATACTGTAGTTGTTAGTTTCCCCAATCATACTGTAGTTGTTAGTTTCCCCCACTCATACTGAAGTTGTTAGATCCCCCACCCATACTGTAGTTGTTAGATTCTCCCACTCACACCGTAGTTCTTAGTTCCCCACCCATGCTGCAGTTGTTATAGTCCCCCACTTATGCTGTAGTTGTTAGTTTCCAAACCCATACTGTAGTTGTTAGTGCCCTCCACCCATACTATAGTTGTTAATTTTTCCCCCACCCACACTGTAGTTGTTAATTTCCACCACACATATTGTAGTTGTTAGTTTCCCCACTCATACTGTAGTTGTTAGTTTCCCCCACTCATACTGTAGTTCTTACTGTCACCCACCCATAGTGCAGTTGTTAGAGTCCCCCACTCATACTGTAATTGTTAGTTTCCCCACCCATACTGTAGTTGGTAGTTTTCCCACTCATTCTGTAGTTGTTAGTTTCCCCCACTCATACTGTAGTTGGTAGTTTCCCCCACTCATTCTGTAGTTGTTAGTTTCCCACACCCATACTGTAGCTTTTAGTTTCCCCCACTCATACTGTAGTTGGTAGTTTCCCCACTCATTCTGTAGTTGTTAGTTTCCCCCACTCATACTGTAGTTGTTAGTTTCCCCACTCATACTGTAGTTTTTAGTTTCCCACACCCATACTGTAGCTTTTAGTTTCCCCACTCATACTGTGGTTCTTACATTCCCCCACCCAAAATGTAGTTTTTAGTGTCACCCACCCATAGTGTCAACCACCCATAGTGCAGTTGTTAGAGTCCCCCACTCACACCGTAGTTCTTAGTTCCCCCACCCATGCTGCAGTTGTTATAGTCCCCCACTTATGCTGTAGTTGTTAGTTTCCAAACCCATACTGTAGTTGTTAGTGCCCTCCACCCATACTATAGTTGTTAATTTTCCCCCACCCACACTGTAGTTGTTAATTTCCACCACACATATTGTAGTTGTTAGTTTCCCCACTCATACTGTAGTTGTTAGTTTCCCCACTCATACTGTAGTTCTTACTGTCACCCACCCATAGTGCAGTTGTTAGAGTCCCCCACTCATACTGTAATTGTTAGTTTCCCCCACCCATACTGTAGTTGGTAGTTTTCCCACTCATTCTGTAGTTGTTAGTTTCCCCCACTCATACTGTAGTTGGTAGTTTCCCCACTCATTCTGTAGTTGTTAGTTTCCCACACCCATACTGTAGCTTTTAGTTTCCCCCACTCATACTGTAGTTGGTAGTTTCCCCACTCATTCTGTAGTTGTTAGTTTCCCCCACTCATACTGTAGTTGTTAGTTTCCCCACTCATACTGTAGTTTTTAGTTTCCCACACCCATACTGTAGCTTTTAGTTTCCCCACTCATACTGTGGTTCTTACATTCCCCCACCCAAAATGTAGTTTTTAGTGTCACCCACCCATAGTGTCAACCACCCATAGTGCAGTTGTTAGAGTCCCCCACTCATACTGTAATTGTTAGTTACCCCCACTCATACAGTAGTTGTTAGTATCCCCACTCATACTGTAGTTCTTAGTTCCACCCACCCATTGTACAGTTGTTAGAATCCCCCACTCATACTGTAGTTGTTAGTTTCCCCAATCATACTGTAGTTGTTAGTTTCCCCCACTCATACTGTAGTTGTTAGTTTCCCCACTCATACTGTAGCTTTTAGTTTTACCCCACCCATACTCTAGTTTTTAGTTTCCCCACTCATACTGTGGTTCTTACATTCCCCACCCAAAATGTACCCATATTGCAGTTGTTAGAGTCCCCCACTCATACTGTAATTGTTAGTTACCCCCACTCATACTGTAGTTGTTAGTTTCCCCACTCATATTGTAGTTGTTAGTATCCCCACTCATAGTGTAGTTGTTAGTTTCACCCACCCATTGTACAGTTGTTAGAATCCCCCACTCATACTGTAATTGTTAATTTCACAACAATTACTGTAGCTTTTATTTTCCCCCACTCATACTCTAGCTGTTAGTTTCCCCCACTCACACTGTAAATGTTAGTTTCCCAACTCATACTGTAGTTTTTAGTTTCCCGTACTCATACCATAGTTTTTAGTTTCCCCCACCCATACTGTAGTTGGTAGTTTACCCACTCATTCTGTAGTTGTTAATTTCCCCCATTCATACTGTAGTTGTTAGTTTCCCCACTCATACTGTAGTTTTTAGTTTCACCCACCCATGGTGCAGTTGTTAGTTTCCCCCACTCATACTGTAATTGTTAGTTACACAACTCATACTTTAGTTTTTAGTTTCCCACACCCATACTGTAGTTGTTAGTGTCACCCACACATAGTGCAGTTGTTAGAGTCCCCCACTCATACTGTAGTTGTTAGTTTCCCCCACCCATACTGTAGTTGGTAGTTTCCCCACTCATTCTGTAGTTGTTAGTTTCTCCCACCCATACTGTAGTTGTTAGTTTCCCCAACCCATACTTTAGTTGTTAGTTTCCCACCCTCATACTATAGTTGTTAATTTCCCCACTCATAATGTAGGTGTTAGTTTCCCCCACACATACTGTTGTTGTGCGTTGTCCCCACCCATACTGTAGTTGTTCGTTTCCCCCACCCATACTGTAGTGGTTAGTTTTCCCCACTCATACTGTAGTTGTTAGTTTCCCCACTCATACTGTAGTTGTTAGTTTTCCACTCATTCTGTAGTTGTTAGTTTCCCCACTCATGCTCTAGTTGTTGTTTCCCGCGACTCATTTTGAAGTTGTTAGTTTCCCCCTGTCATACTGTAGTTGTAAGTTTCAACACTCATACTGTAGTTGTTAGTTTCCCCCACTCATACTGTAATTGTTAGTTTCACAACTCATACTTTAGTTTTTAGTTTCCCACACCCATACTGTAGTTGTTACTTTCCCCACTCATACTGTAGTTGTTAGTGTCCCACACTCATTCGGTAGTTGTTAGTTTCCCCCACTCATGCTCTAGTTGTTAGTTTCCCGCACTCATTCTGTAGTTGTTAGTTTCCCCCTGTCATACTGTAGTTGTAAGTTTCAACAGTCATACTGTAGTTGTTAGTTTCCCCCACTCATACTGTAATTGTTAGTTTCACAACTCATACTTTAGTTTTTAGTTTCCCACACCCATACTGTAGCTGTTAGGTTCCCCCACACTTACTGTAGTTGTTAGTTTCCCCACTCATACTGTAGTTGTTAGTTTCACCCACCCATGGTGCAGTTGTTAGAGTCCCCAACTCATTATGTGGTTGTTAGTTTCCCCCACTCATACTGTAGTTGTTAGTTTCCCCACTCATACTGTAGTTGTTAGTTTCCCCACTCATACTGTAGTTGTTAGTTTCCCCACTCATACTGTAGTTGTTAGTTTCCCCACTCATACTGTAGTTGTTAGTTTCCCCACTCATACTGTAGTTGTTAGTTTCCCCACTCATACTGTAGTTGTTAGAGTCCCCCACCCATACTGTAGTTGTTACTTTCCCCCACTCATACTGAAGTTGTTAGATCCCCCACTCATACAGTTGTTGTTAGTTACCCCACCCATGCTGTAGTTGTTAGATTCCCCCACCCATGCTGCAGTTGTTATAGTCCCCACCTATGCTGTAGTTGTTAGTTTCAAACTCATACTATAGTTGTTCTTTTTCCCCCACCCATACTGTAGTTGTTAGAGTCCCCCACCCATACTGTAGTTGTTAGTTTCCCCACTCATACTCTAGTTGTTAGTTTCCCCGCTCATACTGAAGTTGTTAGATCCCCCACTCATACAGTTGTTGTTAGTTACCCCCACTCAACCTGTAGTTTTTAGTTTCCCACACCCATAGTGCTGTTGTTAGAGTCCCCCACTCATACTGTAATTGTTAGTTTCCCCCACCCATACTGTAGTTGGTAGTTTCCCCACTCATTCTGTAGTTGTTAGTTTCTCCCACCCATACTGTAGTTGTTAGTTTCCCCAACCCATACTTTAGTTGTTAGTTTCCCACCCTCGTACTGTAGTTGTTAATTTCCCCACTCATATTGTAGGTGTTAGTTTCCCCAACCCATACTTTAGTTGTTAGTTTCCCACCCTCATACTGTAGTTGTTAATTTCCCCACTCATATTGTAGGTGTTAGTTTCCCCAACCCATACTTTAGTTGTTAGTTTCCCACCCTCATACTGTAGTTGTTAATTTCCCAACCCATACTTTAGTTGTTAGATTCCCACCCTCATACTGTAGTTGTTAATTTCCCCACTCATATTGTAGGTGTTAGTTTCCCCAACCCATACTTTAGTTGTTAGTTTCCCACCCTCATACTGTAGTTGTTAATTTCCCCACTCATATTGTAGGTGTTAGTTTCCCCAACCCATACTTTAGTTGTTAGTTTCCCACCCTCATACTGTAGTTGTTAATTTCCCCACACATACTGTTGTTGTTAGTTTCCCCCCACTCATACTGTAGTTGTTCGTTTCCCCCACTCATACTGTAGTGGTTAGTTTTCCCCACTCATACAGTAGTTGTTAGTTTCCCACACTCATTCTGTAGTTGTTAGTTTCCCCCACTCATACTGTAGTTGTTAGTTTCCCCCACTCATACTTTAATTGTTAGTTTCACAACTCATACTTTAGTTTTTAGTTTCCCACACCCATACTGTAGTTGTTAGTTTCCCCCACTCATACTGTAATTGTTAGTTTCACAACTCATACTTTAGTTTTTAGTTTCCCCCACTCATACTGTAGTTGTTAGTTTCCCCCACTCATACTGTAATTGTTAGTTTTACAACTCATACTTTAGTTGTTAGTTTCCCACACTCATTCTGTAGTTGTTAGTTTCCCCCACCCATACTGTAGTTGTTAGTTTCCCCACTCATACTGTAGTTGTTAGTTTCCCCCACACATACTGTAGTTGTTACTTTCCCCAATCATACTGTAGTTTTTAGTTTCCCCCAATCGTACTGTAGATGTTAGTTTCTTCCATCCATACTGTTGTTGTTCGTTTTCCTCCACCAATACTGTTGTTGTTAGATCCCCCACACATAATGTTGTTTTTAGTTACCCCCACCCATGCTGTAGTTTTTAGATTCCCCCACTCATACTGTAGTTGTTTGTTTTCTCCACCCTTACTGTAATTGTTAGTTTCCCCCACTAATACTGTAATTGTTAGTTTCACAACTCATACTGTAGTTTTTAGATTCCCACACCCATACTGTAGCTGTTAGTTTCCCCAATCATACTGTAGTTGTTAGTTTCCCCCACTCATACTGAAGTTGTTAGATTATTCAACCCATACTGTAGTTGTTAGTTTCCCCCACTCATACTGTAGTTGTTAGATTATTCAACCCATACTGTAGTTGTTAGTTTCCCCACTCATACTGTAGTTGTTAGTTTCCCCCACTCATACTGAAGTTGTTAGATTCCCCACTCATACAGTTGTTGTTAGTTACCCCCACCCATACTGTAGTTGTTAGATTCCCCCACTCACACCGTAGTTCTTAGTTTACCCCACTCATGCTGTAGTTGTTAGTTCCCCCACCCATGCTGCAGTTGTTATAGTCCCCCACTTATGCTGTAGTTGTTAGTTTCCAAACTCATACTGTAGTTGTTAGTTTACCCCACTCATACTGTAGTTGTTAGTTTCCCCCACCCATACTGTAGTTGTTAGTTTCCCCCACCCATACTGTAGTTGTTATTTTCCACATTCATACTGTAGGTGTTAGTTTCCCCTACTCATTCTTTGGTTGTTAGTTTCCCCGCCCATACCGTAGTTGTTAGTTTCACCCACCTATACTGTAGTTGTTATTTTCTCTCACCCATACTGTAGTTGTTAGTTTTCCCCATCCATACTGTAGTTGTTTATTTCCCCCACACATATTGTTGTTGTTAGTTTCCACACTCATACTGTAGTTGGTAGTTTCCCCCACTCATACTGTAGTTGTTAATTTCCCCACTCATATTGTAGGTGTTAGTTTCCCCAACCCATACTTTAGTTGTTAGTTTCCCACCCTCATACTGTAGTTGTTAATTTCCCCACTCATATTGTAGGTGTTAGTTTCCCCCAACCCATACTTTAGTTGTTAGTTTCCACCTCATACTGTAGTTGTTAGTTTCCCCACTCATACTGTTGTTAGTTTCCCCCCACTCATTCTGTAGTTGTTCGTTTCCCCCACTCATACTGTAGTTGTTAGTTTTCCCCCACTCATACAGTAGTTGTTAGTTTCCCACACTCATACTGTAGTTGTTAGTTTCCCCACTCATACTGTAGTTGTTAGTTTCCCCACTCATACTGTAATTGTTAGTTTCACAACTCATACTTTAGTTTTTAGTTTCCCACACTCATACTGTAGTTGTTAGTTTTCCCCACTCATACTGTAGTTGTTAGTTTCACAACTCATACTTTAGTTTTTAGTTTCCCCCACTCATACTGTAGTTGTTAGTTTCCCCCACTCATACTGTAATTGTTAGTTTTACAACTCATACTTTAGTTGTTAGTTTCCCACACTCATTCTGTAGTTGTTAGTTTCCCCCACCCATACTGTAGTTGTTAGTTTCCCCACTCATACTGTAGTTGTTAGTTTCCCCCACACATACTGTAGTTGTTACTTTACCCAATCATACTGTAGTTTTTAGTTTCCCCAATCATACTGTAGATGTTAGATTCTTCCATCCATACTGTTGTTGTTCGTTTTCCTCCACTCATACTGTAGTTGTTAGATCCCCACACATAATGTTGTTTTTAGTTACCCCACCCATGCTGTAATTGTTAGATTCCCCCCACTCATACTGTAGTTGTTTGTTTTCTCCACCCATACTGTAGTTGTTAGATTCCCCCACTCACACCGTAGTTCTTAGTTTACCCCACTCATGCTGTAGTTGTTAGTTCCCCCACCCATGCTGCAGTTGTTATAGTCCCCCACTTATGCTGTAGTTGTTAGTTTCCAAACTCATACTGTAGTTGTTAGTTTACCCCACTCATACTGTAGTTGTTAGTTTCCCCCCACCCATACTGTAGTTGTTAGTTTCCCCCACCCATACTGTAGTTGTTATTTTCCACATTCATACTGTAGGTGTTAGTTTCCCCTACTCATTCTTTGGTTGTTAGTTTCCCCGCCCATACCGTAGTTGTTAGTTTCACCCACCTATACTGTAGTTGTTATTTTCTCTCACCCATACTGTAGTTGTTAGTTTTCCCCATCCATACTGTAGTTGTTTATTTCCCCCACACATATTGTTGTTGTTAGTTTCCACACTCATACTGTAGTTGGTAGTTTCCCCCACTCATACTGTAGTTCTTACTGTCACCCACCCATAGTGCAGTTGTTAGAGTCCCCCACTCATACTGTAATTGTTAGTTTCCCCCACCCATACTGTAGTTGGTAGTTTCCCCACTCATTCTGTAGTTGTTAGTTTCCCCACTCATTCTGTAGTTGGTAGTTTCCCCACTCATTCTGTAGTTGTTAGTTTCCCCCACTCATACTGTAGTTGGTAGTTTCCCCACTCATTCTGTAGTTTTTAGTTTCCCCACTCATACTGTAGTTTTTAGTTTCCCACACCCATACTGTAGCTTTTAGTTTCCCCACTCATTCTGTAGTTGGTAGTTTCCCCACTCATTCTGTAGTTGTTAGTTTCCCCCACTCATACTGTAGTTGTTAGTTTCCCCACTCATACTCTAGTTTTTAGATTCCCCACTCATACTGAGGTTCTTATTTCCACCCAATAATGTAGTTTTTAGTGTCAGCCACCCATAGTGTCAACCACCCATAGTGCAGTTGTTAGAGTCCCCCACTCATACTGTAATTGTTAGTTTTACAACCCATACTGTAGCTTTTATTTTCCCCCACTCATACTGTAGTTGTTAGTTTCCCCCACCCATACTGTAGTTGTTAGTTTCCCCACTCATACTGTAGTTGTTAGTTTCACCCACCCATGGTGCAGTTGTTAGAGTCCCCCACTCATACTGTGATTGTTAGTTTCACCCACCCATTGTGCAGTTGTTAGTATCCCCACTCATACTGTAGTTGTTAGTTTCCCCCACTCATACTGTAGTTGTTAGTTTCCCCCACCCATACTGTAGTTGTTCGTTTCCCCACTCATACTGTAGTTGTTAGTTTCACCCACCCATGGTGCAGTTGTTAGAGTCCCCCACTCATACTGTGATTGTTAGTTTCCCCCACTCATACTGTAGTTGTTAGTTTCACCCACCCATGGTGCAGTTGTTAGAGTCCCCCACTCATACTGTGATTGTTAGTTTCACCCACCCATTGTGCAGTTGTTAGTATCCCCACTCATACTGTAGTTGTAAGTTTCCCCCACTCATACTGTAGTTGTTAGTTTCCCCCACTCATACTGTAGTTGTTAGTTTCACAACTCATACTGTAGTTTTTAGTTTCCCCACACCCATGGTGTAGTTGTTAGAGTCCCCCACTCATACTGTAGTTGTTAGTTTCCCCCACCCATAATGTAGTTGCTAGTTTCCCCACTCATACTGTAGTTGTTAGTTTCACCCACCCATACTGTAGTTGTTAGAGTCCCCCACTCATACTGTAATTGTTAGTTACCCACACACATACTGTAGTTGCTAGTATCCTTACTCATACTGTAGTTGTTAGTTTCCCCACTCATACTGTAGTTTTGCATTTCCCCCACCCATACTGTAGTTGTTCATTTCCCCCACACATACTGTAGTGGTTAGTTTTCCCCACTCATACTGTAGTTGTTAGTTTCCCGTACTCATTCTGTAGTTTTTTGTTTCCCACACCCATATTTTAGCTGTTAGTTTCCCCACTCATTCTGTAGTTGTTAGTTTCCCCACCCATACTGTAGTTGATAGTTTCCCCACTCATTCTGTAGTTGTTAGTTTCCCCCACTCATTCTGTAGTTGTTAGTTTCCCCCACCCATACTGTAGTTGATAGTTTCCCCCACCCATTGTGCAGTCGTTAGAGTCCCCCACTCATACTGTAGTTGTTAGTTTCCCCCACTCATACTTAAGTTGTTAGTTTCCCACACTCATGCTGTAGTTGTTAGTTTCCCACACACATACTGTAGTTGTTAGTATCCCTTACTCATACTGTAGTTGTTAGTTTCCCACACTCATGCTGTAGTTGTTAGTTTCCCCACTCATACTGTAGTTGTTAGTTTCCCCACCCATACTGTAGTTGGTAGTTTCCCCACTCATTCTGTAGTTGTTAGTTTCCCCGCTCATACTGTAGTTGTTAGTTTCCCCCACTCGTACTGTGTTTGTTAGATTCTTCAACCCATAATGTAGTTGTTAGTTTCCCCAACCTAAACTGTAGTTGTTAGTTTCCCATTTAGATACTGTAGTTGTTATTTTCCCCCCACTCATACTGTAGTTGATAGTTTGCCCCAACCATGCTGCAGTTGTTATAGTCCCCCACTTATGCTGTAGTTGTTAGTTTCCAAACCCATACTGTAGTTGTTCTTTTCCCCACCCATAATGTACTTGTTAGTTTCCCCAGCCATACTGTAGTTGTTAGTTTCACCCACCCATACTATAGTTGTTCCTTTCCCCCACCCATACTATAGTTGTTCGTTTCCCCCACCCATACTGTAGTTGTTAATTTCCCCAACCAATACTTTAGTTGTTAGTTTCCCATCCATACTGTAGTTGTTAGTTCTCACCCATACTATAGTTGTTAGTTTCACCCACCCATACTATAGTTGTTCATTTCCCACCCATAATGTAGTTGTTAGTTTTACCCAACCCATACTGTAGTTGTTAGTTTCCCCACCCATACTTTAGTTGTTAGTTTCCCCACCCATACTGTAGTTGTTAGTTTCTCCACCCATACTGTAGTTGTTCATTTACCCCACCCATACTGTAGTGGTTAGTTTCCCCACTCATACTGTAGTTTTGCATTTCCCCCACCCATACTGTAGTTGTTCATTTACCCCACCCATACTGTAGTGGTTAGTTTTCCCCACTCATACTGTAGTTGTTAGTTTCCCAGACTCATTCTGTAGTTGTTAGTTTCCACCACTCATACTGTAGTTGTTAGTTTCCCGCACTCATTCTGTAGTTTTTTGTTTCTCATACCCATATTGTAGCTGTTAGTTTCCCCATTCATACTGTAGTTCTTACTTGCCACCACCCATAATGTAGTTCTTATTTTTTTCCCACCCATATTGTGGTTGTTAGTTTCCCCCACTCATACTATAATTGTTAGTTTCACAACTCATACTTTAGTTTTTAGTTTCCCACACCCATACTGTAGTTGTTAGAGTCCCCCACTCATACTGTAGTTGTTAGTTTCCCCCACCCATAATGTAGTTGCTAGTTTCCCCACTCATACTGTAGTTGTTAGTTTCACCCACCCATTGTGCAGTTGTTAGAGTCTCCAACTCATACTGTAATTGTTAGTTACCCACACACATACTGTAGTTGCTAGTATCCTTACTCATACTGTAGTTGTTAGTTTCCCCACTCATACTGTAGTTTTGCATTTCCCCCACCCATACTGTAGTTGTTCATTTCCCCCACACATACTGTAGTGGTTAGTTTTCCCCACTCATACTGTAGTTGTTAGTTTCCCGTACTCATTCTGTAGTTTTTTGTTTCCCACACCCATATTTTAGCTGTTAGTTTCCCCACTCATTCTGTAGTTGTTAGTTTCCCCCACCCATACTGTAGTTGATAGTTTCCCCACTCATTCTGTAGTTGTTAGTTTCCCCCACTCATACTGTAGTTGTTAGTTTCCCCCACCCATACTGTAGTTGATAGTTTCCCCCACCCATTGTGCAGTCGTTAGAGTCCCCCACTCATACTGTAGTTGTTAGTTTCCCCCACTCATACTTAAGTTGTTAGTTTCCCACACTCATGCTGTAGTTGTTAGTTTCCCACACACATACTGTAGTTGTTAGTATCCTTACTCATACTGTAGTTGTTAGTTTCCCACACTCATGCTGTAGTTGTTAGTTTCCCCCACTCATACTGTAATTGTTAGTTTCCCCCACCCATACTGTAGTTGGTAGTTTCCCCACTCATTCTGTAGTTGTTAGTTTCCCCCGCTCATACTGTAGTTGTTAGTTTCCCCCACTCGTACTGTATTTGTTAGATTCTTCAACCCATAATGTAGTTGTTAGTTTCCCCAACCTAAACTGTAGTTGTTAGTTTCCCATTTAGATACTGTAGTTGTTATTTTCCCCCCACTCATACTGTAGTTGATAGTTTGCCCCAACCATGCTGCAGTTGTTATAGTCCCCCACTTATGCTGTAGTTGTTAGTTTCCAAACCCATACTGTAGTTGTTCTTTTCCCCACCCATAATGTACTTGTTAGTTTCCCCAGCCATACTGTAGTTGTTAGTTTCACCCACCCATACTATAGTTGTTCCTTTCCCCACCCATACTATAGTTGTTCATTTCCCCACCCATACTGTAGTTGTTAATTTCCCCAACCAATACTTTAGTTGTTAGTTTCCCCATCCATACTGTAGTTGTTAGTTCCCCACCCATACTATAGTTGTTAGTTTCACCCACCCATACTATAGTTGTTCATTTCCCCACCCATAATGTAGTTGTTAGTTTTACCCAACCCATACTGTAGTTGTTAGTTTCCCCACCCATACTTTAGTTGTTAGTTTCCCCCACCCATACTGTAGTTGTTAGTTTCCTCCACCCATACTGTAGTTGTTCATTTACCCCACCCATACTGTAGTGGTTAGTTTCCCCACTCATACTGTAGTTTTGCATTTCCCCCACCCATACTGTAGTTGTTCATTTACCCCACCCATACTGTAGTGGTTAGTTTTCCCCACTCATACTGTAGTTGTTAGTTTCCCAGACTCATTCTGTAGTTGTTAGTTTCCACCACTCATACTGTAGTTGTTAGTTTCCCGCACTCATTCTGTAGTTTTTTGTTTCTCATACCCATATTGTAGCTGTTAGTTTCCCCATTCATACTGTAGTTCTTACTTGCCACCACCCATAATGTAGTTCTTATTTTTTTCCCACCCATATTGTGGTTGTTAGTTTCCCCACCCATACCGTAGTTGTTAGTTTCCCCATCCATACTGTAGTTGTTAGTTTTTCCCCACCCATACTGTAGTTGTTAGTTTCACCCACCCATTCTATAGTTGTTCATTTCCCCACCCATACTGTAATTGTTAGTTTACCCACCCATACTGTAGTTCTTAGTTTTCCCCATCCATACTGTAGTTGTTAGTTTTTCTCCACCCATACTGTAGTTGTTAGTTTCACCCACCCATATTATAGTTGTTCATTTCCCCACCCTTACTGTAGTTGTCAGTTTTTACCACCCATACCGTAGTTGTTAGTATCCCCACACATACTATAGTTGTTAATTATTTCTCCCACCCATACCGTAGTTGTTAGTTTCCCCATCCATACTGTATTTGTTAGTTTTTCCCCAGCCATACTGTAGTTGTTAGTTTCACCCACCCATACTATAGTTGTTCATTTCCCCACCCATACTGTACTTGTTAGTTTCCCCATCCATACTGTAGTTGTTAGTTTCCCACCCATATTGTAGTTGTTCATTTCCCCACCCATACTGTACTTGTTAGTTTCCCCACCCATACTGTAGTTGTTAGTTTCACCCACCTATACTGTAGTTGTTATTTTCTCCCACCCATACTGTAGTTGTTCGTTTTACCCAACCAATACTTTAGTTGTTAGTTTCCCCCATCCATACTGTTGTTGTTAGTTTCCCCCACTCATACTGTAGGTGTTAGTTTCCCATACTCATACTGTAGTTGTTAGTTTCCCCCAGTCATACTGTAGTGGTTAGTTTCCCCCATCCATACTGTAGTGGTTAGTTTCCCCCAGTCATACTGTAGTTGATAGTTTCCCAACTCATACTGTAGTTGGTAGTTTCCCCACTCATTCTGTAGTTGTTATTTTCCCATTTCATACTGTAGTTGTTAGTTTCACAACTCATACTCTAGTTTTTAGTTTCCCCCACCCATACTGTAGTTGGTAGTTTACCCACTCATTCTGTAGTTGTTAGTTTCCCCCACTCACACTGTAGTTGTTAGTTTTCCCCACCCATACTGTAGTTCTTATTTTTCCCACCCATACTGTAGTTGTTAGTTTCCCACCCTCATACTGTAGTTGTTAATTTCCCCACTCATAATGTAGGTGTTAGTTTCCCCCAAACATACTGTTGTTGTTAGTTTCCCCACTCAAACTGTAGTTGTTCGTTTCCCCACTCATACTGTAGTTGTTAGCTTCCTACACTCATTCTGTAGTTGTTAGTTTCCCCCACTCATACTCTAGTTGTTAGTTTCCCCACTCATTCTGTAGTTGTTAGTTTCCCCCTGTCATACTGTAGTTGTAAGTTTCCCCACTCATACTGTAGTTGTTAGTTTCCCCCACTCATACTATAATTGTTAGTTTCACAACTCATACTTTAGTTTTTAGTTTCCCACACCCATACTGTAGTTGTTAGAGTCCCCCACTCATACTGTAATTGTTAGTTTCCCCACTCATTCTGTAGTTGCTAGTTTCCCCACTCATACTGTAGTTGTTAGTTTCACCCACCCATTGTGCAGTTGTTAGAGTCTCCAACTCATACTGTAATTGTTAGTTTCCCCCACCCATACTGTAGTTGATAGTTTCCCCACTCATTCTGTAGTTGCTAGTTTCCCCACTCATACTGTAGTTGTTAGTTTCACCCACCCATTGTGCAGTTGTTAGAGTCTCCAACTCATACTGTAATTGTTAGTTTCCCCCACCCATACTGTAGTTGGTAGTTTCCCCACTCGTACTATATTTGTTAGATTCTTCAACCCATACTGTAGTTGTTAGTTTCCCCACTCATACTGTAGTTGTTTGATCCCCCACTCATACTGTTGTTGTTAGTTACCCCCACCCATACTGTAGTTGTTTGATTCCCCCACTTACACCGTAGTTGTTAGTTTCCACCACTCATACTGTAGTGGTTAGTTTCCTCCACACATACCGTAGTTGTTAGTTTCCCCCACTCACACCGTAGTTGTTAGTTTCCCCCACTGATACTGTAGTGGTTAGTTTCCCCCACTCATACTGTAGTTGTTAGTTTCCCGCACTCATTCTGTAGTTGTTAGTATCCCCCAGTCAGACTGTAGTTGTTAGTTTCCCCAACCTAATCTGTAGTTGTTAGTTTCCCATTTCCATACTGTAGTTGTTAGTTTCCCCCCACTCATACTGTAGTTGATAGTTTCCCCCAACCATGCTGCAGTTGTTATAGTCCCCCACTTATGCTGTAGTTGTTAGTTTCCAAACCCATACTGTAGTTGTTAGTTTTCTCCACCCATACTGTAGTTGTTAGTTTCACCCACCCATACCGTAGTTGTTAGTTTCCCACACCCATACTATAGTTGTTAGTTTTCCCAGCCATACTGTAGTTGTTAGTTTCACCCACCCATACTATAGTTGTTCATTTCCCCCACCCATACTATAGTTGTTCATATCCTCACCATACTTCTAGTTGTTAGTTTCTCCATTCATACTGTAGGTGTTAGTTTTTACCTACTCATACTTTAGTTGTTAGTTTCCCCACCCATACCGTAGTTGTTAGTTTCCCCATCCATACTGTAGTTGTTAGTTTCCCCACCCATACTATAGTTGTTAGTTTCACCCACCCATACTATAGTTGTTCATTTCCCCACCCATAATCTAGTTGTTAGTTTTACCCAACCCATACTTTAGTTGTTAGTTTCCCCCACCCATACTGTAGTTGTTAGTTTCCCCACTCATACTGTAGGTGTTAGTTTCCCCTACTCATACTGTAGTTGTTAGTTTCCCCACCCATACTGTAGTTGTTCGTTTTACCCAACCAATACTTTAGTTGTTAGTTTCCCCCATCCATACTGTTGTTGTTAGTTTCCCCCACTCATACTGTAGGTGTTAGTTTCCCATACTCATACTGTAGTTGTTAGTTTCCCCCAGTCATACTGTAGTGGTTAGTTTCCCCCATCCATACTGTAGTGGTTAGTTTCCCCAGTCATACTGTAGTTGATAGTTTCCCCAACTCATACTGTAGTTGGTAGTTTCCCCCACTCATTCTGTAGTTGTTATTTTCCCATTTCATACTGTAGTTGTTAGTTTCACAACTCATACTCTAGTTTTTAGTTTCCCCCACCCATACTGTAGTTGGTAGTTTACCCACTCATTCTGTAGTTGTTAGTTTCCCCCACTCACACTGTAGTTGTTAGTTTTCCCCACCCATACTGTAGTTCTTATTTTTCCCACCCATACTGTAGTTGTTAGTTTCCCACCCTCATACTGTAGTTGTTAATTTCCCCACTCATAATGTAGGTGTTAGTTTCCCCCAAACATACTGTTGTTGTTAGTTTCCCCACTCAAACTGTAGTTGTTCGTTTCCCCACTCATACTGTAGTTGTTAGCTTCCTACACTCATTCTGTAGTTGTTAGTTTCCCCCACTCATACTCTAGTTGTTAGTTTCCCAACTCATTCTGTAGTTGTTAGTTTCCCCCTGTCATACTGTAGTTGTAAGTTTCCCCACTCATACTGTAGTTGTTAGTTTCCCCCACTCATACTATAATTGTTAGTTTCACAACTCATACTTTAGTTTTTAGTTTCCCACACCCATACTGTAGTTGTTAGAGTCCCCCCACTCATACTGTAATTGTTAGTTTCCCCACTCATTCTGTAGTTGCTAGTTTCCCCACTCATACTGTAGTTGTTAGTTTCACCCACCCATTGTGCAGTTGTTAGAGTCTCCAACTCATACTGTAATTGTTAGTTTCCCCCACCCATACTGTAGTTGGTAGTTTCCCCACTCGTACTATATTTGTTAGATTCTTCAACCCATACTGTAGTTGTTAGTTTCCCCACTCATACTGTAGTTGTTTGATCCCCCACTCATACTGTTGTTGTTAGTTACCCCCACCCATACTGTAGTTGTTTGATTCCCCCACTCACACCGTAGTTGTTAGTTTCCACCACTCATACTGTAGTGGTTAGTTTCCTCCACACATACCGTAGTTGTTAGTTTCCTCCACTCACACCGTAGTTGTTAGTTTCCCCCACTGATACTGTAGTGGTTAGTTTCCCCCACTCATACTGTAGTTGTTAGTTTCCCGCACTCATTCTGTAGTTGTTAGTATCCCCCAGTCAGACTGTAGTTGTTAGTTTCCCCAACCTAATCTGTAGTTGTTAGTTTCCCATTTCCATACTGTAGTTGTTAGTTTCCCCCCACTCATACTGTAGGTGATAGTTTCCCCCAACCATGCTGCAGTTGTTATAGTCCCCCACTTATGCTGTAGTTGTTAGTTTCCAAACCCATACTGTAGTTGTTAGTTTTCTCCACCCATACTGTAGTTGTTAGTTTCACCCACCCATACCGTAGTTGTTAGTTTCCCACACCCATACTATAGTTGTTAGTTTTCCCAGCCATACTGTAGTTGTTAGTTTCACCCACCCATACTATAGTTGTTCATTTCCCCACCCATACTATAGTTGTTCATATCCTCACCCATACTTTAGTTGTTAGTTTCTCCATTCATACTGTAGGTGTTAGTTTTACCTACTCATACTTTGGTTGTTAGTTTCCCCACCCATACCGTAGTTGTTAGTTTCCCCATCCATACTGTAGTTGTTAGTTCCCCACCCATACTGTAGTTGTTAGTTTCACCCACCCATACTATAGTTGTTCATTTCCCCACCCATAATCTAGTTGTTAGTTTTACCCAACCCATACTTTAGTTGTTAGTTCCCACCCATACTGTAGTTGTTAGTTTCCACTCATACTGTAGGTGTTAGTTTCCCTACTCATACTGTAGTTGTTAGTTTCCCCACTCATACTGTAGTTTTTGCATTTCCACCCATACTGTAGTTGTTCATTTACACCACCCATACTGTAGTGGTTAGTTTTCCCCACTCATACTGTAGTTGTTAGTTTCCCCCACTCATACTGTAGTTGATAGTTTCCCCCACTCATACTGTAATTGTTAGTTTCCCCACCCATACTGTAGTTGGTAGTTTCCCCACTCATTCTGTAGTTGTTAGTTTCCCCCGCTCATACTGTTGTTGTTAGTTTCCCCCACTCGTACTGTATTTGTTAGATTCTTCAACCCATACTGTAGTTCTTACTTTCCCACACCCATAATGTAGTTGTTAGTTTCCCCCACCCATACTGTAGTGGTTAGTTTTCCCCACTCATACTGTAGTTGTTAGTTTCCCGTACTCATTCTGTAGTTTTTGGTTTCCCACACCCATATTGTAGTTGTTAGAGTCCCCCACTCATACTGTAATTGTTAGTTTCCCCCACCCATACTGTAGTTGATAGTTTCCACACTCATTCTGTAGTTGTTAGTTTCCCCCACTCATACTGTAGTTGTTAGTTTCCCCCACCCATACTGTAGTTGATAGTTTCCCCCACCCATTGTGCAGTCGTTAGAGTCCCCCACTCATACTGAAATTGTTAGTTACCCACACACATACTGTAGTTGTTAGTAGCCCCACACATACTGTAGTTGTTAGTTTCCCCCACTCATGCTGTAGTTGTTAGTTTCCCCCACTCATGCTGTAGTTGTTAGTTTCCCCCACCCATACTGAAGTTGGTAGTTTCCCCACTCATTCTGTAGTTGTTAGTTTCCCCACTCATACTGTAGTTGTTAGTTTCCCCCACTCATGCTGTAGTTGTTAGTTTCCCCCACACATACTGTAATCGGTAGTTTCCCCACTCATTCTGTAGTTGTTAGTTTCCCCCACTCGTACTGTATTTGTTAGATTCTTCAACCCATACTGTAGTTGTTAGTTTCCCCATTCATACTGTAGTTCTTACTTTCCCACACCCATAATGTAGTTGTTAGTTTCCCCAACCTAAACTATAGTTGTTAGTTTCCCATTTAGATACTGTAGTTGTTATTTTCCCCACTCATACTGTAGTTGATAGTTTCCAACCATGCTGCAGTTGTTATAGTCCCCACTTATGCTGTAGTTGTTAGTTTCCAAACCCATACTGTGGTTGTTAGTTTCCCCACCCATACCGTAGTTGTTGTTTCCCCATCCATACTGTAGTTGTTAGTTTCCCCCATCCATACTGTAGTTGTTATTCCTACATACTGTAGTTGTTAGTTTCACCCACCCATACTATAGTTGTTCATTTCCCCACCCATACTGTGGTTGTTAGTTTCCAGCCATACTGTAGTTGTAGTCACCCACCCATACTGTAGTTGTTAATTTCCCAACCAATACTTTAGTTGTTAGTTCCCCACCATACTGTAGGTGTTAGTTTCACCACAAGTGTAGCCACCCATACGTAGTTGTTAGTTTCCCCACCCATACTGTAGTTGTTAGTTCCCCACCCATACTATAGTTGTTAGTTTCACCCACCCATACTATAGTTGTTCATTTTCAAAGAGGACCCAACCCATACTGTAGTAGTTAGATTCCCCACTCATACTGTAGTTTTGCATTTCCCCCCACCAATACCGTAGTTGTTCATTTACCCACCCATACTGTAGTGGTTAGTTTCCACTCATACGTAGCTGTTAGTTTCCCCAGACTCATTCTGTTGTTGTTAGTTTCCACCACTCATACTGTAGTTGTTAGTTTCCGCACTCATTCTGTGAGGTTTTTGTTTCTCATACCCACATTGTAGCTGTTAGTTTTCCCAATTCATACTGTAGTTCTTACTTGCCCCCACCCATAATGTAGTTCTTATTTTTCCTCACCCAATTGTGGTGGTTAGTTTCCCCACCCATACCGTAGTTGTTAGTTTCCCCATCCATACTGTAGTTGTTAGTTTTTCCTCACCCATACTGTAGTTGTTAGTTTCACTCACCCATTCTATAGTTTTTCATTTCCCCACCCTACTGTAGTTGTTAGTTTCACCCACCCATATTATAGTTGTTCATTTCCCATCCTTACTGTAGTTGTTGTTTTCCCACCCATACTATAGTTGCTAGAGTCACCAGCCATACTGTAGTTTTTAGTTTCACCCACCCATACTATAGTTGTTCATTTCCCCACCCATACCATGTACTTGTTAGTTTCCCCACCCATACTGTAGTTGTTAGTTTCACCCACCCATACTATAGTTGTTAAACCCACCCATACTGTAGTTGTTAGTTTCCAACCCATACAGTAGTTGTTAGTTTCCCCATCCATACTGTACTTGTTAGTTTCCCCACCCATACTGTAGTTGTTAGTTTCACCCACCTATACTGTAGTTGTTATTTTCTCCCACCCATACTGTAGTTGTTCGTTTTACCCAACCAATACTTTAGTTGTAAGTTTCCCACTCATACTGTAGTTGTTAGTTTCCCCACTCATACTATAGTATTGTTAGTTTCACAACTCATACTTTAGTTTTTAGTTTCCCCACTCATACTGTAATTGTTAGTTTCCCCCACCCATACTGTAGTTGATAGTTTCCCCACACATTCTGCTAGTTGTTAGTATCCCACTCATCTGTAGTTGTTAGTTTCCCACTCATACTGTAATTGTTAGTTTCCTCATACTGTAATTGTTAGTTTTCCCCCACCCATACTGTAGTTGGTAGTTCCACTGCATTCTTGTATTTGTTAGATTTTTCAACCCATACTGTAGTTGTTAGTTTCTACCCATACTGTAGTTGTTTGATCCCCCACCATACGTTGTTGTTAGTTACCCCACCCATACTGTAGTTGTTTGATTTCCCCACTCACACGTAGTGTTAGTTTCACCACCATACTGTAGTTAGTTTCTCCACACATACTGTAGTTGTTAGTTCCCCACTCACACCGTAGTTGTTAGCTTCCCTCACTCATACTGTAGTGTAGTTTCCCACTCATACTGTAGTTGTTAGTTTCCCGACTCATTCTGTGATAGTTGTTAGTATCCCCTGTCAGACTCAGTTGTTAGTTCCAACATAACTGTAGTTGTTAGTTTCCCCAACCTAATCTGTAGTTGTTAGTTTCATTTCCATACTGTAGTTGTTAGTTTCATTTCATACTTAGTTGATAAGTCCTCCAACCATGCTGTAGTTGTTATAGTCCCCACTTATGCTGTAGTTGTTAGTTTCAAACCTATACTGTAGTTGTTAGTTTCCCACCCATACTGCAGTTGTTAGTCTCACCCACCACTGTAGTTGTTAGTTTCCCCCACCCATACTGTAGTTGTTCATTTCCCCACCCATACTATAGTTGTCGGTATCCCCACCCATACTGTAGTTGTTAATTTCAACCATATTGTAGTTGTTAGTTTCTCCACTCATACTGTAGGTGTTAGTTTCACCCACCCATACTTTGGTTGTTAGTTTCACCCATACGTAGCTGTTAGTTTCTATCCATAATGTAGTTGTTAGTTCCCCACCCATACTATAGTTGTTAGTCACCCACCCATACTGGTATAGTTGCCACCCATACACAGTTGTTAGTTTACCCACCCATACTTTAGTTGTTGGTTTCCACCCATGCTGTAGGGTTGTTAGTTCCCCCACTCATACTGTAGGTGTTAGTTTCCCCACTCATACTGTAGTTGTTAGTTTCCACTCATACTGTAGTTTTTGTATTTCCCCATCAACTGTAGTTGTTCATTTTACCCCACACATACTGTATGGTTAGGGGTTTTCCCCATTCATACTGTAGTTGTTAGTTTTCCCCCACTCATACTGTAGTTGATAGTTTCCCACTCATACTGAAATTAGTTTCCACCCATACTGTAGTTTAGTTTTCTCCAGCCCATTCTGTAGTTGTTAGTTTCTTGCCCATACTGTAGTTGTTAGTTTCCACCCGTACTGTATTTGTTAGATTTTCAACCCATACTGTAGTTGTTAGTTTCACCCCACATACTGTAGTTCTTACTTTCCCACACCATAATGTAGTTGTTAGCTTCAACCTAACCCATTTAGATACTGTAGGTTATTTTCCCCACTCATACTGCTTAGTTGATAGTTTCCAACCATGCTGCGTTGTTATGGTTCCCACTGATGCGTAGTTGTTAGTTTCCAAACCCATACTGTAGTTGTTAGTTTTCCCCAACCCATACTGTGGTTGTTAGTTTCCCACCCATACTGTAGTTGTTAGTTTCCCCACCCATACTGTGGTTTGCATTTCACCCATACTGTAGTTGTTATTTACCCCACCCATACTGTAGTTGTTAGTTTCCCCCTTTTTCCCCACTCATACTGTAGGTGTTAGTTTGCCAGACTCATTCTGTTGTTGTTAGTTTCCACCACTCATACTGTAGTTGTTAGTTTTCCGCACCCAACTGTAGTTTTTTTGTTTCCCCCATACCATACTGTACTGTTAGTTTCCCCCACTCATACTGTAGTTGTTAGTTTCCCCACTCATACTGTAGTTGTTAGTTTTTTCCCCACTCATATTGTGGTGGTTAGTTTCACCCATCCACACTGTAGTTGTTAGTTTCCCCATCCATACTGTAGTTGTTAGTTTTTCCCACCACATACTGTAGTTATTAGTTTCACCCACCCATTCTGTAGTTGTTATTTCCCATTTCATACTGTAGTTGTAGTTTTCCCACTCATACTCTAGTTTTTAGTTTTCCCCACCCATACTGTAGTTGGTAGTTTTACCCACTCATTCTGTAGTTGTTAGTTTCACCCACCCACACTATAGTTGTTCGTTTCCCCACCCATACTGTAGTTGTTATTTTCCCACCCATACTGTAGTTGTTAGTTTCACCTCATACTGTGAGTTGTTAAGTATCCCCACTCATAATGTAGGTGTTAGATTTCCCAGACATACTGTTAGTTGTTAGTTTCCCCACTCAAACTGTAGTTGTTCGTTTCCCCACTCATACTGTAGTTGTTAGTTTCTACACTCATTCTGTAGTTGTTAGTTTCACCCACTCATACTCTAGTGTTAGTTTCCCAACTCATTCTGTAGTTGTTAGTTTCCCCCTTCCACATACTGTAGTTGTTAGTTTCCCCATCCATACTGTAGTTGTTAGTTTCCCTCACTCATACTATAGTTGTTAGTTTCACCACTCATACTGTAGTTGTTAGTTTCTCACACCCATACTGTAGTTGTTAGAGTCCCCACTCATACTGTAGTTGTTAGTTTCCCCACTCATACTGTAGTTGCTAGTTTCCCCACTCATACTATAGTTGTTAGTTTCACATACCATTGTGCTAGTTGTTAGAGTCTCCCCACTCATACTGTAATTGTTAGTTTCCCACCCATACTGTGGTTGATAGT